>NC_079138.1:0-326986 GCF_945859705.1 Episyrphus balteatus | reverse complement strand
GAAACAAATAAGCTAAAATAGTCATTGCACTTAAATTAAAGAAAAACACATTTTTGGGTTTTTTCACCAAAATTTAAGTTTCATTTTCAAAATTAAATTGTTTAAAATCTGCTCGATGAAATTTCTTTAAATTTTGATATGATGTTGATATGGAAATTATCTACAAAACAAAACCATTAAAGTAAATAATAGTGCAAAATTGAAAAAAGTTTTCATACAACGAAATTTTTTTTTATTAAAAAAATATGAATTTTTATTTTCAAAAATCGATTCCTTCAAAACTGCTTAATGGATTTACTTGAAATTTAGTTTTTTATTGTAAATTAGTAGTATCTTTGAAACAAATAAGCTAAAATAGTCATTGCACTTAAATTAAAGAAAAACACATTTTTGAGTTTTTTCGCCAAAATTTAAGTTTCATTTTCAAAATTAAATTGTTTAAAATCTGCTCGATGAAATTTCTTTAAATTTTGATATGATGTTGATATGGAAATTATCTACAAAACAAAACCATTAAAGTAAATAATAGTGCAAAATTGAAAAAAGTTTTCATACAACGAAATTTTTTTTTATTAAAAAAATATGAATTTTTATTTTCAAAAATCGATTCCTTCAAAACTGCTTAATGGATTTACTTGAAATTTAGTTTTTTATTGTAAATTAGTAGTATCTTTGAAACAAATAAGCTAAAATAGTCATTGCACTTAAATTAAAGAAAAACACATTTTTGGGTTTTTTCACCAAAATTTAAGTTTCATTTTCAAAATTAAATTGTTTAAAATCTGCTCGATGAAATTTCTTTAAATTTTGATATGATGTTGATATGGAAATTATCTACAAAACAAAACCATTAAAGTAAATAATAGTGCAAAATTGAAAAAAGTTTTCATACAACGAAATTTTTTTTTATTAAAAAAATATGAATTTATATTTTCAAAAATCGATTCCTTCAAAACTGCTTAATGGATTTACTTGAAATTTATTTTTTTATTGTAAATTAGTAGTATCTTTGAAACAAATAAGCTAAAATAGTCATTGCACTTAAATTAAAGAAAAACACATTTTTGAGTTTTTTTCGCCAAAATTTAAGTTTCATTTTCAAAATTAAATTGTTTAAAATCTGCTCGATGAAATTTCTTTAAATTTTGATATGATGTTGATATGGAAATTATCTACAAAACAAAACCATTAAAGTAAATAATAGTGCAAAATTGAAAAAAGTTTTCAAACAACGAAATTTTTTTTTATTAAAAAAAATATGAATTTTTATTTTCAAAAATCGATTCCTTCAAAACTGCTTAATGGATTTACTTGAAATTTAGTTTTTTATTGTAAATTAGTAGTATCTTTGAAACAAATAAGCTAAAATAGTCATTGCACTTAAATTAAAGAAAAACACATTTTTGGGTTTTTTCACCAAAATTTAAGTTTCATTTTCAAAATTAAATTGTTTAAAATCTGCTCGATGAAATTTCTTTAAATTTTGATATGATGTTGATATGGAAATTATCTACAAAACAAAACCATTAAAGTAAATAATAGTGCAAAATTGAAAAAAGTTTTCATACAACGAAATTTTTTTTTATTAAAAAAATATGAATTTTTATTTTCAAAAATCGATTCCTTCAAAACTGCTTAATGGATTTACTTGAAATTTAGTTTTTTATTGTAAATTAGTAGTATCTTTAAAACAAATAAGCTAAAATAGTCATTGCACTTAAATTAAAGAAAAACACATTTTTGGGTTTTTTCACCAAAATTTAAGTTTCATTTTCAAAATTAAATTGTTTAAAATCTGCTCGATGAAATTTCTTTAAATTTTGATATGATGTTGATATGGAAATTATCTACAAAACAAAACCATTAAAGTAAATAATAGTGCAAAATTGAAAAAAGTTTTCATACAACGAAATTTTTTTTTATTAAAAAAATATGAATTTATATTTTCAAAAATCGATTCCTTCAAAACTGCTTAATGGATTTACTTGAAATTTATTTTTTTATTGTAAATTAGTAGTATCTTTGAAACAAATAAGCTAAAATAGTCATTGCACTTAAATTAAAGAAAAACACATTTTTGAGTTTTTTTCGCCAAAATTTAAGTTTCATTTTCAAAATTAAATTGTTTAAAATCTGCTCGATGAAATTTCTTTAAATTTTGATATGATGTTGATATGGAAATTATCTACAAAACAAAACCATTAAAGTAAATAATAGTGCAAAATTGAAAAAAGTTTTCATACAACGAAATTTTTTTTATTAAAAAAATATGAATTTTTATTTTCAAAAATCGATTCCTTCAAAACTGCTTAATGGATTTACTTGAAATTTAGTTTTTTATTGTAAATTAGTAGTATCTTTGAAACAAATAAGCTAAAATAGTCATTGCACTTAAATTAAAGAAAAACACATTTTTGAGTTTTTTTCGCCAAAATTTAAGTTTCATTTTCAAAATTAAATTGTTTAAAATCTGCTCGATGAAATTTCTTTAAATTTTGATATGATGTTGATATGGAAATTATCTACAAAACAAAACCATTAAAGTAAATAATAGTGCAAAATTGAAAAAAGTTTTCATACAACGAAATTTTTTTTTATTAAAAAAATATGAATTTTTATTTTCAAAAATCGATTCCTTCAAAACTGCTTAATGGATTTACTTGAAATTTAGTTTTTTATTGTAAATTAGTAGTATCTTTGAAACAAATAAGCTAAAATAGTCATTGCACTTAAATTAAAGAAAAACACATTTTTGAGTTTTTTTCGCCAAAATTTAAGTTTCATTTTCAAAATTAAATTGTTTAAAATCTGCTCGATGAAATTTCTTTAAATTTTGATATGATGTTGATATGGAAATTATCTACAAAACAAAACCATTAAAGTAAATAATAGTGCAAAATTGAAAAAAGTTTTCATACAACGAAATTTTTTTTTATTAAAAAAATATGAATTTTTATTTTCAAAAATCGATTCCTTCAAAACTGCTTAATGGATTTACTTGAAATTTAGTTTTTTATTGTAAATTAGTAGTATCTTTGAAACAAATAAGCTAAAATAGTCATTGCACTTAAATTAAAGAAAAACACATTTTTGAGTTTTTTCGCCAAAATTTAAGTTTCATTTTCAAAATTAAATTGTTTAAAATCTGCTCGATGAAATTTCTTTAAATTTTGATATGATGTTGATATGGAAATTATCTACCAAATAAAACCATTAAAGTAAATAATAGTGCAAAATTGAAAAAAGTTTTCAAACAACGAAATTTTTTTTTATTAAAAAAATATGAATTTTTATTTTCAAAAATCGATTCCTTCAAAACTGCTTAATGGATTTACCTGAAATTTAGTTTTTTATTGTAAATTAGTAGTATCTTTGAAACAAATAAGCTAAAATAGTCATTGCACTTAAATTAAAGAAAAACACATTTTTGAGTTTTTTCGCCAAAATTTAAGTTTCATTTTCAAAATTAAATTGTTTAAAATCTGCTCGATGAAATTTCTTTAAATTTTGATATGATGTTGATATGGAAATTATCTACAAAACAAAACCATTAAAGTAAATAATAGTGCAAAATTGAAAAAAAAGTTTTCATACAACGAAATTTTTTTTATTAAAAAAATATGAATTTTTATTTTCAAAAATCGATTCCTTCAAAACTGCTTAATGGATTTACTTGAAATTTAGTTTTTTATTGTAAATTAGTAGTATCTTTGAAACAAATAAGCTAAAATAGTCATTGCACTTAAATTAAAGAAAAACACATTTTTGAGTTTTTTTCGCCAAAATTTAAGTTTCATTTTCAAAATTAAATTGTTTAAAATCTGCTCGATGAAATTTCTTTAAATTTTGATATGATGTTGATATGGAAATTATCTACAAAACAAAACCATTAAAGTAAATAATAGTGCAAAATTGAAAAAAGTTTTCATACAACGAAATTTTTTTTTATTAAAAAAATATGAATTTTTATTTTCAAAAATCGATTCCTTCAAAACTGCTTAATGGATTTAATTGAAATTTAGTTTTTTATTGTAAATTAGTAGTTTCTTTGAAAGAAATAAGCTAAAATAGTCATTGCACTTAAATTAAAGAAAAACACATTTTTGAGTTTTTTCGCCAAAATTTAAGTTTCATTTTCAAAATTAAATTGTTTAAAATCTGCTCGATGAAATTTCTTTAAATTTTGATATGATGTTGATATGAAAATTATCTACAAAACAAAACCATTAAAGTAAATAATAGTGCAAAATTGAAAAAAGTTTTCAAACAACGAAATTTTTTTTTATTAAAAAAATATGAATTTTTATTTTCAAAAATCGATTCCTTCAAAACTGCTTAATGGATTTACTTGAAATTTAGTTTTTTATTGTAAATTAGTAGTATCTTTGAAACAAATAAGCTAAAATAGTCATTGCACTTAAATTAAAGAAAAACACATTTTTGAGTTTTTTCGCCAAAATTTAAGTTTCATTTTCAAAATTAAATTGTTTAAAATCTGCTCGATGAAATTTCTTTAAATTTTGATATGATGTTGATATGGAAATTATCTACAAAACAAAACCATTAAAGTAAATAATAGTGCAAAATTGAAAAAAGTTTTCAAACAACGAAATTTTTTTTTATTAAAAAAATATGAATTTTTATTTTCAAAAATCGATTCCTTCAAAACTGCTTAATGGATTTACTTGAAATTTAGTTTTTTATTGTAAATTAGTAGTATCTTTGAAACAAATAAGCTAAAATAGTCACTGCACTTAAATTAAAGAAAAACACATTTTTGAGTTTTTTCGCCAAAATTTAAGTTTCATTTTCAAAATTAAATTGTTTAAAATCTGCTCGATGAAATTTCTTTAAATTTTGATATGATGTTGATATGGAAATTGTCTACAAAACAAAACCATTAAAGAAAATAATAGTGCAAAATTGAAAAAAGTTTTCAAACAACGAAATTTTTTTTATTAAAAAAATATGAATTTTTATTTTCAAAAATCGATTCCTTCAAAACTGCTTAATGGATTTACTTGAAATTTAGTTTTTTATTGTAAATTAGTAGTATCTTTGAAACAAATAAGCTAAAATAGTCATTGCACTTAAATTAAAGAAAAACACATTTTTGAGTTTTTTCACCAAAATTTAAGTTTCATTTTCAAAATTAAATTGTTTAAAATCTGCTCAATGAAATTTCTTTAAATTTTGATATGATGTTGATATAGAAATTATCTACAAAACAAAACCATTAAAGTAAATAATAGTGCAAAATTGAAAAAAGTTTTCATACAACGAAATTTTTTTTTATTAAAAAAATATGAATTTTTATTTTCAAAAATCGATTCCTTCAAAATTGCTTAATGGATTTACTTGAAATTTAGTTTTTTATTGTAAATTAGTAGTATCTTTGAAACAAATAAGCTAAAATAGTCATTGCACTTAAATTAAAGAAAAACACATTTTTGAGTTTTTTCGCCAAAATTTAAGTTTCATTTTCAAAATTAAATTGTTTAAAATCTGCTCAATGAAATTTCTTTAAATTTTGATATGATGTTGATATGGAAATTATCTACAAAACAAAACCATTAAAGTAAATAATAGTGCAAAATTGAAAAAAGTTTTCATACAACGAAATTTTTTTTTATTAAAAAAATATGAATTTTTATTTTCAAAAATCGATTCCTTCAAAACTGCTTAATGGATTTACTTTAAATTTAGTTTTTTATTGTAAATTAGTAGTATCTTTGAAACAAATAAGCTAAAATAGTCATTGCACTTAAATTAAAGAAAAACACATTTTTGAGTTTTTTCGCCAAAATTTAAGTTTCATTTTCAAAATTAAATTGTTTAAAATCTGCTCGATGAAATTTCTTTAAATTTTGATATGATGTTGATATGGAAATTATCTACAAAACAAAACCATTAAAGTAAATAATAGTGCAAAATTGAAAAAAGTTTTCAAACAACGAAATTTTTTTTTATTAAAAAAATATGAATTTTTATTTTCAAAAATCGATTCCTTCAAAACTGCTTAATGGATTTACTTGAAATTTAGTTTTTTATTGTAAATTAGTAGTATCTTTGAAACAAATAAGCTAAAATAGTCATTGCACTTAAATTAAAGAAAAACACATTTTTGAGTTTTTTCGCCAAAATTTAAGTTTTATTTTCAAAATTAAATTGTTTAAAATCTGCTCGATGAAATTTCTTTAAATTTTGATATGATGTTGATATGGAAATTATCTATAAAACAAAACCATTAAAGTAAATAATAGTGCAAAATTGAAAAAAGTTTTCATACAACGAAATTTTTTTTTATTAAAAAAATATGAATTTTTATTTTCAAAAATCGATTCCTTCAAAACTGCTTAATGGATTTACTTGAAATTTAGTTTTTTATTGTAAATTAGTAGTATCTTTGAAACAAATAAGCTAAAATAGTCATTGCACTTAAATTAAAGAAAAACACATTTTTGGGTTTTTTCACCAAAATTTAAGTTTCATTTTCAAAATTAAATTGTTTGAAATCTGCTCGATGAAATTTCTTTAAATTTTGATATGATGTTGATATGGAAATTATCTACAAAACAAAACCATTAAAGTAAATAATAGTGCAAAATTGAAAAAAGTTTTCAAACAACGAAATTTTTTTTTATTAAAAAAATATGAATTTTTATTTTCAAAAATCGATTCCTTCAAAACTGCTTAATGGATTTACTTGAAATTTAGTTTTTTATTGTAAATTAGTAGTATCTTTGAAACAAATAAACCAAAACTTGCAAAATTCAAAATTCTCTAAAAACAAAACTACAAGTCCAAAACTTATAGAAAATACATTTTTGTGCTCTGTGAGTCGATATCCTTCGCATACAATTCAATTGGAGTTGAAAAATTCACGTTTGGAGAAAATCACTTTTAAAAATGTTTAAATCGTCATATCTCGTTAACCGAGCGTCTAAACACATCAAAACTTGCAAAATTCAAAATTCTCTAAATACAAAACTACAAGTCCAAAACTTATAGAAAATACATTTTTGTGCTCTGTGAGTCGATATCCTTCGCATACAATTCAATTGGAGTTGAAAAATTCACGTTTGGAGAAAATCACTTTTAAAAATGTTTAAATCGTCATATCTCGTTAACCGAGCGTCTAAACACATCAAAACTTGCAAAATTCAAAATTCTCTAAAAACAAAACTACAAGTCCAAAACTTATAGAAAATACATTTTTGTGCTCTGTGAGTCGATATCCTTCGCATACAATTCAATTGGAGTTGAAAAATTCACGTTTGGAGAAAATCACTTTTAAAAATGTTTAAATCGTCATATCTCGTTAACCGAGCGTCTAAACACATCAAAACTTGCAAAATTCAAAATTCTCTAAAAACAAAACTACAAGTCCAAAACTTATAGAAAATACATTTTTGTGCTCTGTGAGTCGATATCCTTCGCATACAATTCAATTGGAGTTGAAAAATTCACGTTTGAAGAAAATCACTTTTAAAAATGTTTAAATCGTCATATCTCGTTAACCGAGCGTCTAAACACATCAAAACTTGCAAAATTCAAAATTCTCTAAAAACAAAACTACAAGTCCAAAACTTATAGAAAATACATTTTTGTGCTCTGTGAGTCGATATCCTTCGCATACAATTCAATTGGAGTTGAAAAATTCACGTTTGGAGAAAATCACTTTTAAAAATGTTTAAATCGTCATATCTCGTTAACCGAGCGTCTAAACACATCAAAACTTGCAAAATTCAAAATTCTCTAAAAACAAAACTACAAGTCCAAAACTTATAGAAAATACATTTTTGTGCTCTGTGAGTCGATATCCTTCGCATACAATTCAATTGGAGTTGAAAAATTCACGTTTGGAGAAAATCACTTTTAAAAATGTTTAAATCGTCATATCTCGTTAACCGAGCGTCTAAACACATCAAAACTTGCAAAATTCAAAATTCTCTAAAAACAAAACTACAAGTCCAAAACTTATAGAAAATACATTTTTGTGCTCTGTGAGTCGATATCCTTCGCATACAATTCAATTGGAGTTGAAAAATTCACGTTTGGAGAAAATCACTTTTAAAAATGTTTAAATCGTCATATCTCGTTAACCGAGCGTCTAAACACATCAAAACTTGCAAAATTCAAAATTCTCTAAAAACAAAACTACAAGTCCAAAACTTATAGAAAATACATTTTTGTGCTCTGTGAGTCGATATCCTTCGCATACAATTCAATTGGAGTTGAAAAATTCACGTTTGGAGAAAATCACTTTTAAAAATGTTTAAATCGTCATATCTCGTTAACCGAGCGTCTAAACACATCAAAACTTGCAAAATTCAAAATTCTCTAAAAACAAAACTACAAGTCCAAAACTTATAGAAAATACATTTTTGTGCTCTGTGAGTCGATATCCTTCGCATACAATTCAATTGGAGTTGAAAAATTCACGTTTGGAGAAAATCACTTTTAAAAATGTTTAAATCGTCATATCTCGTTAACCGAGCGTCTAAACACATCAAAACTTGCAAAATTCAAAATTCTCTAAAAACAAAACTACAAGTCCAAAACTTATAGAAAATACATTTTTGTGCTCTGTGAGTCGATATCCTTCGCATACAATTCAATTGGAGTTGAAAAATTCACGTTTGGAGAAAATCACTTTTAAAAATGTTTAAATCGTCATATCTCGTTAACCGAGCGTCTAAACACATCAAAACTTGCAAAATTCAAAATTCTCTAAAAACAAAACTACAAGTCCAAAACTTATAGAAAATACATTTTTGTGCTCTGTGAGTCGATATCCTTCGCATACAATTCAATTGGAGTTGAAAAATTCACGTTTGGAGAAAATCACTTTTAAAAATGTTTAAATCGTCATATCTCGTTAACCGAGCGTCTAAACACATCAAAACTTGCAAAATTCAAAATTCTCTAAAAACAAAACTACAAGTCAAAAACTTATAGAAAATACATTTTTGTGCTCTGTGAGTCGATATCCTTCGCATACAATTCAATTGGAGTTGAAAAATTCACGTTTGGAGAAAATCACTTTTAAAAATGTTTAAATCGTCATATCTCGTTAACCGAGCGTCTAAACACATCAAAACTTGCAAAATTCAAAATTCTCTAAAAACAAAACTACAAGTCCAAAACTTATAGAAAATACATTTTTGTGCTCTGTGAGTCGATATCCTTCGCATACAATTCAATTGGAGTTGAAAAATTCACGTTTGGAGAAAATCACTTTTAAAAATGTTTAAATCGTCATATCTCGTTAACCGAGCGTCTAAACACATCAAAACTTGCAAAATTCAAAATTCTCTAAAAACAAAACTACAAGTCCAAAACTTATAGAAAATACATTTTTGTGCTCTGTGAGTCGATATCCTTCTTTTAAAAATGTTTAAATCGTCATATCTCGTTAACCGAGCGTCTAAACACATCAAAACTTGCAAAATTCAAAATTCTCTAAAAACAAAACTACAAGTCCAAAACTTATAGAAAATACATTTTTGTGCTCTGTGAGTCGATATCCTTCGCATACAATTCAATTGGAGTTGAAAAATTCACGTTTGGAGAAAATCACTTTTAAAAATGTTTAAATCGTCATATCTCGTTAACCGAGCGTCTAAACACATCAAAACTTGCAAAATTCAAAATTCTCTAAAAACAAAACTACAAGTCCAAAACTTATAGAAAATACATTTTTGTGCTCTGTGAGTCGATATCCTTCGCATACAATTCAATTGGAGTTGAAAAATTCACGTTTGGAGAAAATCACTTTTAAAAATGTTTAAATCGTCATATCTCGTTAACCGAGCGTCTAAACACATCAAAACTTGCAAAATTCAAAATTCTCTAAAAACAAAACTACAAGTCCAAAACTTATAGAAAATACATTTTTGTGCTCTGTGAGTCGATATCCTTCGCATACAATTCAATTGGAGTTGAAAAATTCACGTTTGGAGAAAATCACTTTTAAAAATGTTTAAATCGTCATATCTCGTTAACCGAGCGTCTAAACACATCAAAACTTGCAAAATTCAAAATTCTCTAAAAACAAAACTACAAGTCCAAAACTTATAGAAAATACATTTTTGTGCTCTGTGAGTCGATATCCTTCGCATACAATTCAATTGGAGTTGAAAAATTCACGTTTGGAGAAAATCACTTTTAAAAATGTTTAAATCGTCATATCTCGTTAACCGAGCGTCTAAACACATCAAACCTTGCAAAATTCAAAATTCTCTAAAAACAAAACTACAAGTCCAAAACTTATAGAAAATACATTTTAGTGCTCTGTGAGTCGATATCCTTCGCATACAATTCAATTGGAGTTGAAAAATTCACGTTTGGAGAAAATCACTTTTAAAAATGTTTAAATCGTCATATCTCGTTAACCGAGCGTCTAAACACATCAAAACTTGCAAAATTCAAAATTCTCTAAAAACAAAACTACAAGTCCAAAACTTATAGAAAATACATTTTTGTGCTCTGTGAGTCGATATCCTTCGCATACAATTCAATTGGAGTTAAAAAATTCACGTTTGGAGAAAATCACTTTTAAAAATGTTTAAATCGTCATATCTCGTTAACCGAGCGTCTAAACACATCAAAACTTGCAAAATTCAAAATTCTCTAAAAACAAAACTACAAGTCCAAAACTTATAGAAAATACATTTTTGTGCTCTGTGAGTCGATATCCTTCGCATACAATTCAATTGGAGTTGAAAAATTCACGTTTGGAGAAAATCACTTTTAAAAATGTTTAAATCGTCATATCTCGTTAACCGAGCGTCTAAACACATCAAAACTTGCAAAATTCAAAATTCTCTAAAAACAAAACTACAAGTCCAAAACTTATAGAAAATACATTTTTGTGCTCTGTGAGTCGACATCCTTCGCATACAATTCAATTGGAGTTGAAAAATTCACGTTTGGAGAAAATCACTTTTAAAAATGTTTAAATCGTCATATCTCGTTAACCGAGCGTCTAAACACATCAAACCTTGCAAAATTCAAAATTCTCTAAAAACAAAACTACAAGTCCAAAACTTATAGAAAATACATTTTTGTGCTCTGTGAGTCGATATCCTTCGCATACAATTCAATTGGAGTTGAAAAATTCACGTTTGGAGAAAATCACTTTTAAAAATGTTTAAATCGTCATATCTCGTTAACCGAGCGTCTAAACACATCAAAACTTGCAAAATTCAAAATTCTCTAAAAACAAAACTACAAGTCCAAAACTTATAGAAAATACATTTTTGTGCTCTGTGAGTCGATATCCTTCGCATACAATTCAATTGGAGTTAAAAAATTCACGTTTGGAGAAAATCACTTTTAAAAATGTTTAAATCGTCATATCTCGTTAACCGAGCGTCTAAACACATCAAAACTTGCAAAATTCAAAATTCTCTAAAAACAAAACTACAAGTCCAAAACTTATAGAAAATACATTTTAGTGCTCTGTGAGTCGATATCCTTCGCATACAATTCAATTGGAGTTGAAAAATTCACGTTTGGAGAAAATCACTTTTAAAAATGTTTAAATCGTCATATCTCGTTAACCGAGCGTCTAAACACATCAAAACTTGCAAAATTCAAAATTCTCTAAAAACAAAACTACAAGTCCAAAACTTATAGAAAATACATTTTAGTGCTCTGTGAGTCGATATCCTTCGCATACAATTCAATTGGAGTTGAAAAATTCACGTTTGGAGAAAATCACTTTTAAAAATGTTTAAATCGTCATATCTCGTTAACCGAGCGTCTAAACACATCAAAACTTGCAAAATTCAAAATTCTCTAAAAACAAAACTACAAGTCCAAAACTTATAGAAAATACATTTTTGTGCTCTGTGAGTCGATATCCTTCGCATACAATTCAATTGGAGTTAAAAAATTCACGTTTGGAGAAAATCACTTTTAAAAATGTTTAAATCGTCATATCTCGTTAACCGAGCGTCTAAACACATCAAAACTTGCAAAATTCAAAATTCTCTAAAAACAAAACTACAAGTCCAAAACTTATAGAAAATACATTTTTGTGCTCTGTGAGTCGATATCCTTCGCATACAATTCAATTGGAGTTGAAAAATTCACGTTTGGAGAAAATCACTTTTAAAAATGTTTAAATCGTCATATCTCGTTAACCGAGCGTCTAAACACATCAAAACTTGCAAAATTCAAAATTCTCTAAAAACAAAACTACAAGTCCAAAACTTATAGAAAATACATTTTTGTGCTCTGTGAGTCGACATCCTTCGCATACAATTCAATTGGAGTTGAAAAATTCACGTTTGGAGAAAATCACTTTTAAAAATGTTTAAATCGTCATATCTCGTTAACCGAGCGTCTAAACACATCAAAACTTGCAAAATTCAAAATTCTCTAAAAACAAAACTACAAGTCCAAAACTTATATAAAATACATTTTTGTGCTCTGTGAGTCGACATCCTTCGCATACAATTCAATTGGAGTTGAAAAATTCACGTTTGGAGAAAATCACTTTTAAAAATGTTTAAATCGTCATATCTCGTTAACCGAGCGTCTAAACACATCAAAACTTGCAAAATTCAAAATTCTCTAAAAACAAAACTACAAGTCCAAAACTTATAGAAAATACATTTTTGTGCTCTGTGAGTCGATATCCTTCGCATACAATTCAATTGGAGTTGAAAAATTCACGTTTGGAGAAAATCACTTTTAAAAATGTTTAAATCGTCATATCTCGTTAACCGAGCGTCTAAACACATCAAAACTTGCAAAATTCAAAATTCTCTAAAAACAAAACTACAAGTCCAAAACTTATAGAAAATACATTTTTGTGCTCTGTGAGTCGACATCCTTCGCATACAATTCAATTGGAGTTGAAAAATTCACGTTTGGAGAAAATCACTTTTAAAAATGTTTAAATCGTCATATCTCGTTAACCGAGCGTCTAAACACATCAAAACTTGCAAAATTCAAAATTCTCTAAAAACAAAACTACAAGTCCAAAACTTATAGAAAATACATTTTTGTGCTCTGTGAGTCGATATCCTTCGCATACAATTCAATTGGAGTTGAAAAATTCACGTTTGGAGAAAATCACTTTTAAAAATGTTTAAATCGTCATATCTCGTTAACCGAGCGTCTAAACACATCAAAACTTGCAAAATTCAAAATTCTCTAAAAACAAAACTACAAGTCCAAAACTTATAGAAAATACTTTTTTGTGCTCTGTGAGTCGATATCCTTCGCATACAATTCAATTGGAGTTGAAAAATTCACGTTTGGAGAAAATCACTTTTAAAAATGTTTAAATCGTCATATCTCGTTAACCGAGCGTCTAAACACATCAAAACTTGCAAAATTCAAAATTCTCTAAAAACAAAACTACAAGTCCAAAACTTATAGAAAATACATTTTTGTGCTCTGTGAGTCGATATCCTTCGCATACAATTCAATTGGAGTTGAAAAATTCACGTTTGGAGAAAATCACTTTTAAAAATGTTTAAATCGTCATATCTCGTTAACCGAGCGTCTAAACACATCAAAACTTGCAAAATTCAAAATTCTCTAAAAACAAAACTACAAGTCCAAAACTTATAGAAAATACATTTTTGTGCTCTGTGAGTCGATATCCTTCGCATACAATTCAATTGGAGTTGAAAAATTCACGTTTGGAGAAAATCACTTTTAAAAATGTTTAAATCGTCATATCTCGTTAACCGAGCGTCTAAACACATCAAAACTTGCAAAATTCAAAATTCTCTAAAAACAAAACTACAAGTCCAAAACTTATAGAAAATACATTTTTGTGCTCTGTGAGTCGATATCCTTCGCATACAATTCAATTGGAGTTGAAAAATTCACGTTTGGAGAAAATCACTTTTAAAAATGTTTAAATCGTCATATCTCGTTAACCGAGCGTCTAAACACATCAAAACTTGCAAAATTCAAAATTCTCTAAAAACAAAACTACAAGTCCAAAACTTATAGAAAATACATTTTTGTGCTCTGTGAGTCGATATCCTTCGCATACAATTCAATTGGAGTTGAAAAATTCACGTTTGGAGAAAATCACTTTTAAAAATGTTTAAATCGTCATATCTCGTTAACCGAGCGTCTAAACACATCAAAACTTGCAAAATTCAAAATTCTCTAAAAACAAAACTACAAGTCCAAAACTTATAGAAAATACATTTTTGTGCTCTGTGAGTCGACATCCTTCGCATACAATTCAATTGGAGTTGAAAAATTCACGTTTGGAGAAAATCACTTTTAAAAATGTTTAAATCGTCATATCTCGTTAACCGAGCGTCTAAACACATCAAAACTTGCAAAATTCAAAATTCTCTAAAAACAAAACTACAAGTCCAAAACTTATAGAAAATACATTTTTGTGCTCTGTGAGTCGATATCCTTCGCATACAATTCAATTGGAGTTGAAAAATTCACGTTTGGAGAAAATCACTTTTAAAAATGTTTAAATCGTCATATCTCGTTAACCGAGCGTCTAAACACATCAAAACTTGCAAAATTCAAAATTCTCTAAAAACAAAACTACAAGTCCAAAACTTATAGAAAATACATTTTTGTGCTCTGTGAGTCGATATCCTTCGCATACAATTCAATTGGAGTTGAAAAATTCACGTTTGGAGAAAATCACTTTTAAAAATGTTTAAATCGTCATATCTCGTTAACCGAGCGTCTAAACACATCAAAACTTGCAAAATTCAAAATTCTCTAAAAACAAAACTACAAGTCCAAAACTTATAGAAAATACATTTTTGTGCTCTGTGAGTCGATATCCTTCGCATACAATTCAATTGGAGTTGAAAAATTCACGTTTGGAGAAAATCACTTTTAAAAATGTTTAAATCGTCATATCTCGTTAACCGAGCGTCTAAACACATCAAAACTTGCAAAATTCAAAATTCTCTAAAAACAAAACTACAAGTCCAAAACTTATAGAAAATACATTTTTGTGCTCTGTGAGTCGATATCCTTCGCATACAATTCAATTGGAGTTGAAAAATTCACGTTTGGAGAAAATCACTTTTAAAAATGTTTAAATCGTCATATCTCGTTAACCGAGCGTCTAAACACATCAAAACTTGCAAAATTCAAAATTCTCTAAAAACAAAACTACAAGTCCAAAACTTATAGAAAATACATTTTTGTGCTCTGTGAGTCGATATCCTTCGCATACAATTCAATTGGAGTTGAAAAATTCACGTTTGGAGAAAATCACTTTTAAAAATGTTTAAATCGTCATATCTCGTTAACCGAGCGTCTAAACACATCAAAACTTGCAAAATTCAAAATTCTCTAAAAACAAAACTACAAGTCCAAAACTTATAGAAAATACATTTTTGTGCTCTGTGAGTCGATATCCTTCGCATACAATTCAATTGGAGTTGAAAAATTCACGTTTGGAGAAAATCACTTTTAAAAATGTTTAAATCGTCATATCTCGTTAACCGAGCGTCTAAACACATCAAAACTTGCAAAATTCAAAATTCTCTAAAAACAAAACTACAAGTCCAAAACTTATAGAAAATACATTTTTGTGCTCTGTGAGTCGATATCCTTCGCATACAATTCAATTGGAGTTGAAAAATTCACGTTTGGAGAAAATCACTTTTAAAAATGTTTAAATCGTCATATCTCGTTAACCGAGCGTCTAAACACATCAAAACTTGCAAAATTCAAAATTCTCTAAAAACAAAACTACAAGTCCAAAACTTATAGAAAATACATTTTTGTGCTCTGTGAGTCGATATCCTTCGCATACAATTCAATTGGAGTTGAAAAATTCACGTTTGGAGAAAATCACTTTTAAAAATGTTTAAATCGTCATATCTCGTTAACCGAGCGTCTAAACACATCAAAACTTGCAAAATTCAAAATTCTCTAAAAACAAAACTACAAGTCCAAAACTTATAGAAAATACATTTTTGTGCTCTGTGAGTCGATATCCTTCGCATACAATTCAATTGGAGTTGAAAAATTCACGTTTGGAGAAAATCACTTTTAAAAATGTTTAAATCGTCATATCTCGTTAACCGAGCGTCTAAACACATCAAAACTTGCAAAATTCAAAATTCTCTAAAAACAAAACTACAAGTCCAAAACTTATAGAAAATACATTTTTGTGCTCTGTGAGTCGATATCCTTCGCATACAATTCAATTGGAGTTGAAAAATTCACGTTTGGAGAAAATCACTTTTAAAAATGTTTAAATCGTCATATCTCGTTAACCGAGCGTCTAAACACATCAAAACTTGCAAAATTCAAAATTCTCTAAAAACAAAACTACAAGTCCAAAACTTATAGAAAATACATTTTTGTGCTCTGTGAGTCGATATCCTTCGCATACAATTCAATTGGAGTTGAAAAATTCACGTTTGGAGAAAATCACTTTTAAAAATGTTTAAATCGTCATATCTCGTTAACCGAGCGTCTAAACACATCAAAACTTGCAAAATTCAAAATTCTCTAAAAACAAAACTACAAGTCCAAAACTTATAGAAAATACATTTTTGTGCTCTGTGAGTCGACATCCTTCGCATACAATTCAATTGGAGTTGAAAAATTCACGTTTGGAGAAAATCACTTTTAAAAATGTTTAAATCGTCATATCTCGTTAACCGAGCGTCTAAACACATCAAAACTTGCAAAATTCAAAATTCTCTAAAAACAAAACTACAAGTCCAAAACTTATAGAAAATACATTTTTGTGCTCTGTGAGTCGATATCCTTCGCATACAATTCAATTGGAGTTGAAAAATTCACGTTTGGAGAAAATCACTTTTAAAAATGTTTAAATCGTCATATCTCGTTAACCGAGCGTCTAAACACATCAAAACTTGCAAAATTCAAAATTCTCTAAAAACAAAACTACAAGTCCAAAACTTATAGAAAATACATTTTTGTGCTCTGTGAGTCGATATCCTTCGCATACAATTCAATTGGAGTTGAAAAATTCACGTTTGGAGAAAATCACTTTTAAAAATGTTTAAATCGTCATATCTCGTTAACCGAGCGTCTAAACACATCAAAACTTGCAAAATTCAAAATTCTCTAAAAACAAAACTACAAGTCCAAAACTTATAGAAAATACATTTTTGTGCTCTGTGAGTCGATATCCTTCGCATACAATTCAATTGGAGTTGAAAAATTCACGTTTGGAGAAAATCACTTTTAAAAATGTTTAAATCGTCATATCTCGTTAACCGAGCGTCTAAACACATCAAAACTTGCAAAATTCAAAATTCTCTAAAAACAAAACTACAAGTCCAAAACTTATAGAAAATACATTTTTGTGCTCTGTGAGTCGATATCCTTCGCATACAATTCAATTGGAGTTGAAAAATTCACGTTTGGAGAAAATCACTTTTAAAAATGTTTAAATCGTCATATCTCGTTAACCGAGCGTCTAAACACATCAAAACTTGCAAAATTCAAAATTCTCTAAAAACAAAACTACAAGTCCAAAACTTATAGAAAATACATTTTTGTGCTCTGTGAGTCGATATCCTTCGCATACAATTCAATTGGAGTTGAAAAATTCACGTTTGGAGAAAATCACTTTTAAAAATGTTTAAATCGTCATATCTCGTTAACCGAGCGTCTAAACACATCAAAACTTGCAAAATTCAAAATTCTCTAAAAACAAAACTACAAGTCCAAAACTTATAGAAAATACATTTTTGTGCTCTGTGAGTCGATATCCTTCGCATACAATTCAATTGGAGTTGAAAAATTCACGTTTGGAGAAAATCACTTTTAAAAATGTTTAAATCGTCATATCTCGTTAACCGAGCGTCTAAACACATCAAAACTTGCAAAATTCAAAATTCTCTAAAAACAAAACTACAAGTCCAAAACTTATAGAAAATACATTTTTGTGCTCTGTGAGTCGATATCCTTCGCATACAATTCAATTGGAGTTGAAAAATTCACGTTTGGAGAAAATCACTTTTAAAAATGTTTAAATCGTCATATCTCGTTAACCGAGCGTCTAAACACATCAAAACTTGCAAAATTCAAAATTCTCTAAAAACAAAACTACAAGTCCAAAACTTATAGAAAATACATTTTTGTGCTCTGTGAGTCGATATCCTTCGCATACAATTCAATTGGAGTTGAAAAATTCACGTTTGGAGAAAATCACTTTTAAAAATGTTTAAATCGTCATATCTCGTTAACCGAGCGTCTAAACACATCAAAACTTGCAAAATTCAAAATTCTCTAAAAACAAAACTACAAGTCCAAAACTTATAGAAAATACATTTTTGTGCTCTGTGAGTCGATATCCTTCGCATACAATTCAATTGGAGTTGAAAAATTCACGTTTGGAGAAAATCACTTTTAAAAATGTTTAAATCGTCATATCTCGTTAACCGAGCGTCTAAACACATCAAAACTTGCAAAATTCAAAATTCTCTAAAAACAAAACTACAAGTCCAAAACTTATAGAAAATACATTTTTGTGCTCTGTGAGTCGATATCCTTCGCATACAATTCAATTGGAGTTGAAAAATTCACGCTTGGAGAAAATCACTTTTAAAAATGTTTAAATCGTCATATCTCGTTAACCGAGCGTCTAAACACATCAAAACTTGCAAAATTCAAAATTCTCTAAAAACAAAACTACAAGTCCAAAACTTATAGAAAATACATTTTTGTGCTCTGTGAGTCGATATCCTTCGCATACAATTCAATTGGAGTTGAAAAATTCACGTTTGGAGAAAATCACTTTTAAAAATGTTTAAATCGTCATATCTCGTTAACCGAGCGTCTAAACACATCAAAACTTGCAAAATTCAAAATTCTCTAAAAACAAAACTACAAGTCCAAAACTTATAGAAAATACATTTTTGTGCTCTGTGAGTCGATATCCTTCGCATACAATTCAATTGGAGTTGAAAAATTCACGTTTGGAGAAAATCACTTTTAAAAATGTTTAAATCGTCATATCTCGTTAACCGAGCGTCTAAACACATCAAAACTTGCAAAATTCAAAATTCTCTAAAAACAAAACTACAAGTCCAAAACTTATAGAAAATACATTTTTGTGCTCTGTGAGTCGATATCCTTCGCATACAATTCAATTGGAGTTGAAAAATTCACGTTTGGAGAAAATCACTTTTAAAAATGTTTAAATCGTCATATCTCGTTAACCGAGCGTCTAAACACATCAAAACTTGCAAAATTCAAAATTCTCTAAAAACAAAACTACAAGTCCAAAACTTATAGAAAATACATTTTTGTGCTCTGTGAGTCGATATCCTTCGCATACAATTCAATTGGAGTTGAAAAATTCACGTTTGGAGAAAATCACTTTTAAAAATGTTTAAATCGTCATATCTCGTTAACCGAGCGTCTAAACACATCAAAACTTGCAAAATTCAAAATTCTCTAAAAACAAAACTACAAGTCCAAAACTTATAGAAAATACATTTTTGTGCTCTGTGAGTCGATATCCTTCGCATACAATTCAATTGGAGTTGAAAAATTCACGTTTGGAGAAAATCACTTTTAAAAATGTTTAAATCGTCATATCTCGTTAACCGAGCGTCTAAACACATCAAAACTTGCAAAATTCAAAATTCTCTAAAAACAAAACTACAAGTCCAAAACTTATAGAAAATACATTTTTGTGCTCTGTGAGTCGATATCCTTCGCATACAATTCAATTGGAGTTGAAAAATTCACGTTTGGAGAAAATCACTTTTAAAAATGTTTAAATCGTCATATCTCGTTAACCGAGCGTCTAAACACATCAAAACTTGCAAAATTCAAAATTCTCTAAAAACAACAACTACAAGTCCAAAACTTATAGAAAATACATTTTTGTGCTCTGTGAGTCGATATCCTTCGCATACAATTCAATTGGAGTTGAAAAATTCACGTTTGGAGAAAATCACTTTTAAAAATGTTTAAATCGTCATATCTCGTTAACCGAGCGTCTAAACACATCAAAACTTGCAAAATTCAAAATTCTCTAAAAACAAAACTACAAGTCCAAAACTTATAGAAAATACATTTTTGTGCTCTGTGAGTCGATATCCTTCGCATACAATTCAATTGGAGTTGAAAAATTCACGTTTGGAGAAAATCACTTTTAAAAAATGTTTAAATCGTCATATCTCGTTAACCGAGCGTCTAAACACATCAAAACTTGCAAAATTCAAAATTCTCTAAAAACAAAACTACAAGTCCAAAACTTATAGAAAATACATTTTTGTGCTCTGCGAGTCGATATCCTTCGCATACAATTCAATTGGAGTTGAAAAATTCACGTTGGAGAAAATCACTTTTAAAAATGTTTAAATCGTCATATCTCGTTAACCGAGCGTCTAAACACATCAAAACTTGCAAAATTCAAAATTCTCTAAAAACAAAACTACAAGTCCAAAACTTATAGAAAATACATTTTTGTGCTCTGTGAGTCGATATCCTTCGCATACAATTCAATTGGAGTTGAAAAATTCACGTTTGGAGAAAATCACTTTTAAAAATGTTTAAATCGTCATATCTCGTTAACCGAGCGTCTAAACACATCAAAACTTGCAAAATTCAAAATTCTCTAAAAACAAAACTACAAGTCCAAAACTTATAGAAAATACATTTTTGTGCTCTGTGAGTCGATATCCTTCGCATACAATTCAATTGGAGTTGAAAAATTCACGTTTGGAGAAAATCACTTTTAAAAATGTTTAAATCGTCATATCTCGTTAACCGAGCGTCTAAACACATCAAAACTTGCAAAATTCAAAATTCTCTAAAAACAAAACTACAAGTCCAAAACTTATAGAAAATACATTTTTGTGCTCTGTGAGTCGATATCCTTCGCATACAATTCAATTGGAGTTGAAAAATTCACGTTTGGAGAAAATCACTTTTAAAAATGTTTAAATCGTCATATCTCGTTAACCGAGCGTCTAAACACATCAAAACTTGCAAAATTCAAAATTCTCTAAAAACAAAACTACAAGTCCAAAACTTATAGAAAATACATTTTTGTGCTCTGTGAGTCGATATCCTTCGCATACAATTCAATTGGAGTTGAAAAATTCACGTTTGGAGAAAATCACTTTTAAAAATGTTTAAATCGTCATATCTCGTTAACCGAGCGTCTAAACACATCAAAACTTGCAAAATTCAAAATTCTCTAAAAACAAAACTACAAGTCCAAAACTTATAGAAAATACATTTTTGTGCTCTGTGAGTCGATATCCTTCGCATACAATTCAATTGGAGTTGAAAAATTCACGTTTGGAGAAAATCACTTTTAAAAATGTTTAAATCGTCATATCTCGTTAACCGAGCGTCTAAACACATCAAAACTTGCAAAATTCAAAATTCTCTAAAAACAAAACTACAAGTCCAAAACTTATAGAAAATACATTTTTGTGCTCTGTGAGTCGATATCCTTCGCATACAATTCAATTGGAGTTGAAAAATTCACGTTTGGAGAAAATCACTTTTAAAAATGTTTAAATCGTCATATCTCGTTAACCGAGCGTCTAAACTCTAAACACATCAAAACTTGCAAAATTCAAAATTCTCTAAAAACAAAACTACAAGTCCAAAACTTATAGAAAATACATTTTTGTGCTCTGTGAGTCGATATCCTTCGCATACAATTCAATTGGAGTTGAAAAATTCACGTTTGGAGAAAATCACTTTTAAAAATGTTTAAATCGTCATATCTCGTTAACCGAGCGTCTAAACACATCAAAACTTGCAAAATTCAAAATTCTCTAAAAACAAAACTACAAGTCCAAAACTTATAGAAAATACATTTTTGTGCTCTGTGAGTCGATATCCTTCGCATACAATTCAATTGGAGTTGAAAAATTCACGTTTGGAGAAAATCACTTTTAAAAATGTTTAAATCGGCATATCTCGTTAACCGAGCGTCTAAACACATCAAAACTTGCAAAATTCAAAATTCTCTAAAAACAAAACTACAAGTCCAAAACTTATAGAAAATACATTTTTGTGCTCTGTGAGTCGATATCCTTCGCATACAATTCAATTGGATTTGAAAAATTCACGTTTGGAGAAAATCACTTTTAAAAATGTTTAAATCGTCATATCTCGTTAACCGAGCGTCTAAACACATCAAAACTTGCAAAATTCAAAATTCTCTAAAAACAAAACTACAAGTCCAAAACTTATAGAAAATACATTTTTTGTGCTCTGTGAGTCGACATCCTTCGCATACAATTCAATTGGAGTTGAAAAAATTCACGTTTGGAGAAAATCACTTTTAAAAATGTTTAAATCGTCATATCTCGTTAACCGAGCGTCTAAACACATCAAAACTTGCAAAATTCAAAATTCTCTAAAAACAAAACTACAAGTCCAAAACTTATAGAAAATACATTTTTGTGCTCTGTGAGTCGACATCCTTCGCATACAATTCAATTGGAGTTGAAAAATTCACGTTTGGAGAAAATCACTTTTAAAAATGTTTAAATCGTCATATCTCGTTAACCGAGCGTCTAAACACATCAAAACTTGCAAAATTCAAAATTCTCTAAAAACAAAACTACAAGTCCAAAACTTATAGAAAATACATTTTTGTGCTCTGTGAGTCGATATCCTTCGCATACAATTCAATTGGAGTTGAAAAATTCACGTTTGGAGAAAATCACTTTTAAAAATGTTTAAATCGTCATATCTCGTTAACCGAGCGTCTAAACACATCAAAACTTGCAAAATTCAAAATTCTCTAAAAACAAAACTACAAGTCCAAAACTTATAGAAAATACATTTTTGTGCTCTGGTGAGTCGATATCCTTCGCATACAATTCAATTGGAGTTGAAAAATTCACGTTTGGAGAAAATCACTTTTTAAAAATGTTTAAATCGTCATATCTCGTTAACCGAGCGTCTAAACACATCAAAACTTGCAAAATTCAAAATTCTCTAAAAACAAAACTACAAGTCCAAAACTTATAGAAAATACATTTTTGTGCTCTGTGAGTCGATATCCTTCGCATACAATTCAATTGGAGTTGAAAAATTCACGTTTGGAGGAAAATCACTTTTAAAAATGTTTAAATCGTCATATCTCGTTAACCGAGCGTATAAACACATCAAAACTTGCAAAATTCAAAATTCTCTAAAAACAAAACTACAAGTCCAAAACTTATAGAAAATACATTTTTGTGCTCTGTGAGTCGACATCCTTCGCATACAATTCAATTGGAGTTGAAAAATTCACGTTTGGAGAAAATCACTTTTAAAAATGTTTAATCGTCATATCTCGTTAACCGAGCGTCTAAACACATCAAAACTTGCAAAATTCAAAATTCTCTAAAAACAAAACTACAAGTCCAAAACTTATAGAAAATACATTTTTGTGCTCTGTGAGTCGATATCCTTCGCATACAATTCAATTGGAGTTGAAAAATTCACGTTTGGAGAAAATCACTTTTAAAAAATGTTTAAATCGTCATATCTCGTTAACCGAGCGTCTAAACACATCAAAACTTGCAAAATTCAAAATTCTCTAAAAACAAAACTACAAGTCCAAAACTTATAGAAAATACATTTTTGTGCTCTGTGAGTCGATATCCTTCGCATACAATTCAATTGGAGTTGAAAAATTCACGTTTGGAGAAAATCACTTTTAAAAATGTTTAAATCGTCATATCTCGTTAACCGAGCGTATAAACACATCAAAACTTGCAAAATTCAAAATTCTCTAAAAACAAAACTACAAGTCCAAAACTTATAGAAAATACATTTTTGTGCTCTGTGAGTCGACATCCTTCGCATACAATTCAATTGGAGTTGAAAAATTCACGTTTGGAGAAAATCACTTTTAAAAATGTTTAAATCGTCATATCTCGTTAACCGAGCGTCTAAACACATCAAAACTTGCAAAATTCAAAATTCTCTAAAAACAAAACTACAAGTCCAAAACTTATAGAAAATACATTTTTGTGCTCTGTGAGTTGATATCCTTCGCATACAATTCAATTGGAGTTGAAAAATTCACGTTTGGAGAAAATCACTTTTAAAAATGTTTAAATCGTCATATCTCGTTAACCGAGCGTCTAAACACATCAAAACTTGCAAAATTCAAAATTCTCTAAAAACAAAACTACAAGTCCAAAACTTATAGAAAATACATTTTTGTGCTCTGTGAGTCGATATCCTTCGCATACAATTCAATTGGAGTTGAAAAATTCACGTTTGGAGAAAATCACTTTTAAAAATGTTTAAATCGTCATATCTCGTTAACCGAGCGTCTAAACACATCAAAACTTGCAAAATTCAAAATTCTCTAAAAACAAAACTACAAGTCCAAAACTTATAGAAAATACATTTTTGTGCTCTGTGAGTCGATATCCTTCGCATACAATTCAATTGGAGTTGAAAAATTCACGTTTGGAGAAAATCACTTTTACAAATGTTTAAATCGTCATATCTCGTTAACCGAGCGTCTAAACACATCAAAACTTGCAAAATTCAAAATTCTCTAAAAACAAAACTACAAGTCCAAAACTTATAGAAAATACATTTTTGTGCTCTGTGAGTCGATATCCTTCGCATACAATTCAATTGGAGTTGAAAAATTCACGTTTGGAGAAAATCACTTTTAAAAATGTTTAAATCGTCATATCTCGTTAACCGAGCGTCTAAACACATCAAAACTTGCAAAATTCAAAATTCTCTAAAAACAAAACTACAAGTCCAAAACTTATAGAAAATACATTTTTGTGCTCTGTGAGTCGACATCCTTCGCATACAATTCAATTGGAGTTGAAAAATTCACGTTTGGAGAAAATCACTTTTAAAAATGTTTAAATCGTCATATCTCGTTAACCGAGCGTCTAAACACATCAAAACTTGCAAAATTCAAAATTCTCTAAAAACAAAACTACAAGTCCAAAACTTATAGAAAATACATTTTTGTGCTCTGTGAGTCGACATCCTTCGCATACAATTCAATTGGAGTTGAAAAATTCACGTTTGGAGAAAATCACTTTTAAAAATGTTTAAATCGTCATATCTCGTTAACCGAGCGTCTAAACACATCAAAACTTGCAAAATTCAAAATTCTCTAAAAACAAAACTACAAGTCCAAAACTTATAGAAAATACATTTTTGTGCTCTGTGAGTCGATATCCTTCGCATACAATTCAATTGGAGTTGAAAAATTCACGTTTGGAGAAAATCACTTTTAAAAATGTTTAAATCGTCATATCTCGTTAACCGAGCGTCTAAACACATCAAAACTTGCAAAATTCAAAATTCTCTAAAAACAAAACTACAAGTCCAAAACTTATAGAAAATACATTTTTGTGCTCTGTGAGTCGATATCCTTCGCATACAATTCAATTGGAGTTGAAAAATTCACGTTTGGAGAAAATCACTTTTACAAATGTTTAAATCGTCATATCTCGTTAACCGAGCGTCTAAACACATCAAAACTTGCAAAATTCAAAATTCTCTAAAAACAAAACTACAAGTCCAAAACTTATAGAAAATACATTTTTGTGCTCTGTGAGTCGATATCCTTCGCATACAATTTAATTGGAGTTGAAAAATTCACGTTTGGAGAAAATCACTTTTAAAAATGTTTAAATCGTCATATCTCGTTAACCGAGCGTCTAAACACATCAAAACTTGCAAAATTCAAAATTCTCTAAAAACAAAACTACAAGTCCAAAACTTATAGAAAATACATTTTTGTGCTCTGTGAGTCGACATCCTTCGCATACAATTCAATTGGAGTTGAAAAATTCACGTTTGGAGAAAATCACTTTTAAAAATGTTTAAATCGTCATATCTCGTTAACCGAGCGTCTAAACACATCAAAACTTGCAAAATTCAAAATTCTCTAAAAACAAAACTACAAGTCCAAAACTTATAGAAAATACATTTTTGTGATCTGTGAGTCGACATCCTTCGCATACAATTCAATTGGAGTTGAAAAATTCACGTTTGGAGAAAATCACTTTTAAAAATGTTTAAATCGTCATATCTCGTTAACCGAGCGTCTAAACACATCAAAACTTGCAAAATTCAAAATTCTCTAAAAACAAAACTACAAGTCCAAAACTTATAGAAAATACATTTTTGTGCTCTGTGAGTCGATATCCTTCGCATACAATTCAATTGGAGTTGAAAAATTCACGTTTGGAGAAAATCACTTTTAAAAATGTTTAAATCGTCATATCTCGTTAACCGAGCGTCTAAACACATCAAAACTTGCAAAATTCAAAATTCTCTAAAAACAAAACTACAAGTCCAAAACTTATAGAAAATACATTTTTGTGCTCTGTGAGTCGACATCCTTCGCATACAATTCAATTGGAGTTGAAAAATTCACGTTTGGAGAAAATCACTTTTAAAAATGTTTAAATCGTCATATCTCGTTAACCGAGCGTCTAAACACATCAAAACTTGCAAAATTCAAAATTCTCTAAAAACAAAACTACAAGTCCAAAACTTATAGAAAATACATTTTTGTGCTCTGTGAGTCGATATCCTTCGCATACAATTCAATTGGAGTTGAAAAATTCACGTTTGGAGAAAATCACTTTTAAAAATGTTTAAATCGTCATATCTCGTTAACCGAGCGTCTAAACACATCAAAACTTGCAAAATTCAAAATTCTCTAAAAACAAAACTACAAGTCCAAAACTTATAGAAAATACATTTTTGTGCTCTGTGAGTCGATATCCTTCGCATACAATTCAATTGGAGTTGAAAAATTCACGTTTGGAGAAAATCACTTTTAAAAATGTTTAAATCGTCATATCTCGTTAACCGAGCGTCTAAACACATCAAAACTTGCAAAATTCAAAATTCTCTAAAAACAAAACTACAAGTCCAAAACTTATAGAAAATACATTTTTGTGCTCTGTGAGTCGATATCCTTCGCATACAATTCAATTGGAGTTGAAAAATTCACGTTTGGAGAAAATCACTTTTAAAAATGTTTAAATCGTCATATCTCGTTAACCGAGCGTCTAAACACATCAAAACTTGCAAAATTCAAAATTCTCTAAAAACAAAACTACAAGTCCAAAACTTATAGAAAATACATTTTTGTGCTCTGTGAGTCGATATCATTCGCATACAATTCAATTGGAGTTGAAAAATTCACGTTTGGAGAAAATCACTTTTAAAAATGTTTAAATCGTCATATCTCGTTAACCGAGCGTCTAAACACATCAAAACTTGCAAAATTCAAAATTCTCTAAAAACAAAACTACAAGTCCAAAACTTATAGAAAATACATTTTTGTGCTCTGTGAGTCGATATCCTTCGCATACAATTCAATTGGAGTTGAAAAATTCACGTTTGGAGAAAATCACTTTTAAAAATGTTTAAATCGTCATATCTCGTTAACCGAGCGTCTAAACACATCAAAACTTGCAAAATTCAAAATTCTCTAAAAACAAAACTACAAGTCCAAAACTTATAGAAAATACATTTTTGTGCTCTGTGAGTCGATATCCTTCGCATACAATTCAATTGGAGTTGAAAAATTCACGTTTGGAGAAAATCACTTTTAAAAATGTTTAAATCGTCATATCTCGTTAACCGAGCGTCTAAACACATCAAAACTTGCAAAATTCAAAATTCTCTAAAAACAAAACTACAAGTCCAAAACTTATAGAAAATACATTTTTGTGCTCTGTGAGTCGATATCCTTCGCATACAATTCAATTGGAGTTGAAAAATTCACGTTTGGAGAAAATCACTTTTAAAAATGTTTAAATCGTCATATCTCGTTAACCGAGCGTCTAAACACATCAAAACTTGCAAAATTCAAAATTCTCTAAAAACAAAACTACAAGTCCAAAACTTATAGAAAATACATTTTTGTGCTCTGTGAGTCGATATCCTTCGCATACAATTCAATTGGAGTTGAAAAATTCACGTTTGGAGAAAATCACTTTTAAAAATGTTTAAATCGTCATATCTCGTTAACCGAGCGTCTAAACACATCAAAACTTGCAAAATTCAAAATTCTCTAAAAACAAAACTACAAGTCCAAAACTTATAGAAAATACATTTTTGTGCTCTGTGAGTCGATATCCTTCGCATACAATTCAATTGGAGTTGAAAAATTCACGTTTGGAGAAAATCACTTTTTAAAATGTTTAAATCGTCATATCTCGTTAACCGAGCGTCTAAACACATCAAAACTTGCAAAATTCAAAATTCTCTAAAAACAAAACTACAAGTCCAAAACTTATAGAAAATACATTTTTGTGCTCTGTGAGTCGATATCCTTCGCATACAATTCAATTGGAGTTGAAAAATTCACGTTTGGAGAAAATCACTTTTAAAAATGTTTAAATCGTCATATCTCGTTAACCGAGCGTCTAAACACATCAAAACTTGCAAAATTCAAAATTCTCTAAAAACAAAACTACAAGTCCAAAACTTATAGAAAATACATTTTTGTGCTCTGTGAGTCGATATCCTTCGCATACAATTCAATTGGAGTTGAAAAATTCACGTTTGAAGAAAATCACTTTTAAAAATGTTTAAATCGTCATATCTCGTTAACCGAGCGTCTAAACACATCAAAACTTGCAAAATTCAAAATTCTCTAAAAACAAAACTACAAGTCCAAAACTTATAGAAAATACATTTTTGTGCTCTGTGAGTCGATATCCTTCGCATACAATTCAATTGGAGTTGAAAAATTCACGTTTGGAGAAAATCACTTTTAAAAATGTTTAAATCGGCATATCTCGTTAACCGAGCGTCTAAACACATCAAAACTTGCAAAATTCAAAATTCTCTAAAAACAAAACTACAAGTCCAAAACTTATAGAAAATACATTTTTGTGCTCTGTGAGTCGATATCCTTCGCATACAATTCAATTGGAGTTGAAAAATTCACGTTTGGAGAAAATCACTTTTAAAAATGTTTAAATCGTCATATCTCGTTAACCGAGCGTCTAAACACATCAAAACTTGCAAAATTCAAAATTCTCTAAAAACAAAACTACAAGTCCAAAACTTATAGAAAATACATTTTTGTGCTCTGTGAGTCGACATCCTTCGCATACAATTCAATTGGAGTTGAAAAATTCACGTTTGGAGAAAATCACTTTTAAAAATGTTTAAATCGTCATATCTCGTTAACCGAGCGTCTAAACACATCAAAACTTGCAAAATTCAAAATTCTCTAAAAACAAAACTACAAGTCCAAAACTTATAGAAAATACATTTTTGTGCTCTGTGAGTCGACATCCTTCGCATACAATTCAATTGGAGTTGAAAAATTCACGTTTGGAGAAAATCACTTTTAAAAATGTTTAAATCGTCATATCTCGTTAACCGAGCGTCTAAACACATCAAAACTTGCAAAATTCAAAATTCTCTAAAAACAAAACTACAAGTCCAAAACTTATAGAAAATACATTTTTGTGCTCTGTGAGTCGACATCCTTCGCATACAATTCAATTGGAGTTGAAAAATTCACGTTTGGAGAAAATCACTTTTAAAAATGTTTAAATCGTCATATCTCGTTAACCGAGCGTCTAAACACATCAAAACTTGCAAAATTCAAAATTCTCTAAAAACAAAACTACAAGTCCAAAACTTATAGAAAATACATTTTTGTGCTCTGTGAGTCGATATCCTTCGCATACAATTCAATTGGAGTTGAAAAATTCACGTTTGGAGAAAATCACTTTTAAAAATGTTTAAATCGTCATATCTCGTTAACCGAGCGTCTAAACACATCAAAACTTGCAAAATTCAAAATTCTCTAAAAACAAAACTACAAGTCCAAAACTTATAGAAAATACATTTTTGTGCTCTGTGAGTCGATATCCTTCGCATACAATTCAATTGGAGTTGAAAAATTCACGTTTGGAGAAAATCACTTTTAAAAATGTTTAAATCGTCATATCTCGTTAACCGAGCGTCTAAACACATCAAAACTTGCAAAATTCAAAATTCTCTAAAAACAAAACTACAAGTCCAAAACTTATAGAAAATACATTTTTGTGCTCTGTGAGTCGATATCCTTCGCATACAATTCAATTGGAGTTGAAAAATTCACGTTTGGAGAAAATCACTTTTAAAAATGTTTAAATCGTCATATCTCGTTAACCGAGCGTCTAAACACATCAAAACTTGCAAAATTCAAAATTCTCTAAAAACAAAACTACAAGTCCAAAACTTATAGAAAATACATTTTTGTGCTCTGTGAGTCGACATCCTTCGCATACAATTCAATTGGAGTTGAAAAATTCACGTTTGGAGAAAATCACTTTTAAAAATGTTTAAATAGTCATATCTCGTTAACCGAGCGTCTAAACACATCAAAACTTGCAAAATTCAAAATTCTCTAAAAACAAAACTACAAGTCCAAAACTTATAGAAAATACATTTTTGTGCTCTGTGAGTCGATATCCTTCGCATACAATTCAATTGGAGTTGAAAAATTCACGTTTGGAGAAAATCACTTTTAAAAATGTTTAAATCGTCATATCTCGTTAACCGAGCGTCTAAACACATCAAAACTTGCAAAATTCAAAATTCTCTAAAAACAAAACTACAAGTCCAAAACTTATAGAAAATACATTTTTGTGCTCTGTGAGTCGACATCCTTCGCATACAATTCAATTGGAGTTGAAAAATTCACGTTTGGAGAAAATCACTTTTAAAAATGTTTAAATCGTCATATCTCGTTAACCGAGCGTCTAAACACATCAAAACTTGCAAAATTCAAAATTCTCTAAAAACAAAACTACAAGTCCAAAACTTATAGAAAATACATTTTTGTGCTCTGTGAGTCGATATCCTTCGCATACAATTCAATTGGAGTTGAAAAATTCACGTTTGGAGAAAATCACTTTTAAAAATGTTTAAATCGTCATATCTCGTTAACCGAGCGTCTAAACACATCAAAACTTGCAAAATTCAAAATTCTCTAAAAACAAAACTACAAGTCCAAAACTTATAGAAAATACATTTTTGTGCTCTGTGAGTCGACATCCTTCGCATACAATTCAATTGGAGTTGAAAAATTCACGTTTGGAGAAAATCACTTTTAAAAATGTTTAAATCGTCATATCTCGTTAACCGAGCGTCTAAACACATCAAAACTTGCAAAATTCAAAATTCTCTAAAAACAAAACTACAAGTCCAAAACTTATAGAAAATACATTTTTGTGCTCTGTGAGTCGACATCCTTCGCATACAATTCAATTGGAGTTGAAAAATTCACGTTTGGAGAAAATCACTTTTAAAAATGTTTAAATCGTCATATCTCGTTAACCGAGCGTCTAAACACATCAAAACTTGCAAAATTCAAAATTCTCTAAAAACAAAACTACAAGTCCAAAACTTATAGAAAATACATTTTTGTGCTCTGTGAGTCGACATCCTTCGCATACAATTCAATTGGAGTTGAAAAATTCACGTTTGGAGAAAATCACTTTTAAAAATGTTTAAATCGTCATATCTCGTTAACCGAGCGTCTAAACACATCAAAACTTGCAAAATTCAAAATTCTCTAAAAACAAAACTACAAGTCCAAAACTTATAGAAAATACATTTTTGTGCTCTGTGAGTCGATATCCTTCGCATACAATTCAATTGGAGTTGAAAAATTCACGTTTGGAGAAAATCACTTTTAAAAATGTTTAAATCGTCATATCTCGTTAACCGAGCGTCTAAACACATCAAAACTTGCAAAATTCAAAATTCTCTAAAAACAAAACTACAAGTCCAAAACTTATAGAAAATACATTTTTGTGCTCTGTGAGTCGATATCCTTCGCATACAATTCAATTGGAGTTGAAAAATTCACGTTTGGAGAAAATCACTTTTAAAAATGTTTAAATCGTCATATCTCGTTAACCGAGCGTCTAAACACATCAAAACTTGCAAAATTCAAAATTCTCTAAAAACAAAACTACAAGTCCAAAACTTATAGAAAATACATTTTTGTGCTCTGTGAGTCGACATCCTTCGCATACAATTCAATTGGAGTTGAAAAATTCACGTTTGGAGAAAATCACTTTTAAAAATGTTTAAATCGTCATATCTCGTTAACCGAGCGTCTAAACACATCAAAACTTGCAAAATTCAAAATTCTCTAAAAACAAAACTACAAGTCCAAAACTTATAGAAAATACATTTTTGTGCTCTGTGAGTCGATATCCTTCGCATACAATTCAATTGGAGTTGAAAAATTCACGTTTGGAGAAAATCACTTTTAAAAATGTTTAAATCGTCATATCTCGTTAACCGAGCGTCTTAACACATCAAAACTTGCAAAATTCAAAATTCTCTAAAAACAAAACTACAAGTCCAAAACTTATAGAAAATACATTTTTGTGCTCTGTGAGTCGATATCCTTCGCATACAATTCAATTGGAGTTGAAAAATTCACGTTTGGAGAAAATCACTTTTAAAAATGTTTAAATCGTCATATCTCGTTAACCGAGCGTCTAAACACATCAAAACTTGCAAAATTCAAAATTCTCTAAAAACAAAACTACAAGTCCAAAACTTATAGAAAATACATTTTTGTGCTCTGTGAGTCGATATCCTTCGCATACAATTCAATTGGAGTTGAAAAATTCACGTTTGGAGAAAATCACTTTTAAAAATGTTTAAATCGTCATATCTCGTTAACCGAGCGTCTAAACACATCAAAACTTGCAAAATTCAAAATTCTCTAAAAACAAAACTACAAGTCCAAAACTTATAGAAAATACATTTTTGTGCTCTGTGAGTCGACATCCTTCGCATACAATTCAATTGGAGTTGAAAAATTCACGTTTGGAGAAAATCACTTTTAAAAATGTTTAAATCGTCATATCTCGTTAACCGAGCGTCTAAACACATCAAAACTTGCAAAATTCAAAATTCTCTAAAAACAAAACTACAAGTCCAAAACTTATAGAAAATACATTTTTGTGCTCTGTGAGTCGACATCCTTCGCATACAATTCAATTGGAGTTGAAAAATTCACGTTTGGAGAAAATCACTTTTAAAAATGTTTAAATCGTCATATCTCGTTAACCGAGCGTCTAAACACATCAAAACTTGCAAAATTCAAAATTCTCTAAAAACAAAACTACAAGTCCAAAACTTATAGAAAATACATTTTTGTGCTCTGTGAGTCGACATCCTTCGCATACAATTCAATTGGAGTTGAAAAATTCACGTTTGGAGAAAATCACTTTTAAAAATGTTTAAATCGTCATATCTCGTTAACCGAGCGTCTAAACACATCAAAACTTGCAAAATTCAAAATTCTCTAAAAACAAAACTACAAGTCCAAAACTTATAGAAAATACATTTTTGTGCTCTGTGAGTCGACATCCTTCGCATACAATTCAATTGGAGTTGAAAAATTCACGTTTGGAGAAAATCACTTTTAAAAATGTTTAAATCGTCATATCTCGTTAACCGAGCGTCTAAACACATCAAAACTTGCAAAATTCAAAATTCTCTAAAAACAAAACTACAAGTCCAAAACTTATAGAAAATACATTTTTGTGCTCTGTGAGTCGACATCCTTCGCATACAATTCAATTGGAGTTGAAAAATTCACGTTTGGAGAAAATCACTTTTAAAAATGTTTAAATCGTCATATCTCGTTAACCGAGCGTCTAAACACATCAAAACTTGCAAAATTCAAAATTCTCTAAAAACAAAACTACAAGTCCAAAACTTATAGAAAATACATTTTTGTGCTCTGTGAGTCGACATCCTTCGCATACAATTCAATTGGAGTTGAAAAATTCACGTTTGGAGAAAATCACTTTTAAAAATGTTTAAATCGTCATATCTCGTTAACCGAGCGTCTAAACACATCAAAACTTGCAAAATTCAAAATTCTCTAAAAACAAAACTACAAGTCCAAAACTTATAGAAAATACATTTTTGTGCTCTGTGAGTCGATATCCTTCGCATACAATTCAATTGGAGTTGAAAAATTCACGTTTGGAGAAAATCACTTTTAAAAATGTTTAAATCGTCATATCTCGTTAACCGAGCGTCTAAACACATCAAAACTTGCAAAATTCAAAATTCTCTAAAAACAAAACTACAAGTCCAAAACTTATAGAAAATACATTTTTGTGCTCTGTGAGTCGATATCCTTCGCATACAATTCAATTGGAGTTGAAAAATTCACGTTTGGAGAAAATCACTTTTAGAAATGTTTAAATCGTCATATCTCGTTAACCGAGCGTCTAAACACATCAAAACTTGCAAAATTCAAAATTCTCTAAAAACAAAACTACAAGTCCAAAACTTATAGAAAATACATTTTTGTGCTCTGTGAGTCGATATCCTTCGCATACAATTCAATTGGAGTTGAAAAATTCACGTTTGGAGAAAATCACTTTTAAAAATGTTTAAATCGTCATATCTCGTTAACCGAGCGTCTAAACACATCAAAACTTGCAAAATTCAAAATTCTCTAAAAACAAAACTACAAGTCCAAAACTTATAGAAAATACATTTTTGTGCTCTGTGAGTCGATATCCTTCGCATACAATTCAATTGGAGTTGAAAAATTCACGTTTGGAGAAAATCACTTTTAAAAATGTTTAAATCGTCATATCTCGTTAACCGAGCGTCTAAACACATCAAAACTTGCAAAATTCAAAATTCTCTAAAAACAAAACTACAAGTCCAAAACTTATAGAAAATACATTTTTGTGCTCTGTGAGTCGACATCCTTCGCATACAATTCAATTGGAGTTGAAAAATTCACGTTTGGAGAAAATCACTTTTAAAAATGTTTAAATCGTCATATCTCGTTAACCGAGCGTCTAAACACATCAAAACTTGCAAAATTCAAAATTCTCTAAAAACAAAACTACAAGTCCAAAACTTATAGAAAATACATTTTTGTGCTCTGTGAGTCGACATCCTTCGCATACAATTCAATTGGAGTTGAAAAATTCACGTTTGGAGAAAATCACTTTTAAAAATGTTTAAATCGTCATATCTCGTTAACCGAGCGTCTAAACACATCAAAACTTGCAAAATTCAAAATTCTCTAAAAACAAAACTACAAGTCCAAAACTTATAGAAAATACATTTTTGTGCTCTGTGAGTCGACATCCTTCGCATACAATTCAATTGGAGTTGAAAAATTCACGTTTGGAGAAAATCACTTTTAAAAATGTTTAAATCGTCATATCTCGTTAACCGAGCGTCTAAACACATCAAAACTTGCAAAATTCAAAATTCTCTAAAAACAAAACTACAAGTCCAAAACTTATAGAAAATACATTTTTGTGCTCTGTGAGTCGACATCCTTCGCATACAATTCAATTGGAGTTGAAAAATTCACGTTTGGAGAAAATCACTTTTAAAAATGTTTAAATCGTCATATCTCGTTAACCGAGCGTCTAAACACATCAAAACTTGCAAAATTCAAAATTCTCTAAAAACAAAACTACAAGTCCAAAACTTATAGAAAATACATTTTTGTGCTCTGTGAGTCGACATCCTTCGCATACAATTCAATTGGAGTTGAAAAATTCACGTTTGGAGAAAATCACTTTTAAAAATGTTTAAATCGTCATATCTCGTTAACCGAGCGTCTAAACACATCAAAACTTGCAAAATTCAAAATTCTCTAAAAACAAAACTACAAGTCCAAAACTTATAGAAAATACATTTTTGTGCTCTGTGAGTCGATATCCTTCGCATACAATTCAATTGGAGTTGAAAAATTCACGTTTGGAGAAAATCACTTTTAAAAATGTTTAAATCATCATATCTCGTTAACCGAGCGTCTAAACACATCAAAACTTGCAAAATTCAAAATTCTCTAAAAACAAAACTACAAGTCCAAAACTTATAGAAAATACATTTTTGTGCTCTGTGAGTCGACATCCTTCGCATACAATTCAATTGGAGTTAAAAAATTCACGTTTGGAGAAAATCACTTTTAAAAATGTTTAAATCGTCATATCTCGTTAACCGAGCGTCTAAACACATCAAAACTTGCAAAATTCAAAATTCTCTAAAAACAAAACTACAAGTCCAAAACTTATAGAAAATACATTTTTGTGCTCTGTGAGTCGACATCCTTCGCATACAATTCAATTGGAGTTGAAAAATTCACGTTTGGAGAAAATCACTTTTAAAAATGTTTAAATCGTCATATCTCGTTAACCGAGCGTCTAAACACATCAAAACTTGCAAAATTCAAAATTCTCTAAAAACAAAACTACAAGTCCAAAACTTATAGAAAATACATTTTTGTGCTCTGTGAGTCGACATCCTTCGCATACAATTCAATTGGAGTTGAAAAATTCACGTTTGGAGAAAATCACTTTTAAAAATGTTTAAATCGTCATATCTCGTTAACCGAGCGTCTAAACACATCAAAACTTGCAAAATTCAAAATTCTCTAAAAACAAAACTACAAGTCCAAAACTTATAGAAAATACATTTTTGTGCTCTGTGAGTCGACATCCTTCGCATACAATTCAATTGGAGTTGAAAAATTCACGTTTGGAGAAAATCACTTTTAAAAATGTTTAAATCGTCATATCTCGTTAACCGAGCGTCTAAACACATCAAAACTTGCAAAATTCAAAATTCTCTAAAAACAAAACTACAAGTCCAAAACTTATAGAAAATACATTTTTGTGCTCTGTGAGTCGATATCCTTCGCATACAATTCAATTGGAGTTGAAAAATTCACGTTTGGAGAAAATCACTTTTAAAAATGTTTAAATCGTCATATCTCGTTAACCGAGCGTCTAAACACATCAAAACTTGCAAAATTCAAAATTCTCTAAAAACAAAACTACAAGTCCAAAACTTATAGAAAATACATTTTTGTGCTCTGTGAGTCGATATCCTTCGCATACAATTCAATTGGAGTTGAAAAATTCACGTTTGGAGAAAATCACTTTTAGAAATGTTTAAATCGTCATATCTCGTTAACCGAGCGTCTAAACACATCAAAACTTGCAAAATTCAAAATTCTCTAAAAACAAAACTACAAGTCCAAAACTTATAGAAAATACATTTTTGTGCTCTGTGAGTCGATATCCTTCGCATACAATTCAATTGGAGTTGAAAAATTCACGTTTGGAGAAAATCACTTTTAAAAATGTTTAAATCGTCATATCTCGTTAACCGAGCGTCTAAACACATCAAAACTTGCAAAATTCAAAATTCTCTAAAAACAAAACTACAAGTCCAAAACTTATAGAAAATACATTTTTGTGCTCTGTGAGTCGACATCCTTCGCATACAATTCAATTGGAGTTGAAAAATTCACGTTTGGAGAAAATCACTTTTAAAAATGTTTAAATCGTCATATCTCGTTAACCGAGCGTCTAAACACATCAAAACTTGCAAAATTCAAAATTCTCTAAAAACAAAACTACAAGTCCAAAACTTATAGAAAATACATTTTTGTGCTCTGTGAGTCGATATCCTTCGCATACAATTCAATTGGAGTTGAAAAATTCACGTTTGGAGAAAATCACTTTTAAAAATGTTTAAATCGTCATATCTCGTTAACCGAGCGTCTAAACACATCAAAACTTGCAAAATTCAAAATTCTCTAAAAACAAAACTACAAGTCCAAAACTTATAGAAAATACATTTTTGTGCTCTGTGAGTCGACATCCTTCGCATACAATTCAATTGGAGTTGAAAAATTCACGTTTGGAGAAAATCACTTTTAAAAATGTTTAAATCGTCATATCTCGTTAACCGAGCGTCTAAACACATCAAAACTTGCAAAATTCAAAATTCTCTAAAAACAAAACTACAAGTCCAAAACTTATAGAAAATACATTTTTGTGCTCTGTGAGTCGATATCCTTCGCATACAATTCAATTGGAGTTGAAAAATTCACGTTTGGAGAAAATCACTTTTAAAAATGTTTAAATCGTCATATCTCGTTAACCGAGCGTCTAAACACATCAAAACTTGCAAAATTCAAAATTCTCTAAAAACAAAACTACAAGTCCAAAACTTATAGAAAATACATTTTTGTGCTCTGTGAGTCGACATCCTTCGCATACAATTCAATTGGAGTTGAAAAATTCACGTTTGGAGAAAATCACTTTTAAAAATGTTTAAATCGTCATATCTCGTTAACCGAGCGTCTAAACACATCAAAACTTGCAAAATTCAAAATTCTCTAAAAACAAAACTACAAGTCCAAAACTTATAGAAAATACATTTTTGTGCTCTGTGAGTCGATATCCTTCGCATACAATTCAATTGGAGTTGAAAAATTCACGTTTGGAGAAAATCACTTTTAAAAATGTTTAAATCGTCATATCTCGTTAACCGAGCGTCTAAACACATCAAAACTTGCAAAATTCAAAATTCTCTAAAAACAAAACTACAAGTCCAAAACTTATAGAAAATACATTTTTGTGCTCTGTGAGTCGACATCCTTCGCATACAATTCAATTGGAGTTGAAAAATTCACGTTTGGAGAAAATCACTTTTAAAAATGTTTAAATCGTCATATCTCGTTAACCGAGCGTCTAAACACATCAAAACTTGCAAAATTCAAAATTCTCTAAAAACAAAACTACAAGTCCAAAACTTATAGAAAATACATTTTTGTGCTCTGTGAGTCGATATCCTTCGCATACAATTCAATTGGAGTTGAAAAATTCACGTTTGGAGAAAATCACTTTTAAAAATGTTTAAATCGTCATATCTCGTTAACCGAGCGTCTAAACACATCAAAACTTGCAAAATTCAAAATTCTCTAAAAACAAAACTACAAGTCCAAAACTTATAGAAAATACATTTTTGTGCTCTGTGAGTCGACATCCTTCGCATACAATTCAATTGGAGTTGAAAAATTCACGTTTGGAGAAAATCACTTTTAAAAATGTTTAAATCGTCATATCTCGTTAACCGAGCGTCTAAACACATCAAAACTTGCAAAATTCAAAATTCTCTAAAAACAAAACTACAAGTCCAAAACTTATAGAAAATACATTTTTGTGCTCTGTGAGTCGACATCCTTCGCATACAATTCAATTGGAGTTGAAAAATTCACGTTTGGAGAAAATCACTTTTAAAAATGTTTAAATCGTCATATCTCGTTAACCGAGCGTCTAAACACATCAAAACTTGCAAAATTCAAAATTCTCTAAAAACAAAACTACAAGTCCAAAACTTATAGAAAATACATTTTTGTGCTCTGTGAGTCGACATCCTTCGCATACAATTCAATTGGAGTTGAAAAATTCACGTTTGGAGAAAATCACTTTTAAAAATGTTTAAATCGTCATATCTCGTTAACCGAGCGTCTAAACACATCAAAACTTGCAAAATTCAAAATTCTCTAAAAACAAAACTACAAGTCCAAAACTTATAGAAAATACATTTTTGTGCTCTGTGAGTCGATATCCTTCGCATACAATTCAATTGGAGTTGAAAAATTCACGTTTGGAGAAAATCACTTTTAAAAATGTTTAAATCGTCATATCTCGTTAACCGAGCGTCTAAACACATCAAAACTTGCAAAATTCAAAATTCTCTAAAAACAAAACTACAAGTCCAAAACTTATAGAAAATACATTTTTGTGCTCTGTGAGTCGACATCCTTCGCATACAATTCAATTGGAGTTGAAAAATTCACGTTTGGAGAAAATCACTTTTAAAAATGTTTAAATCGTCATATCTCGTTAACCGAGCGTCTAAACACATCAAAACTTGCAAAATTCAAAATTCTCTAAAAACAAAACTACAAGTCCAAAACTTATAGAAAATACATTTTTGTGCTCTGTGAGTCGATATCCTTCGCATACAATTCAATTGGAGTTGAAAAATTCACGTTTGGAGAAAATCACTTTTAAAAATGTTTAAATCGTCATATCTCGTTAACCGAGCGTCTAAACACATCAAAACTTGCAAAATTCAAAATTCTCTAAAAACAAAACTACAAGTCCAAAACTTATAGAAAATACATTTTTGTGCTCTGTGAGTCGACATCCTTCGCATACAATTCAATTGGAGTTGAAAAATTCACGTTTGGAGAAAATCACTTTTAAAAATGTTTAAATCGTCATATCTCGTTAACCGAGCGTCTAAACACATCAAAACTTGCAAAATTCAAAATTCTCTAAAAACAAAACTACAAGTCCAAAACTTATAGAAAATACATTTTTGTGCTCTGTGAGTCGACATCCTTCGCATACAATTCAATTGGAGTTGAAAAATTCACGTTTGGAGAAAATCACTTTTAAAAATGTTTAAATCGTCATATCTCGTTAACCGAGCGTCTAAACACATCAAAACTTGCAAAATTCAAAATTCTCTAAAAACAAAACTACAAGTCCAAAACTTATAGAAAATACATTTTTGTGCTCTGTGAGTCGATATCCTTCGCATACAATTCAATTGGAGTTGAAAAATTCACGTTTGGAGAAAATCACTTTTAAAAATGTTTAAATCATCATATCTCGTTAACCGAGCGTCTAAACACATCAAAACTTGCAAAATTCAAAATTCTCTAAAAACAAAACTACAAGTCCAAAACTTATAGAAAATACATTTTTGTGCTCTGTGAGTCGACATCCTTCGCATACAATTCAATTGGAGTTAAAAAATTCACGTTTGGAGAAAATCACTTTTAAAAATGTTTAAATCGTCATATCTCGTTAACCGAGCGTCTAAACACATCAAAACTTGCAAAATTCAAAATTCTCTAAAAACAAAACTACAAGTCCAAAACTTATAGAAAATACATTTTTGTGCTCTGTGAGTCGACATCCTTCGCATACAATTCAATTGGAGTTGAAAAATTCACGTTTGGAGAAAATCACTTTTAAAAATGTTTAAATCGTCATATCTCGTTAACCGAGCGTCTAAACACATCAAAACTTGCAAAATTCAAAATTCTCTAAAAACAAAACTACAAGTCCAAAACTTATAGAAAATACATTTTTGTGCTCTGTGAGTCGACATCCTTCGCATACAATTCAATTGGAGTTGAAAAATTCTCGTTTGGAGAAAATCACTTTTAAAAATGTTTAAATCGTCATATCTCGTTAACCGAGCGTCTAAACACATCAAAACTTGCAAAATTCAAAATTCTCTAAAAACAAAACTACAAGTCCAAAACTTATAGAAAATACATTTTTGTGCTCTGTGAGTCGACATCCTTCGCATACAATTCAATTGGAGTTGAAAAATTCACGTTTGGAGAAAATCACTTTTAAAAATGTTTAAATCGTCATATCTCGTTAACCGAGCGTCTAAACACATCAAAACTTGCAAAATTCAAAATTCTCTAAAAACAAAACTACAAGTCCAAAACTTATAGAAAATACATTTTTGTGCTCTGTGAGTCGATATCCTTCGCATACAATTCAATTGGAGTTGAAAAATTCACGTTTGGAGAAAATCACTTTTAAAAATGTTTAAATCGTCATATCTCGTTAACCGAGCGTCTAAACACATCAAAACTTGCAAAATTCAAAATTCTCTAAAAACAAAACTACAAGTCCAAAACTTATAGAAAATACATTTTTGTGCTCTGTGAGTCGATATCCTTCGCATACAATTCAATTGGAGTTGAAAAATTCACGTTTGGAGAAAATCACTTTTAGAAATGTTTAAATCGTCATATCTCGTTAACCGAGCGTCTAAACACATCAAAACTTGCAAAATTCAAAATTCTCTAAAAACAAAACTACAAGTCCAAAACTTATAGAAAATACATTTTTGTGCTCTGTGAGTCGATATCCTTCGCATACAATTCAATTGGAGTTGAAAAATTCACGTTTGGAGAAAATCACTTTTAAAAATGTTTAAATCGTCATATCTCGTTAACCGAGCGTCTAAACACATCAAAACTTGCAAAATTCAAAATTCTCTAAAAACAAAACTACAAGTCCAAAACTTATAGAAAATACATTTTTGTGCTCTGTGAGTCGACATCCTTCGCATACAATTCAATTGGAGTTGAAAAATTCACGTTTGGAGAAAATCACTTTTAAAAATGTTTAAATCGTCATATCTCGTTAACCGAGCGTCTAAACACATCAAAACTTGCAAAATTCAAAATTCTCTAAAAACAAAACTACAAGTCCAAAACTTATAGAAAATACATTTTTGTGCTCTGTGAGTCGATATCCTTCGCATACAATTCAATTGGAGTTGAAAAATTCACGTTTGGAGAAAATCACTTTTAAAAATGTTTAAATCGTCATATCTCGTTAACCGAGCGTCTAAACACATCAAAACTTGCAAAATTCAAAATTCTCTAAAAACAAAACTACAAGTCCAAAACTTATAGAAAATACATTTTTGTGCTCTGTGAGTCGACATCCTTCGCATACAATTCAATTGGAGTTGAAAAATTCACGTTTGGAGAAAATCACTTTTAAAAATGTTTAAATCGTCATATCTCGTTAACCGAGCGTCTAAACACATCAAAACTTGCAAAATTCAAAATTCTCTAAAAACAAAACTACAAGTCCAAAACTTATAGAAAATACATTTTTGTGCTCTGTGAGTCGATATCCTTCGCATACAATTCAATTGGAGTTGAAAAATTCACGTTTGGAGAAAATCACTTTTAAAAATGTTTAAATCGTCATATCTCGTTAACCGAGCGTCTAAACACATCAAAACTTGCAAAATTCAAAATTCTCTAAAAACAAAACTACAAGTCCAAAACTTATAGAAAATACATTTTTGTGCTCTGTGAGTCGACATCCTTCGCATACAATTCAATTGGAGTTGAAAAATTCACGTTTGGAGAAAATCACTTTTAAAAATGTTTAAATCGTCATATCTCGTTAACCGAGCGTCTAAACACATCAAAACTTGCAAAATTCAAAATTCTCTAAAAACAAAACTACAAGTCCAAAACTTATAGAAAATACATTTTTGTGCTCTGTGAGTCGACATCCTTCGCATACAATTCAATTGGAGTTGAAAAATTCACGTTTGGAGAAAATCACTTTTAAAAATGTTTAAATCGTCATATCTCGTTAACCGAGCGTCTAAACACATCAAAACTTGCAAAATTCAAAATTCTCTAAAAACAAAACTACAAGTCCAAAACTTATAGAAAATACATTTTTGTGCTCTGTGAGTCGATATCCTTCGCATACAATTCAATTGGAGTTGAAAAACTCACGTTTGGAGAAAATCACTTTTAAAAATGTTTAAATCGTCATATCTCGTTAACCGAGCGTCTAAACACATCAAAACTTGCAAAATTCAAAATTCTCTAAAAACAAAACTACAAGTCCAAAACTTATAGAAAATACATTTTTGTGCTCTGTGAGTCGATATCCTTCGCATACAATTCAATTGGAGTTGAAAAATTCACGTTTGGAGAAAATCACTTTTAAAAATGTTTAAATCGTCATATCTCGTTAACCGAGCGTCTAAACACATCAAAACTTGCAAAATTCAAAATTCTCTAAAAACAAAACTACAAGTCCAAAACTTATAGAAAATACATTTTTGTGCTCTGTGAGTCGATATCCTTCGCATACAATTCAATTGGAGTTGAAAAATTCACGTTTGGAGAAAATCACTTTTAAAAATGTTTAAATCGTCATATCTCGTTAACCGAGCGTCTAAACACATCAAAACTTGCAAAATTCAAAATTCTCTAAAAACAAAACTTATAGAAAATACATTTTCACGTTTGGAGAAAATCACTTTTAAAAATGTTTAAATCGTCATATCTCGTTAACCGAGCGTCTAAACACATCAAAACTTGCAAAATTCAAAATTCTCTAAAAACAAAACTACAAGTCCAAAACTTATAGAAAATACATTTTTGTGCTCTGTGAGTCGATATCCTTCGCATACAATTCAATTGGAGTTGAAAAATTCACGTTTGGAGAAAATCACTTTTAAAAATGTTTAAATCGTCATATCTCGTTAACCGAGCGTCTAAACACATCAAAACTTGCAAAATTCAAAATTCTCTAAAAACAAAACTACAAGTCCAAAACTTATAGAAAATACATTTTTGTGCTCTGTGAGTCGATATCCTTCGCATACAATTCAATTGGAGTTGAAAAATTCACGTTTGGAGAAAATCACTTTTAAAAATGTTTAAATCGTCATATCTCGTTAACCGAGCGTCTAAACACATCAAAACTTGCAAAATTCAAAATTCTCTAAAAACAAAACTTATAGAAAATACATTTTTGTGCTCTGTGAGTCGACATCCTTCGCATACAATTCAATTGGAGTTGAAAAATTCAAGTTTGGAGAAAATCACTTTTAAAAATGTTTAAATCGTCATATCTCGTTAACCGAGCGTCTAAACACATCAAAACTTGCAAAATTCAAAATTCTCTAAAAACAAAACTACAAGTCCAAAACTTATAGAAAATACATTTTTGTGCTCTGTGAGTCGATATCCTTCGCATACAATTCAATTGGAGTTGAAAAATTCACGTTTGGAGAAAATCACTTTTAAAAATGTTTAAATCGTCATATCTCGTTAACCGAGCGTCTAAACACATCAAAACTTGCAAAATTCAAAATTCTCTAAAAACAAAACTACAAGTCCAAAACTTATAGAAAATACATTTTTGTGCTCTGTGAGTCGATATCCTTCGCATACAATTCAATTGGAGTTGAAAAATTCACGTTTGGAGAAAATCACTTTTAAAAATGTTTAAATCGTCATATCTCGTTAACCGAGCGTCTAAACACATCAAAACTTGCAAAATTCAAAATTCTCTAAAAACAAAACTACAAGTCCAAAACTTATAGAAAATACATTTTTGTGCTCTGTGAGTCGATATCCTTCGCATACAATTCAATTGGAGTTGAAAAATTCACGTTTGGAGAAAATCACTTTTAAAAATGTTTAAATCGTCATATCTCGTTAACCGAGCGTCTAAACACATCAAAACTTGCAAAATTCAAAATTCTCTAAAAACAAAACTACAAGTCCAAAACTTATAGAAAATACATTTTTGTGCTCTGTGAGTCAATATCCTTCGCATACAATTCCATTGGAGTTGAAAAATTCACGTTTGGAGAAAATCACTTTTAAAAATGTTTAAATCGTCATATCTCGTTAACCGAGCGTCTAAACACATCAAAACTTGCAAAATTCAAAATTCTCTAAAAACAAAACTACAAGTCCAAAACTTATAGAAAATACATTTTTGTGCTCTGTGAGTCGACATCCTTCGCATACAATTCAATTGGAGTTGAAAAATTCACGTTTGGAGAAAATCACTTTTAAAAATGTTTAAATCGTCATATCTCGTTAACCGAGCGTCTAAACACATCAAAACTTGCAAAATTCAAAATTCTCTAAAAACAAAACTACAAGTCCAAAACTTATAGAAAATACATTTTTGTGCTCTGTGAGTCGATATCCTTCGCATACAATTCAATTGGAGTTGAAAAATTCACGTTTGGAGAAAATCACTTTTAAAAATGTTTAAATCGTCATATCTCGTTAACCGAGCGTCTAAACACATCAAAACTTGCAAAATTCAAAATTCTCTAAAAACAAAACTACAAGTCCAAAACTTATAGAAAATACATTTTTGTGCTCTGTGAGTCGACATCACGTTTTCACGTTTGGAGAAAATCACTTTTAAAAATGTTTAAATCGTCATATCTCGTTAACCGAGCGTATAAACACATCAAAACTTGCAAAATTCAAAATTCTCTAAAAACAAAACTACAAGTCCAAAACTTATAGAAAATACATTTTTGTGCTCTGTGAGTCGATATCCTTCGCATACAATTCAATTGGAGTTGAAAAATTCACGTTTGGAGAAAATCACTTTTAAAAATGTTTAAATCGTCATATCTCGTTAACCGAGCGTCTAAACACATCAAAACTTGCAAAATTCAAAATTCTCTAAAAACAAAACTACAAGTCCAAAACTTATAGAAAATACATTTTTGTGCTCTGTGAGTCGATATCCTTCGCATACAATTCAATTGGAGTTGAAAAATTCACGTTTGGAGAAAATCACTTTTAAAAATGTTTAAATCGTCATATCTCGTTAACCGAGCGTCTAAACACATCAAAACTTGCAAAATTCAAAATTCTCTAAAAACAAAACTACAAGTCCAAAACTTATAGAAAATACATTTTTGTGCTCTGTGAGTCGACATCCTTCGCATACAATTCAATTGGAGTTGAAAAATTCACGTTTGGAGAAAATCACTTTTAAAAATGTTTAAATCGTCATATCTCGTTAACCGAGCGTCTAAACACATCAAAACTTGCAAAATTCAAAATTCTCTAAAAACAAAACTACAAGTCCAAAACTTATAGAAAATACATTTTTGTGCTCTGTGAGTCGATATCCTTCGCCTACAATTCAATTGGAGTTGAAAAATTCACGTTTGGAGAAAATCACTTTTAAAAATGTTTAAATCGTCATATCTCGTTAACCGAGCGTCTAAACACATCAAAACTTGCAAAATTCAAAATTCTCTAAAAACAAAACTACAAGTCCAAAACTTATAGAAAATACATTTTTGTGCTCTGTGAGTCGATATCCTTCGCATACAATTCAATTGGAGTTGAAAAATTCAGGTTTGGAGAAAATCACTTTTAAAAATGTTTAAATCGTCATATCTCGTTAACCGAGCGTCTAAACACATCAAAACTTGCAAAATTCAAAATTCTCTAAAAACAAAACTACAAGTCCAAAACTTATAGAAAATACATTTTTGTGCTCCGTGAGTCAATATCCTTCGCATACAATTCAATTGGAGTTGAAAAATTCACGTTTGGAGAAAATCACTTTTAAAAATGTTTAAATCGTCATATCTCGTTAACCGAGCGTCTAAACACCTCAAAACTTGCAAAATTCAAAATTCTCTAAAAACAAAACTACAAGTCCAAAACTTATAGAAAATACATTTTTGTGCTCTGTGAGTCGACATCCTTCGCATACAATTCAATTGGAGTTGAAAAATTCACGTTTGGAGAAAATCACTTTTAAAAATGTTTAAATCGTCATATCTCGTTAACCGAGCGTCTAAACACATCAAAACTTGCAAAATTCAAAATTCTCTAAAAACAAAACTACAAGTCCAAAACTTATAGAAAATACATTTTTGTGCTCTGTGAGTCGACATCCTTCGCATACAATTCAATTGGAGTTGAAAAATTCACGTTTGGAGAAAATCACTTTTAAAAATGTTTAAATCGTCATATCTCGTTAACCGAGCGTCTAAACACATCAAAACTTGCAAAATTCAAAATTCTCTAAAAACAAAACTACAAGTCCAAAACTTATAGAAAATACATTTTTGTGCTCTGTGAGTCGATATCCTTCGCATACAATTCAATTGGAGTTGAAAAATTCACGTTTGGAGAAAATCACTTTTAAAAATGTTTAAATCGTCATATCTCGTTAACCGAGCGTCTAAACACATCAAAACTTGCAAAATTCAAAATTCTCTAAAAACAAAACTACAAGTCCAAAACTTATAGAAAATACATTTTTGTGCTCCGTGAGTCAATATCCTTCGCATACAATTCAATTGGAGTTGAAAAATTCACGTTTGGAGAAAATCACTTTTAAAAATGTTTAAATCGTCATATCTCGTTAACCGAGCGTCTAAACACCTCAAAACTTGCAAAATTCAAAATTCTCTAAAAACAAAACTACAAGTCCAAAACTTATAGAAAATACATTTTTGTGCTCTGTGAGTCGACATCCTTCGCATACAATTCAATTGGAGTTGAAAAATTCACGTTTGGAGAAAATCACTTTTAAAAATGTTTAAATCGTCATATCTCGTTAACCGAGCGTCTAAACACATCAAAACTTGCAAAATTCAAAATTCTCTAAAAACAAAACTACAAGTCCAAAACTTATAGAAAATACATTTTTGTGCTCTGTGAGTCGACATCCTTCGCATACAATTCAATTGGAGTTGAAAAATTCACGTTTGGAGAAAATCACTTTTAAAAATGTTTAAATCGTCATATCTCGTTAACCGAGCGTCTAAACACATCAAAACTTGCAAAATTCAAAATTCTCTAAAAACAAAACTACAGTCCAAAACTTATAGAAAATACATTTTTGTGCTCTGTGAGTCAATATCCTTCGCATACAATTCAATTGGAGTTGAAAAATTCACGTTTGGAGAAAATCACTTTTAAAAATGTTTAAATCGTCATATCTCGATAACCGAGCGTCTAAACACATCAAAACTTGCAAAATTCAAAATTCTCTAAAAACAAAACTACAAGTCCAAAACTTATAGAAAATACATTTTTGTGCTCTGTGAGTCGATATCCTTCGCATACAATTCAATTGGAGTTGAAAAATTCACGTTTGGAGAAAATCACTTTTAAAAATGTTTAAATCGTCATATCTCGTTAACCGAGCGTCTAAACACATCAAAACTTGCAAAATTCAAAATTCTCTAAAAACAAAACTACAAGTCCAAAACTTATAGAAAATACATTTTTGTGCTCTGTGAGTCAATATCCTTCGCATACAATTCAATTGGAGTTGAAAAATTCACGTTTGGAGAAAATCACTTTTAAAAATGTTTAAATCGTCATATCTCGATAACCGAGCGTCTAAACACATCAAAACTTGCAAAATTCAAAATTCTCTAAAAACAAAACTACAAGTCCAAAACTTATAGAAAATACATTTTTGTGCTCTGTGAGTCGACATCCTTCGCATACAATTCAATTGGAGTTGAAAAATTCACGTTTGGAGAAAATCACTTTTAAAAATGTTTAAATCGTCATATCTCGTTAACCGAGCGTCTAAACACATCAAAACTTGCAAGATTCAAAATTCTCTAAAAACAAAACTACAAGTCCAAAACTTATAGAAAATACATTTTTGTGCTCTGTGAGTCGACATCCTTCGCATACAATTCAATTGGAGTTGAAAAATTCACGTTTGGAGAAAATCACTTTTAAAAATGTTTAAATCGTCATATCTCGTTAACCGAGCGTCTAAACACATCAAAACTTGCAAAATTCAAAATTCTCTAAAAACAAAACTACAAGTCCAAAACTTATAGAAAATACATTTTTGTGCTCTGTGAGTCAATATAATTCGCATACAATTCAATTGGAGTTGAAAAATTCACGTTTGGAGAAAATCACTTTTAAAAATGTTTAAATCGTCATATCTCGTTAACCGAGCGTCTAAACACATCAAAACTTGCAAAATTCAAAATTCTCTAAAAACAAAACTACAAGTCCAAAACTTATAGAAAATACATTTTTGTGCTCTGTGAGTCGATATCCTTCGCATACAATTCAATTGGAGTTGAAAAATTCACGTTTGGAGAAAATCACTTTTAAAAATGTTTAAATCGTCATATCTCGTTAACCGAGCGTCTAAACACATCAAAACTTGCAAAATTCAAAATTCTCTAAAAACAAAACTACAAGTCCAAAACTTATAGAAAATACATTTTTGTGCTCTGTGAGTCGACATCCTTCGCATACAATTCAATTGGAGTTGAAAAATTCACGTTTGGAGAAAATCACTTTTAAAAATGTTTAAATCGTCATATCTCGTTAACCGAGCGTCTAAACACATCAAAACTTGCAAAATTCAAAATTCTCTAAAAACAAAACTACAAGTCCAAAACTTATAGAAAATACATTTTTGTGCTCTGTGAGTCGATATCCTTCGCATACAATTCAATTGGAGTTGAAAAATTCACGTTTGGAGAAAATCACTTTTAAAAATGTTTAAATCGTCATATCTCGTTAACCGAGCGTCTAAACACATCAAAACTTGCAAAATTCAAAATTCTCTAAAAACAAAACTACAAGTCCAAAACTTATAGAAAATACATTTTTGTGCTCTGTGAGTCGACATCCTTCGCATACAATTCAATTGGAGTTGAAAAATTCACGTTTGGAGAAAATCACTTTTAAAAATGTTTAAATCGTCATATCTCGTTAACCGAGCGTCTAAACACATCAAAACTTGCAAAATTCAAAATTCTCTAAAAACAAAACTACAAGTCCAAAACTTATAGAAAATACATTTTTGTGCTCTGTGAGTCAATATCCTTCGCATACAATTCAATTGGAGTTGAAAAATTCACGTTTGGAGAAAATCACTTTTAAAAATGTTAAATCGTCATATCTCGTTAACCGAGCGTCTAAACACATCAAAACTTGCAAAATTCAAAATTCTCTAAAAACAAAACTACAAGTCCAAAACTTATAGAAAATACATTTTTGTGCTCTGTGAGTCAATATCCTTCGCATACAATTCAATTGGAGTTGAAAAATTCACGTTTGGAGAAAATCACTTTTAAAAATGTTTAAATCGTCATATCTCGTTAATCGAGCGTCTAAACACATCAAAACTTGCAAAATTCAAAATTCTCTAAAAACAAAACTACAAGTCCAAAACTTATAGAAAATACATTTTTGTGCTCTGTGAGTCGACATCCTTCGCATACAATTCAATTGGAGTTGAAAAATTCACGTTTGGAGAAAATCACTTTTAAAAATGTTTAAATCGTCATATCTCGTTAACCGAGCGTCTAAACACATCAAAACTTGCAAAATTCAAAATTCTCTAAAAACAAAACTACAAGTCCAAAACTTATAGAAAATACATTTTTGTGCTCTGTGAGTCGACATCCTTCGCATACAATTCAATTGGAGTTGAAAAATTCACGTTTGGAGAAAATCACTTTTAAAAATGTTTAAATCGTCATATCTCGTTAACCGAGCGTCTAAACACATCAAAACTTGCAAAATTCAAAATTCTCTAAAAACAAAACTACAAGTCCAAAACTTATAGAAAATACATTTTTGTGCTCTGTGAGTCAATATCCTTCGCATACAATTCAATTGGAGTTGAAAAATTCACGTTTGGAGAAAATCACTTTTAAAAATGTTTAAATCCTCATATCTCGTTAACCGAGCGTCTAAACACATCAAAACTTGCAAAATTCAAAATTCTCTAAAAACAAAACTACAAGTCCAAAACTTATAGAAAATACATTTTTGTGCTCTGTGAGTCGACATCCTTCGCATACAATTCAATTGGAGTTGAAAAATTCACGTTTGGAGAAAATCACTTTTAAAAATGTTTAAATCGTCATATCTCGTTAACCGAGCGTCTAAACACATCAAAACTTGCAAAATTCAAAATTCTCTAAAAACAAAACTACAAGTCCAAAACTTATAGAAAATACATTTTTGTGCTCTGTGAGTCGACATCCTTCGCATACAATTCAATTGGAGTTGAAAAATTCACGTTTGGAGAAAATCACTTTTAAAAATGTTTAAATCGTCATATCTCGTTAACCGAGCGTCTAAACACATCAAAACTTGCAAAATTCAAAATTCTCTAAAAACAAAACTACAAGTCCAAAACTTATAGAAAATACATTTTTGTGCTCTGTGAGTCGATATCCTTCGCATACAATTCAATTGGAGTTGAAAAATTCACGTTTGGAGAAAATCACTTTTAAAAATGTTTAAATCGTCATATCTCGTTAACCGAGCGTCTAAACACATCAAAACTTGCAAAATTCAAAATTCTCTAAAAACAAAACTACAAGTCCAAAACTTATAGAAAATACATTTTTGTGCTCTGTGAGTCGACATCCTTCGCATACAATTCAATTGGAGTTGAAAAATTCACGTTTGGAGAAAATCACTTTTAAAAATGTTTAAATCGTCATATCTCGTTAACCGAGCGTCTAAACACATCAAAACTTGCAAAATTCAAAATTCTCTAAAAACAAAACTACAAGTCCAAAACTTATAGAAAATACATTTTTGTGCTCTGTGAGTCGACATCCTTCGCATACAATTCAATTGGAGTTGAAAAATTCACGTTTGGAGAAAATCACTTTTAAAAATGTTTAAATCGTCATATCTCGTTAACCGAGCGTCTAAACACATCAAAACTTGCAAAATTCAAAATTCTCTAAAAACAAAACTACAAGTCCAAAACTTATAGAAAATACAATTTTGTGCTCTGTGAGTCGATATCCTTCGCATACAATTCAATTGGAGTTGAAAAATTCACGTTTGGAGAAAATCACTTTTAAAAATGTTTAAATCGTCATATCTCGTTAACCGAGCGTCTAAACACATCAAAACTTGCAAAATTCAAAATTCTCTAAAAACAAAACTACAAGTCCAAAACTTATAGAAAATACATTTTTGTGCTCTGTGAGTCGATATCCTTCGCATACAATTCAATTGGAGTTGAAAAATTCACGTTTGGAGAAAATCACTTTTAAAAATGTTTAAATCGTCATATCTCGTTAACCGAGCGTCTAAACACATCAAAACTTGCAAAATTCAAAAATTCTCTAAAAACAAAACTACAAGTCCAAAACTTATAGAAAATACATTTTTGTGCTCTGTGAGTCAATATCCTTCGCATACAATTCAATTGGAGTTGAAAAATTCACGTTTGGAGAAAATCACTTTTAAAAATGTTTAAATCGTCATATCTCGTTAACCGAGCGTCTAAACACATCAAAACTTGCAAAATTCAAAATTCTCTAAAAACAAAACTACAAGTCCAAAACTTATAGAAAATACATTTTTGTGCTCTGTGAGTCGACATCCTTCGCATACAATTCAATTGGAGTTGAAAAATTCACGTTTGGAGAAAATCACTTTTAAAAATGTTTTAAATCGTCATATCTCGTTAACCGAGCGTCTAAACACATCAAAACTTGCAAAATTCAAAATTCTCTAAAAACAAAACTACAAGTCCAAAACTTATAGAAAATACATTTTTGTGCTCTGTGAGTCGACATCCTTCGCATACAATTCAATTGGAGTTGAAAAATTCACGTTTGGAGAAAATCACTTTTAAAAATGTTTAAATCGTCATATCTCGTTAACCGAGCGTCTAAACACATCAAAACTTGCAAAATTCAAAATTCTCTAAAAACAAAACTACAAGTCCAAAACTTATAGAAAATACATTTTTGTGCTCTGTGAGTCGACATCCTTCGCATACAATTCAATTGGAGTTGAAAAATTCACGTTTGGAGAAAATCACTTTTAAAAATGTTTAAATCGTCATATCTCGTTAACCGAGCGTCTAAACACATCAAAACTTGCAAAATTCAAAATTCTCTAAAAACAAAACTACAAGTCCAAAACTTATAGAAAATACATTTTTGTGCTCTGTGAGTCGACATCCTTCGCATACAATTCAATTGGAGTTGAAAAATTCACGTTTGGAGAAAATCACTTTTAAAAAATGTTTAAATCGTCATATCTCGTTAACCGAGCGTCTAAACACATCAAAACTTGCAAAATTCAAAATTCTCTAAAAACAAAACTACAAGTCCAAAACTTATAGAAAATACAATTTTGTGCTCTGTGAGTCGATATCCTTCGCATACAATTCAATTGGAGTTGAAAAATTCACGTTTGGAGAAAATCACTTTTAAAAATGTTTAAATCGTCATATCTCGTTAACCGAGCGTCTAAACACATCAAAACTTGCAAAATTCAAAATTCTCTAAAAACAAAACTACAAGTCCAAAACTTATAGAAAATACATTTTTGTGCTCTGTGAGTCGATATCCTTCGCATACAATTCAATTGGAGTTGAAAAATTCACGTTTGGAGAAAATCACTTTTAAAAATGTTTAAATCGTCATATCTCGTTAACCGAGCGTCTAAACACATCAAAACTTGCAAAATTCAAAATTCTCTAAAAACAAAACTACAAGTCCAAAACTTATAGAAAATACATTTTTGTGCTCTGTGAGTCAATATCCTTCGCATACAATTCAATTGGAGTTGAAAAATTCACGTTTGGAGAAAATCACTTTTAAAAATGTTTAAATCGTCATATCTCGTTAACCGAGCGTCTAAACACATCAAAACTTGCAAAATTCAAAATTCTCTAAAAACAAAACTACAAGTCCAAAACTTATAGAAAATACATTTTTGTGCTCTGTGAGTCGACATCCTTCGCATACAATTCAATTGGAGTTGAAAAATTCACGTTTGGAGAAAATCACTTTTAAAAATGTTTAAATCGTCATATCTCGTTAACCGAGCGTCTAAACACATCAAAACTTGCAAAATTCAAAATTCTCTAAAAACAAAACTACAAGTCCAAAACTTATAGAAAATACATTTTTGTGCTCTGTGAGTCGACATCCTTCGCATACAATTCAATTGGAGTTGAAAAATTCACGTTTGGAGAAAATCACTTTTAAAAATGTTTAAATCGTCATATCTCGTTAACCGAGCGTCTAAACACATCAAAACTTGCAAAATTCAAAATTCTCTAAAAACAAAACTACAAGTCCAAAACTTATAGAAAATACATTTTTGTGCTCTGTGAGTCGACATCCTTCGCATACAATTCAATTGGAGTTGAAAAATTCACGTTTGGAGAAAATCACTTTTAAAAATGTTTAAATCGTCATATCTCGTTAACCGAGCGTCTAAACACATCAAAACTTGCAAAATTCAAAATTCTCTAAAAACAAAACTACAAGTCCAAAACTTATAGAAAATACATTTTTGTGCTCTGTGAGTCGACATCCTTCGCATACAATTCAATTGGAGTTGAAAAATTCACGTTTGGAGAAAATCACTTTTAAAAATGTTTAAATCGTCATATCTCGTTAACCGAGCGTCTAAACACATCAAAACTTGCAAAATTCAAAATTCTCTAAAAACAAAACTACAAGTCCAAAACTTATAGAAAATACATTTTTGTGCTCTGTGAGTCGATATCCTTCGCATACAATTCAATTGGAGTTGAAAAATTCACGTTTGGAGAAAATCACTTTTAAAAATGTTTAAATCGTCATATCTCGTTAACCGAGCGTCTAAACACATCAAAACTTGCAAAATTCAAAATTCTCTAAAAACAAAACTACAAGTCCAAAACTTATAGAAAATACATTTTTGTGCTCTGTGAGTCAATATCCTTCGCATACAATTCAATTGGAGTTGAAAAATTCACGTTTGGAGAAAATCACTTTTAAAAATGTTTAAATCGTCATATCTCGTTAACCGAGCGTCTAAACACATCAAAACTTGCAAAATTCAAAATTCTCTAAAAACAAAACTACAAGTCCAAAACTTATAGAAAATACATTTTTGTGCTCTGTGAGTCGACATCCTTCGCATACAATTCAATTGGAGTTGAAAAATTCACGTTTGGAGAAAATCACTTTTAAAAATGTTTAAATCGTCATATCTCGTTAACCGAGCGTCTAAACACATCAAAACTTGCAAAATTCAAAATTCTCTAAAAACAAAACTACAAGTCCAAAACTTATAGAAAATACATTTTTGTGCTCTGTGAGTCGACATCCTTCGCATACAATTCAATTGGAGTTGAAAAATTCACGTTTGGAGAAAATCACTTTTAAAAATGTTTAAATCGTCATATCTCGTTAACCGAGCGTCTAAACACATCAAAACTTGCAAAATTCAAAATTCTCTAAAAACAAAACTACAAGTCCAAAACTTATAGAAAATACATTTTTGTGCTCTGTGAGTCGATATCCTTCGCATACAATTCAATTGGAGTTGAAAAATTCACGTTTGGAGAAAATCACTTTTAAAAATGTTTAAATCGTCATATCTCGTTAACCGAGCGTCTAAACACATCAAAACTTGCAAAATTCAAAATTCTCTAAAAACAAAACTACAAGTCCAAAACTTATAGAAAATACATTTTTGTGCTCTGTGAGTCGATATCCTTCGCATACAATTCAATTGGAGTTGAAAAATTCACGTTTGGAGAAAATCACTTTTAAAAATGTTTAAATCGTCATATCTCGTTAACCGAGCGTCTAAACACATCAAAACTTGCAAAATTCAAAATTCTCTAAAAACAAAACTACAAGTCCAAAACTTATAGAAAATACATTTTTGTGCTCTGTGAGTCGATATCCTTCGCATACAATTCAATTGGAGTTGAAAAATTCACGTTTGGAGAAAATCACTTTTAAAAATGTTTAAATCGTCATATCTCGTTAACCGAGCGTCTAAACACATCAAAACTTGCAAAATTCAAAATTCTCTAAAAACAAAACTACAAGTCCAAAACTTATAGAAAATACATTTTTGTGCTCTGTGAGTCGACATCCTTCGCATACAATTCAATTGGAGTTGAAAAATTCACGTTTGGAGAAAATCACTTTTAAAAATGTTTAAATCGTCATATCTCGTTAACCGAGCGTCTAAACACATCAAAACTTGCAAAATTCAAAATTCTCTAAAAACAAAACTACAAGTCCAAAACTTATAGAAAATACATTTTTGTGCTCTGTGAGTCGACATCCTTCGCATACAATTCAATTGGAGTTGAAAAATTCACGTTTGGAGAAAATCACTTTTAAAAATGTTTAAATCGTCATATCTCGTTAACCGAGCGTCTAAACACATCAAAACTTGCAAAATTCAAAATTCTCTAAAAACAAAACTACAAGTCCAAAACTTATAGAAAATACATTTTTGTGCTCTGTGAGTCGACATCCTTCGCATACAATTCAATTGGAGTTGAAAAATTCACGTTTGGAGAAAATCACTTTTAAAAATGTTTAAATCGTCATATCTCGTTAACCGAGCGTCTAAACACATCAAAACTTGCAAAATTCAAAATTCTCTAAAAACAAAAACTACAAGTCCAAAACTTAAAGAAAATACATTTTTGTGCTCTGTGAGTCGATATCCTTCGCATACAATTCAATTGGAGTTGAAAAATTCACGTTTGGAGAAAATCACTTTTAAAAATGTTTAAATCGTCATATCTCGTTAACCGAGCGTCTAAACACATCAAAACTTGCAAAATTCAAAATTCTCTAAAAACAAAACTACAAGTCCAAAACTTATAGAAAATACATTTTTGTGCTCTGTGAGTCGATATCCTTCGCATACAATTCAATTGGAGTTGAAAAATTCACGTTTGGAGAAAATCACTTTTAAAAATGTTTAAATCGTCATATCTCGTTAACCGAGCGTCTAAACACATCAAAACTTGCAAAATTCAAAATTCTCTAAAAACAAAACTACAAGTCCAAAACTTATAGAAAATACATTTTTGTGCTCTGTGAGTCGACATCCTTCGCATACAATTCAATTGGAGTTGAAAAATTCACGTTTGGAGGAAAATCACTTTTAAAAATGTTTAAATCGTCATATCTCGTTAACCGAGCGTCTAAACACATCAAAACTTGCAAAATTCAAAATTCTCTAAAAACAAAACTACAAGTCCAAAACTTATAGAAAATACATTTTTGTGCTCTGTGAGTCGATATCCTTCGCATACAATTCAATTGGAGTTGAAAATTTCACGTTTGGAGAAAATCACTTTTAAAAATGTTTAAATCGTCATATCTCGTTAACCGAGCGTCTAAACACATCAAAACTTGCAAAATTCAAAATTCTCTAAAAACAAAACTACAAGTCCAAAACTTGTAGAAAATACATTTTTGTGCTCTGTGAGTCGATATCCTTCGCATACAATTAAATTGGAGTTGAAAAATTCACGTTTGGAGAAAATCACTTTTAAAAATGTTTAAATCGTCATATCTCGTTAACCGAGCGTCTAAACACATCAAAACTTGCAAAATTCAAAATTCTCTAAAAACAAAACTACAAGTCCAAAACTTATAGAAAATACATTTTTGTGCTCTGTGAGTCGATATCCTTCGCATACAATTCAATTGGAGTTGAAAATTTCACGTTTGGAGAAAATCACTTTTAAAAATGTTTAAATCGTCATATCTCGTTAACCGAGCGTCTAAACACATCAAAACTTGCAAAATTCAAAATTCTCTAAAAACAAAACTACAAGTCCAAAACTTATAGAAAATACATTTTTGTGCTCTGTGAGTCGACATCCTTCGCATACAATTCAATTGGAGTTGAAAAATTCACGTTTGGAGAAAATCACTTTTAAAAATGTTTAAATCGTCATATCTCGTTAACCGAGCGTCTAAACACATCAAAACTTGCAAAATTCAAAATTCTCTAAAAACAAAACTACAAGTCCAAAACTTATAGAAAATACATTTTTGTGCTCTGTGAGTCGATATCCTTCGCATACAATTCAATTGGAGTTGAAAAATTCACGTTTGGAGAAAATCACTTTTAAAAATGTTTAAATCGTCATATCTCGTTAACCGAGCGTCTAAACACATCAAAACTTGCAAAATTCAAAATTCTCTAAAAACAAAACTACAAGTCCAAAACTTATAGAAAATACATTTTTGTGCTCTGTGAGTCGATATCCTTCGCATACAATTCAATTGGAGTTGAAAAATTCACGTTTGGAGAAAATCACTTTTAAAAATGTTTTAATCGTCATATCTCGTTAACCGAGCGTCTAAACACATCAAAACTTGCAAAATTCAAAATTCTCTAAAAACAAAACTACAAGTCCAAAACTTATAGAAAATACATTTTTGTGCTCTGTGAGTCGATATCCTTCGCATACAATTCAATTGGAGTTGAAAAATTCACGTTTGGAGAAAATCACTTTTAAAAATGTTTAAATCGTCATATCTCGTTAACCGAGCGTCTAAACACATCAAAACTTGCAAAATTCAAAATTCTCTAAAAACAAAACTACAAGTCCAAAACTTATAGAAAATACATTTTTGTGCTCTGTGAGTCGACATCCTTCGCATACAATTCAATTGGAGTTGAAAAATTCACGTTTGGAGAAAATCACTTTTAAAAATGTTTAAATCGTCATATCTCGTTAACCGAGCGTCTAAACACATCAAAACTTGCAAAATTCAAAATTCTCTAAAAACAAAACTACAAGTCCAAAACTTATAGAAAATACATTTTTGTGCTCTGTGAGTCGACATCCTTCGCATACAATTCAATTGGAGTTGAAAAATTCACGTTTGGAGAAAATCACTTTTAAAAATGTTTAAATCGTCATATCTCGTTAACCGAGCGTCTAAACACATCAAAACTTGCAAAATTCAAAATTCTCTAAAAACAAAACTACAAGTCCAAAACTTATAGAAAATACATTTTTGTGCTCTGTGAGTCGATATCCTTCGCATACAATTAAATTGGAGTTGAAAAATTCACGTTTGGAGAAAATCACTTTTAAAAATGTTTAAATCGTCATATCTCGTTAACCGAGCGTCTAAACACATCAAAACTTGCAAAATTCAAAATTCTCTAAAAACAAAACTACAAGTCCAAAACTTATAGAAAATACATTTTTGTGCTCTGTGAGTCGATATCCTTCGCATACAATTCAATTGGAGTTGAAAAATTCACGTTTGGAGAAAATCACTTTTAAAAATGTTTAAATCGTCATATCTCGTTAACCGAGCGTCTAAACACATCAAAACTTGCAAAATTCAAAATTCTCTAAAAACAAAACTACAAGTCCAAAACTTATAGAAAATACATTTTTGTGCTCTGTGAGTCGACATCCTTCGCATACAATTCAATTGGAGTTGAAAAATTCACGTTTGGAGAAAATCACTTTTAAAAATGTTTAAATCGTCATATCTCGTTAACCGAGCGTCTAAACACATCAAAACTTGCAAAATTCAAAATTCTCTAAAAACAAAACTACAAGTCCAAAACTTATAGAAAATACATTTTTGTGCTCTGTGAGTCGATATCCTTCGCATACAATTCAATTGGAGTTGAAAAATTCACGTTTGGAGAAAATCACTTTTAAAAATGTTTAAATCGTCATATCTCGTTAACCGAGCGTCTAAACACATCAAAACTTGCAAAATTCAAAATTCTCTAAAAACAAAACTACAAGTCCAAAACTTATAGAAAATACATTTTTGTGCTCTGTGAGTCGATATCCTTCGCATACAATTCAATTGGAGTTGAAAAATTCACGTTTGGAGAAAATCACTTTTAAAAATGTTTAAATCGTCATATCTCGTTAACCGAGCGTCTAAACACATCAAAACTTGCAAAATTCAAAATTCTCTAAAAACAAAACTACAAGTCCAAAACTTATAGAAAATACATTTTTGTGCTCTGTGAGTCGACATCCTTCGCATACAATTCAATTGGAGTTGAAAAATTCACGTTTGGAGAAAATCACTTCTAAAAATGTTTAAATCGTCATATCTCGTTAACCGAGCGTCTAAACACATCAAAACTTGCAAAATTCAAAATTCTCTAAAAACAAAACTACAAGTCCAAAACTTATAGAAAATACATTTTTGTGCTCTGTGAGTCGATATCCTTCGCATACAATTCAATTGGAGTTGAAAAATTCACGTTTGGAGAAAATCACTTTTAAAAATGTTTTAATCGTCATATCTCGTTAACCGAGCGTCTAAACACATCAAAACTTGCAAAATTCAAAATTCTCTAAAAACAAAACTACAAGTCCAAAACTTATAGAAAATACATTTTTGTGCTCTGTGAGTCGATATCCTTCGCATACAATTCAATTGGAGTTGAAAAATTCACGTTTGGAGAAAATCACTTTTAAAAATGTTTAAATCGTCATATCTCGTTAACCGAGCGTCTAAACACATCAAAACTTGCAAAATTCAAAATTCTCTAAAAACAAAACTACAAGTCCAAAACTTATAGAAAATACATTTTTGTGCTCTGTGAGTCGACATCCTTCGCATACAATTCAATTGGAGTTGAAAAATTCACGTTTGGAGAAAATCACTTTTAAAAATGTTTAAATCGTCATATCTCGTTAACCGAGCGTCTAAACACATCAAAACTTGCAAAATTCAAAATTCTCTAAAAACAAAACTACAAGTCCAAAACTTATAGAAAATACATTTTTGTGCTCTGTGAGTCGATATCCTTTGCATACAATTCAATTGGAGTTGAAAAATTCACGTTTGGAGAAAATCACTTTTAAAAATGTTTAAATCGTCATATCTCGTTAACCGAGCGTCTAAACACATCAAAACTTGCAAAATTCAAAATTCTCTAAAAACAAAACTACAAGTCCAAAACTTATAGAAAATACATTTTTGTGCTCTGTGAGTCGATATCCTTCGCATACAATTCAATTGGAGTTGAAAAATTCACGTTTGGAGAAAATCACTTTTAAAAATGTTTAAATCGTCATATCTCGTTAACCGAGCGTCTAAACACATCAAAACTTGCAAAATTCAAAATTCTCTAAAAACAAAACTACAAGTCCAAAACTTATAGAAAATACATTTTTGTGCTCTGTGAGTCGATATCCTTCGCATACAATTCAATTGGAGTTGAAAAATTCACGTTTGGAGAAAATCACTTTTAAAAATGTTTAAATCGTCATATCTCGTTAACCGAGCGTCTAAACACATCAAAACTTGCAAAATTCAAAATTCTCTAAAAACAAAACTACAAGTCCAAAACTTATAGAAAATACATTTTTGTGCTCTGTGAGTCGATATCCTTCGCATACAATTCAATTGGAGTTGAAAAATTCACGTTTGGAGAAAATCACTTTTAAAAATGTTTAAATCGTCATATCTCGTTAACCGAGCGTCTAAACACATCAAAACTTGCAAAATTCAAAATTCTCTAAAAACAAAACTACAAGTCCAAAACTTATAGAAAATACATTTTTGTGCTCTGTGAGTCGATATCCTTCGCATACAATTCAATTGGAGTTGAAAAATTCACGTTTGGAGAAAATCACTTTTAAAAATGTTTAAATCGTCATATCTCGTTAACCGAGCGTCTAAACACATCAAAACTTGCAAAATTCAAAATTCTCTAAAAACAAAACTACAAGTCCAAAACTTATAGAAAATACATTTTTGTGCTCTGTGAGTCGATATCCTTCGCATACAATTCAATTGGAGTTGAAAAATTCACGTTTGGAGAAAATCACTTTTAAAAATGTTTAAATCGTCATATCTCGTTAACCGAGCGTCTAAACACATCAAAACTTGCAAAATTCAAAATTCTCTAAAAACAAAACTACAAGTCCAAAACTTATAGAAAATACATTTTTGTGCTCTGTGAGTCGATATCCTTCGCATACAATTCAATTATAGTTGAAAAATTCACGTTTGGAGAAAATCACTTTTAAAAATGTTTAAATCGTCATATCTCGTTAACCGAGCGTCTAAACACATCAAAACTTGCAAAATTCAAAATTCTCTAAAAACAAAACTACAAGTCCAAAACTTATAGAAAATACATTTTTGTGCTCTGTGAGTCGACATCCTTCGCATACAATTCAATTGGAGTTGAAAAATTCACGTTTGGAGAAAATCACTTTTAAAAATGTTTAAATCGTCATATCTCGTTAACCGAGCGTCTAAACACATCAAAACTTGCAAAATTTAAAATTCTCTAAAAACAAAACTACAAGTCCAAAACTTATAGAAAATACATTTTTGTGCTCTGTGAGTCGATATCCTTCGCATACAATTCAATTGGAGTTGAAAAATTCACGTTTGGAGAAAATCACTTTTAAAAATGTTTAAATCGTCATATCTCGTTAACCGAGCGTCTAAACACATCAAAACTTGCAAAATTCAAAATTCTCTAAAAACAAAACTACAAGTCCAAAACTTATAGAAAATACATTTTTGTGCTCTGTGAGTCGATATCCTTCGCATACAATTCAATTGGAGTTGAAAAATTCACGTTTGGAGAAAATCACTTTTAAAAATGTTTTAATCGTCATATCTCGTTAACCCAGCGTCTAAACACATCAAAACTTGCAAAATTCAAAATTCTCTAAAAACAAAACTACAAGTCCAAAACTTATAGAAAATACATTTTTGTGCTCTGTGAGTCGATATCCTTCGCATACAATTCAATTGGAGTTGAAAAATTCACGTTTGGAGAAAATCACTTTTAAAAATGTTTAAATCGTCATATCTCGTTAACCGAGCGTCTAAACACATCAAAACTTGCAAAATTCAAAATTCTCTAAAAACAAAACTACAAGTCCAAAACTTATAGAAAATACATTTTTGTGCTCTGTGAGTCGATATCCTTCGCATACAATTCAATTGGAGTTGAAAAATTCACGTTTGGAGAAAATCACTTTTAAAAATGTTTAAATCGTCATATCTCGTTAACCGAGCGTCTAAACACATCAAAACTTGCAAAATTTAAAATTCTCTAAAAACAAAACTACAAGTCCAAAACTTATAGAAAATACATTTTTGTGCTCTGTGAGTCGATATCCTTCGCATACAATTCAATTGGAGTTGAAAAATTCACGTTTGGAGAAAATCACTTTTAAAAATGTTTAAATCGTCATATCTCGTTAACCGAGCGTCTAAACACATCAAAACTTGCAAAATTCAAAATTCTCTAAAAACAAAACTACAAGTCCAAAACTTATAGAAAATACATTTTTGTGCTCTGTGAGTCGATATCCTTCGCATACAATTCAATTGGAGTTGAAAAATTCACGTTTGGAGAAAATCACTTTTAAAAATGTTTTAATCGTCATATCTCGTTAACCCAGCGTCTAAACACATCAAAACTTGCAAAATTCAAAATTCTCTAAAAACAAAACTACAAGTCCAAAACTTATAGAAAATACATTTTTGTGCTCTGTGAGTCGATATCCTTCGCATACAATTCAATTGGAGTTGAAAAATTCACGTTTGGAGAAAATCACTTTTAAAAATGTTTAAATCGTCATATCTCGTTAACCGAGCGTCTAAACACATCAAAACTTGCAAAATTCAAAATTCTCTAAAAACAAAACTACAAGTCCAAAACTTATAGAAAATACATTTTTGTGCTCTGTGAGTCGATATCCTTCGCATACAATTCAATTATAGTTGAAAAATTCACGTTTGGAGAAAATCACTTTTAAAAATGTTTAAATCGTCATATCTCGTTAACCGAGCGTCTAAACACATCAAAACTTGCAAAATTCAAAATTCTCTAAAAACAAAACTACAAGTCCAAAACTTATAGAAAATACATTTTTGTGCTCTGTGAGTCGACATCCTTCGCATACAATTCAATTGGAGTTGAAAAATTCACGTTTGGAGAAAATCACTTTTAAAAATGTTTAAATCGTCATATCTCGTTAACCGAGCGTCTAAACACATCAAAACTTGCAAAATTTAAAATTCTCTAAAAACAAAACTACAAGTCCAAAACTTATAGAAAATACATTTTTGTGCTCTGTGAGTCGATATCCTTCGCATACAATTCAATTGGAGTTGAAAAATTCACGTTTGGAGAAAATCACTTTTAAAAATGTTTAAATCGTCATATCTCGTTAACCGAGCGTCTAAACACATCAAAACTTGCAAAATTCAAAATTCTCTAAAAACAAAACTACAAGTCCAAAACTTATAGAAAATACATTTTTGTGCTCTGTGAGTCGATATCCTTCGCATACAATTTAATTGGAGTTGAAAAATTCACGTTTGGAGAAAATCACTTTTAAAAATGTTTTAATCGTCATATCTCGTTAACCCAGCGTCTAAACACATCAAAACTTGCAAAATTCAAAATTCTCTAAAAACAAAACTACAAGTCCAAAACTTATAGAAAATACATTTTTGTGCTCTGTGAGTCGACATCCTTCGCATACAATTCAATTGGAGTTGAAAAATTCACGTTTGGAGAAAATCACTTTTAAAAATGTTTAAATCGTCATATCTCGTTAACCGAGCGTCTAAACACATCAAAACTTGCAAAATTCAAAATTCTCTAAAAACAAAACTACAAGTCCAAAACTTATAGAAAATACATTTTTGTGCTCTGTGAGTCGATATCCTTCGCATACAATTCAATTATAGTTGAAAAATTCACGTTTGGAGAAAATCACTTTTAAAAATGTTTAAATCGTCATATCTCGTTAACCGAGCGTCTAAACACATCAAAACTTGCAAAATTCAAAATTCTCTAAAAACAAAACTACAAGTCCAAAACTTATAGAAAATACATTTTTGTGCTCTGTGAGTCGATATCCTTCGCATACAATTCAATTGGAGTTGAAAAATTCACGTTTGGAGAAAATCACTTTTAAAAATGTTTTAATCGTCATATCTCGTTAACCCAGCGTCTAAACACATCAAAACTTGCAAAATTCAAAATTCTCTAAAAACAAAACTACAAGTCCAAAACTTATAGAAAATACATTTTTGTGCTCTGTGAGTCGATATCCTTCGCATACAATTCAATTGGAGTTGAAAAATTCACGTTTGGAGAAAATCACTTTTAAAAATGTTTAAATCGTCATATCTCGTTAACCGAGCGTCTAAACACATCAAAACTTGCAAAATTCAAAATTCTCTAAAAACAAAACTACAAGTCCAAAACTTATAGAAAATACATTTTTGTGCTCTGTGAGTCGACATCCTTCGCATACAATTCAATTGGAGTTGAAAAATTCACGTTTGGAGAAAATCACTTTTAAAAATGTTTAAATCGTCATATCTCGTTAACCGAGCGTCTAAACACATCAAAACTTGCAAAATTTAAAATTCTCTAAAAACAAAACTACAAGTCCAAAACTTATAGAAAATACATTTTTGTGCTCTGTGAGTCGATATCCTTCGCATACAATTCAATTGGAGTTGAAAAATTCACGTTTGGAGAAAATCACTTTTAAAAATGTTTAAATCGTCATATCTCGTTAACCGAGCGTCTAAACACATCAAAACTTGCAAAATTCAAAATTCTCTAAAAACAAAACTACAAGTCCAAAACTTATAGAAAATACATTTTTGTGCTCTGTGAGTCGATATCCTTCGCATACAATTCAATTGGAGTTGAAAAATTCACGTTTGGAGAAAATCACTTTTAAAAATGTTTTAATCGTCATATCTCGTTAACCGAGCGTCTAAACACATCAAAACTTGCAAAATTCAAAATTCTCTAAAAACAAAACTACAAGTCCAAAACTTATAGAAAATACATTTTTGTGCTCTGTGAGTCGATATCCTTCGCATACAATTCAATTGGAGTTGAAAAATTCACGTTTGGAGAAAATCACTTTTAAAAATGTTTAAATCGTCATATCTCGTTAACCGAGCGTCTAAACACATCAAAACTTGCAAAATTCAAAATTCTCTAAAAACAAAACTACAAGTCCAAAACTTATAGAAAATACATTTTTGTGCTCTGTGAGTCGATATCCTTCGCATACAATTCAATTGGAGTTGAAAAATTCACGTTTGGAGAAAATCACTTTTAAAAATGTTTAAATCGTCATATCTCGTTAACCGAGCGTCTAAACACATCAAAACTTGCAAAATTTAAAATTCTCTAAAAACAAAACTACAAGTCCAAAACTTATAGAAAATACATTTTTGTGCTCTGTGAGTCGATATCCTTCGCATACAATTCAATTGGAGTTGAAAAATTCACGTTTGGAGAAAATCACTTTTAAAAATGTTTAAATCGTCATATCTCGTTAACCGAGCGTCTAAACACATCAAAACTTGCAAAATTCAAAATTCTCTAAAAACAAAACTACAAGTCCAAAACTTATAGAAAATACATTTTTGTGCTCTGTGAGTCGATATCCTTCGCATACAATTCAATTGGAGTTGAAAAATTCACGTTTGGAGAAAATCACTTTTAAAAATGTTTTAATCGTCATATCTCGTTAACCCAGCGTCTAAACACATCAAAACTTGCAAAATTCAAAATTCTCTAAAAACAAAACTACAAGTCCAAAACTTATAGAAAATACATTTTTGTGCTCTGTGAGTCGATATCCTTCGCATACAATTCAATTGGAGTTGAAAAATTCACGTTTGGAGAAAATCACTTTTAAAAATGTTTAAATCGTCATATCTCGTTAACCGAGCGTCTAAACACATCAAAACTTGCAAAATTCAAAATTCTCTAAAAACAAAACTACAAGTCCAAAACTTATAGAAAATACATTTTTGTGCTCTGTGAGTCGATATCCTTCGCATACAATTCAATTGGAGTTGAAAAATTCACGTTTGGAGAAAATCACTTTTAAAAATGTTTAAATCGTCATATCTCGTTAACCGAGCGTCTAAACACATCAAAACTTGCAAAATTCAAAATTCTCTAAAAACAAAACTACAAGTCCAAAACTTATAGAAAATACATTTTTGTGCTCTGTGAGTCGATATCCTTCGCATACAATTCAATTATAGTTGAAAAATTCACGTTTGGAGAAAATCACTTTTAAAAATGTTTAAATCGTCATATCTCGTTAACCGAGCGTCTAAACACATCAAAACTTGCAAAATTCAAAATTCTCTAAAAACAAAACTACAAGTCCAAAACTTATAGAAAATACATTTTTGTGCTCTGTGAGTCGACATCCTTCGCATACAATTCAATTGGAGTTGAAAAATTCACGTTTGGAGAAAATCACTTTTAAAAATGTTTAAATCGTCATATCTCGTTAACCGAGCGTCTAAACACATCAAAACTTGCAAAATTTAAAATTCTCTAAAAACAAAACTACAAGTCCAAAACTTATAGAAAATACATTTTTGTGCTCTGTGAGTCGATATCCTTCGCATACAATTCAATTGGAGTTGAAAAATTCACGTTTGGAGAAAATCACTTTTAAAAATGTTTAAATCGTCATATCTCGTTAACCGAGCGTCTAAACACATCAAAACTTGCAAAATTCAAAATTCTCTAAAAACAAAACTACAAGTCCAAAACTTATAGAAAATACATTTTTGTGCTCTGTGAGTCGATATCCTTCGCATACAATTCAATTGGAGTTGAAAAATTCACGTTTGGAGAAAATCACTTTTAAAAATGTTTTAATCGTCATATCTCGTTAACCCAGCGTCTAAACACATCAAAACTTGCAAAATTCAAAATTCTCTAAAAACAAAACTACAAGTCCAAAACTTATAGAAAATACATTTTTGTGCTCTGTGAGTCGATATCCTTCGCATACAATTCAATTGGAGTTGAAAAATTCACGTTTGGAGAAAATCACTTTTAAAAATGTTTAAATCGTCATATCTCGTTAACCGAGCGTCTAAACACATCAAAACTTGCAAAATTCAAAATTCTCTAAAAACAAAACTACAAGTCCAAAACTTATAGAAAATACATTTTTGTGCTCTGTGAGTCGATATCCTTCGCATACAATTCAATTGGAGTTGAAAAATTCACGTTTGGAGAAAATCACTTTTAAAAATGTTTAAATCGTCATATCTCGTTAACCGAGCGTCTAAACACATCAAAACTTGCAAAATTCAAAATTCTCTAAAAACAAAACTACAAGTCCAAAACTTATAGAAAATACATTTTTGTGCTCTGTGAGTCGATATCCTTCGCATACAATTCAATTGGAGTTGAAAAATTCACGTTTGGAGAAAATCACTTTTAAAAATGTTTAAATCGTCATATCTCGTTAACCGAGCGTCTAAACACATCAAAACTTGCAAAATTCAAAATTCTCTAAAAACAAAACTACAAGTCCAAAACTTATAGAAAATACATTTTTGTGCTCTGTGAGTCGATATCCTTCGCATACAATTCAATTGGAGTTGAAAAATTCACGTTTGGAGAAAATCACTTTTAAAAATGTTTAAATCGTCATATCTCGTTAACCGAGCGTCTAAACACATCAAAACTTGCAAAATTCAAAATTCTCTAAAAACAAAACTACAAGTCCAAAACTTATAGAAAATACATTTTTGTGCTCTGTGAGTCGATATCCTTCGCATACAATTCAATTGGAGTTGAAAAATTCACGTTTGGAGAAAATCACTTTTAAAAATGTTTAAATCGTCATATCTCGTTAACCGAGCGTCTAAACACATCAAAACTTGCAAAATTCAAAATTCTCTAAAAACAAAACTACAAGTCCAAAACTTATAGAAAATACATTTTTGTGCTCTGTGAGTCGATATCCTTCGCATACAATTCAATTGGAGTTGAAAAATTCACGTTTGGAGAAAATCACTTTTAAAAATGTTTAAATCGTCATATCTCGTTAACCGAGCGTCTAAACACATCAAAACTTGCAAAATTCAAAATTCTCTAAAAACAAAACTACAAGTCCAAAACTTATAGAAAATACATTTTTGTGCTCTGTGAGTCGATATCCTTCGCATACAATTCAATTGGAGTTGAAAAATTCACGTTTGGAGAAAATCACTTTTAAAAATGTTTAAATCGTCATATCTCGTTAACCGAGCGTCTAAACACATCAAAACTTGCAAAATTCAAAATTCTCTAAAAACAAAACTACAAGTCCAAAACTTATAGAAAATACATTTTTGTGCTCTGTGAGTCGATATCCTTCGCATACAATTCAATTGGAGTTGAAAAATTCACGTTTGGAGAAAATCACTTTTAAAAATGTTTAAATCGTCATATCTCGTTAACCGAGCGTCTAAACACATCAAAACTTGCAAAATTCAAAATTCTCTAAAAACAAAACTACAAGTCCAAAACTTATAGAAAATACATTTTTGTGCTCTGTGAGTCGATATCCTTCGCATACAATTCAATTGGAGTTGAAAAATTCACGTTTGGAGAAAATCACTTTTAAAAATGTTTAAATCGTCATATCTCGTTAACCGAGCGTCTAAACACATCAAAACTTGCAAAATTCAAAATTCTCTAAAAACAAAACTACAAGTCCAAAACTTATAGAAAATACATTTTTGTGCTCTGTGAGTCGATATCCTTCGCATACAATTCAATTGGAGTTGAAAAATTCACGTTTGGAGAAAATCACTTTTAAAAATGTTTAAATCGTCATATCTCGTTAACCGAGCGTCTAAACACATCAAAACTTGCAAAATTCAAAATTCTCTAAAAACAAAACTACAAGTCCAAAACTTATAGAAAATACATTTTTGTGCTCTGTGAGTCGATATCCTTCGCATACAATTCAATTGGAGTTGAAAAATTCACGTTTGGAGAAAATCACTTTTAAAAATGTTTAAATCGTCATATCTCGTTAACCGAGCGTCTAAACACATCAAAACTTGCAAAATTCAAAATTCTCTAAAAACAAAACTACAAGTCCAAAACTTATAGAAAATACATTTTTGTGCTCTGTGAGTCGATATCCTTCGCATACAATTCAATTGGAGTTGAAAAATTCACGTTTGGAGAAAATCACTTTTAAAAATGTTTAAATCGTCATATCTCGTTAACCGAGCGTCTAAACACATCAAAACTTGCAAAATTCAAAATTCTCTAAAAACAAAACTACAAGTCCAAAACTTATAGAAAATACATTTTTGTGCTCTGTGAGTCGATATCCTTCGCATACAATTCAATTGGAGTTGAAAAATTCACGTTTGGAGAAAATCACTTTTAAAAATGTTTAAATCGTCATATCTCGTTAACCGAGCGTCTAAACACATCAAAACTTGCAAAATTCAAAATTCTCTAAAAACAAAACTACAAGTCCAAAACTTATAGAAAATACATTTTTGTGCTCTGTGAGTCGATATCCTTCGCATACAATTCAATTGGAGTTAAAAAATTCACGTTTGGAGAAAATCACTTTTAAAAATGTTTAAATCGTCATATCTCGTTAACCGAGCGTCTAAACACATCAAAACTTGCAAAATTCAAAATTCTCTAAAAACAAAACTACAAGTCCAAAACTTATAGAAAATACATTTTTGTGCTCTGTGAGTCGATATCCTTCGCATACAATTCAATTGGAGTTGAAAAATTCACGTTTGGAGAAAATCACTTTTAAAAATGTTTAAATCGTCATATCTCGTTAACCGAGCGTCTAAACACATCAAAACTTGCAAAATTCAAAATTCTCTAAAAACAAAACTACAAGTCCAAAACTTATAGAAAATACATTTTTGTGCTCTGTGAGTCGATATCCTTCGCATACAATTCAATTGGAGTTGAAAAATTCACGTTTGGAGAAAATCACTTTTAAAAATGTTTAAATCGTCATATCTCGTTAACCGAGCGTCTAAACACATCAAAACTTGCAAAATTCAAAATTCTCTAAAAACAAAACTACAAGTCCAAAACTTATAGAAAATACATTTTTGTGCTCTGTGAGTCGATATCCTTCGCATACAATTCAATTGGAGTTGAAAAATTCACGTTTGGAGAAAATCACTTTTAAAAATGTTTAAATCGTCATATCTCGTTAACCGAGCGTCTAAACACATCAAAACTTGCAAAATTCAAAATTCTCTAAAAACAAAACTACAAGTCCAAAACTTATAGAAAATACATTTTTGTGCTCTGTGAGTCGATATCCTTCGCATACAATTCAATTCACGTTTGGAGAAAATCACTTTTAAAAATGTTTAAATCGTCATATCTCGTTAACCGAGCGTCTAAACACATCAAAACTTGCAAAATTCAAAATTCTCTAACAACAAAACTACAAGTCCAAAACTTATAGAAAATACATTTTTGTGCTCTGTGAGTCGATATCCTTCGCATACAATTCAATTGGAGTTGAAAAATTCACGTTTGGAGAAAATCACTTTTAAAAATGTTTAAATCGTCATATCTCGTTAACCGAGCGTCTAAACACATCAAAACTTGCAAAATTCAAAATTCTCTAAAAACAAAACTACAAGTCCAAAACTTATAGAAAGTACATTTTTGTGCTCTGTGAGTCGATATCCTTCGCATACAATTCAATTGGAGTTGAAAAATTCACGTTTGGAGAAAATCACTTTTAAAAATGCTTAAATCGTCATATCTCGTTAACCGAGCGTCTAAAAACATCAAAACTTGCAAAATTCAAAATTCTCTAAAAAAAAAACTACAAGTCCAAAACTTATAGAAAATACATTTTTGTGCTCTGTGAGTCGATATCCTTCGCATACAATTCAATTGGAGTTGAAAAATTCACGTTTGGAGAAAATCACTTTTAAAAATGTTTAAATCGTCATATCTCGTTAACCGAGCGTCTAAACACATCAAAACTTGCAAAATTCAAAATTCTCTAAAAACAAAACTACAAGTCCAAAACTTATAGAAAATACATTTTTGTGCTCTGTGAGTCGATATCCTTCGCATACAATTCAATTGGAGTTGAAAAATTCACGTTTGGAGAAAATCACTTTTAAAAATGTTTAAATCGTCATATCTCGTTAACCGAGCGTCTAAACACATCAAAACTTGCAAAATTCAAAATTCTCTAACAACAAAACTGCAAGTCCAAAACTTATAGAAAATACATTTTTGTGCTCTGTGAGTCGATATCCTTCGCATACAATTCAATTGGAGTTGAAAAATTCACGTTTGGAGAAAATCACTTTTAAAAATGTTTAAATCGTCATATCTCGTTAACCGAGCGTCTAAACACATCAAAACTTGCAAAATTCAAAATTCTCTAAAAACAAAACTACAAGTCCAAAACTTATAGAAAATACATTTTTGTGCTCTGTGAGTCGATATCCTTCGCATACAATTCAATTGGAGTTGAAAAATTCACGTTTGGAGAAAATCACTTTTAAAAATGTTTAAATCGTCATATCTCGTTAACCGAGCGTCTAAACACATCAAAACTTGCAAAATTCAAAATTCTCTAAAATATCCTTCGCATACAATTCAATTGGAGTTGAAAAATTCACGTTTGGAGAAAATCACTTTTAAAAATGTTTAAATCGTCATATCTCGTTAACCGAGCGTCTAAACACATCAAAACTTGCAAAATTCAAAATTCTCTAACAACAAAACTACAAGTCCAAAACTTATAGAAAATACATTTTTGTGCTCTGTGAGTCGATATCCTTCGCAAACAATTCAATTGGAGTTGAAAAATTCACGTTTGGAGAAAATCACTTTTAAAAATGTTTAAATCGTCATATCTCGTTAACCGAGCGTCTAAACACATCAAAACTTGCAAAATTCAAAATTCTCTAAAAACAAAACTACAAGTCCAAAACTTATAGAAAGTACATTTTTGGACTCTGTGAGTCGATATCCTTCGCATACAATTCAATTGGAGTTGAAAAATTCACGTTTGGAGAAAATCAATCGATATCTTTCGCATACAATTCAATTGGAGTTGAAAAATTCACGTTTGGAGAAAATCACTTTTAAAAATGTTTAAATCGTCATATCTCGTTAACCGAGCGTCTAAACACATCAAAACTTGCAAAATTCAAAATTCTCTAAAAACAAAACTACAAGTCCAAAACTTATAGAAAATACATTTTTGTGCTCTGTGAGTCGATATCCTTCGCATACAATTCAATTGGAGTTGAAAAATTCACGTTTGGAGAAAATCACTTTTAAAAATGTTTAAATCGTCATATCTCGTTAACCGAGCGTCTAAACACATCAAAACTTGCAAAATTCAAAATTCTCTAAAAACAAAACTACAAGTCCAAAACTTATAGAAAATACAATTTTGTACTCTGTGAGTCGATATCCTTCGCATACAATTCAATTGGAGTTGAAAAATTCACGTTTGGAGAAAATCACTTTTAAAAATGTTTAAATCGTCATATCTCGTTAACCGAGCGTCTAAACACATCAAAACTTGCAAAATTCAAAATTCTCTAACAACAAAACTACAAGTCCAAAACTTATAGAAAATACATTTTTGTGCTCTGTGAGTCGATATCCTTCGCATACAATTCAATTGGAGTTGAAAAATTCACGTGCTCTGTGAGTCGATATCCTTCGCATACAATTCAATTGGAGTTGAAAAATTCACGTTTGGAGAAAATCACTTTTAAAAATGTTTAAATCGTCATATCTCGTTAACCGAGCGTCTAAACACATCAAAACTTGCAAAATTCAAAATTCTCTAACAACAAAACTACAAGTCCAAAACTTATAGAAAATACATTTTTGTGCTCTGTGAGTCGATATTCTTCGCAAACAATTCAATTGGAGTTGAAAAATTCACGTTTGGAGAAAATCAATTTTAAAAATTTTTAAATCGTCATATCTCGTTAACAGCGTCTAAACACATCAAAACTTGCAAAATTCAAAATTCTCTAACAACAAAACTACAAGTCCAAAACTTATAGAAAATACATTTTTGTGCTCTGTGAGTCGATATCCTTCGCATACAATTCAATTGGAGTTGAAAAATTCACGTTTGGAGAAAATCACTTTTAAAAATGTTTAAATCGTCATATCTCGTTAACCGAGCGTCTAAACACATCAAAACTTGCAAAATTCAAAATTCTCTAAAAACAAAACTACAAGTCCAAAACTTATAGAAAATACATTTTTGTGCTCTGTGAGTCGATATCCTTCGCATACAATTCAATTGGAGTTGAAAAATTCACGTTTGGAGAAAATCACTTTTAAAAATGTTTAAATCGTCATATCTCGCTAACCGAGCGTCTAAACACATCAAAACTTGCAAAATTCAAAATTCTCTAAAAACAAAACTACAAGTCCAAAACTTATAGAAAATACATTTTTGTGCTCTGTGAGTCGATATCCTTCGCATACAATTCAATTGGAGTTGAAAAATTCACGTTTGGAGAAAATCACTTTTAAAAATGTTTAAATCGTCATATCTCGTTAACCGAGTGTCTAAACACATCAAAACTTGCAAAATTCAAAATTCTCTAAAAACAAAACTACAAGTCCAAAACTTATAGAAAATACAATTTTGTACTCTGTGAGTCGATATCCTTCGCATACAATTCAATTGGAGTTGAAAAATTCACGTTTGGAGAAAATCACTTTTAAAAATGTTTAAATCGTCATATCTCGTTAACCGACCGTCTAAACACATCAAAACTTGCAAAATTCAAAATTCTCTAACAACAAAACTACAAGTCCAAAACTTATAGAAAATACATTTTTGTGCTCTGTGAGTCGATATCCTTCGCATACAATTCAATTGGAGTTGAAAAATTCACGTGCTCTGTGAGTCGATATCCTTCGCATACAATTCAATTGGAGTTGAAAAATTCACGTTTGGAGAAAATCACTTTTAAAAATGTTTAAATCGTCATATCTCGTTAACCGAGCGTCTAAACACATCAAAACTTGCAAAATTCAAAATTCTCTAACAACAAAACTACAAGTCCAAAACTTATAGAAAATACATTTTTGTGCTCTGTGAGTCGATATCCTTCGCAAACAATTCAATTGGAGTTGAAAAATTCACGTTTGGAGAAAATCACTTTTAAAAATGTTTAAATCGTCATATCTCGTTAACCGAGCGTCTAAACACATCAAAACTTGCAAAATTCAAAATTCTCTAAAAACAAAACTACAAGTCCAAAACTTATAGAAAGTACATTTTTGTGCTCTGTGAGTCGATATCCTTCGCATACAATTCAATTGGAGTTGAAAAATTCACGTTTGGAGAAAATCACTTTTAAAAATGTTTAAATCGTCATATCTCGTTAAACGAGCGTCTAAACACATCAAAACTTGCAAAATTCAAAATTCTCTAACAACAAAACTACAAGTCCAAAACTTATAGAAAATACATTTTTGTGCTCTGTGAGTCGATATCCTTCGCATACAATTCAATTGGAGTTGAAAAATTCACGTTTGGAGAAAATCACTTTTAAAAATGTTTAAATCGTCATATCTCGTTAACCGAGCGTCTAAACACATCAAAACCTGCAAAATTCAAAATTCTCTAACAACAAAACTACAAGTCCAAAACTTATAGAAAATACATTTTTGTGCTCTGTGAGTCGATATCCTTCGCATACAATTCAATTGGAGTTGAAAAATTCACGTTTGGAGAAAATCACTTTTAAAAATGTTTAAATCGTCATATCTCGTTAACCGAGCGTCTAAACACATCAAAACTTGCAAAATTCAAAATTCTCTAAAAACAAAACTACAAGTCCAAAACTTATAGAAAATACATTTTTGTGCTCTGTGAGTCGATATCCTTCGATACAATTCAATTGGAGTTGAAAAATTCACGTTTGGAGAAAATCAATTTTAAAAATGTTTAAATCGTCATATCTCGTTAACCGAGCCTCTAAACACATCAAAACTTGCAAAATTCAAAATTCTCTAAAAACAAAACTACAAGTCCAAAACTTATAGAAAATACATTTTTGTGCTCTGTGAGTCGATATCCTTCGCATACAATTCAATTGGAGTTGAAAAATTCACGTTTGGAGAAAATCACTTTTAAAAATGTTTAAATCGTCATATCTCGTTAACCGAGCGTCTAAACACATCAAAACTTGCAAAATTCAAAATTCTCTAACAACAAAACTACAAGTCCAAAACTTATAGAAAATACATTTTTGTGCTCTGTGAGTCGATATCCTTCGCATACAATTCAATTGGAGTTGAAAAATTCACGTTTGGAGAAAATCAATTTTAAAAATGTTTAAATCGTCATATCTCGTTAACAGCGTCTAAACACATCAAAACTTGCAAAATTCAAAATTCTCTAAAAACAAAACTACAAGTCCAAAACTTATAGAAAATACATTTTTGTGCTCTGTGAGTCGATATCCTTCGATACAATTCAATTGGAGTTGAAAAATTCACGTTTGGAGAAAATCACTTTTAAAAATGTTTAAATCGTCATATCTCGTTAACCGAGCGTCTAAACACATCAAAACTTGCAAAATTCAAAATTCTCTAACAACAAAACTACAAGTCCAAAACTTATAGAAAATACATTTTTGTGCTCTGTGAGTCGATATCCTTCGCATACAATTCAATTGGAGTTGAAAAATTCACGTTTGGAGAAAATCACTTTTAAAAATGTTTAAATCGTCATATCTCGTTAACCGAGCGTCTAAACACATCAAAACCTGCAAAATTCAAAATTCTCTAACAACAAAACTACAAGTCCAAAACTTATAGAAAATACATTTTTGTGCTCTGTGAGTCGATATCCTTCGCATACAATTCAATTGGAGTTGAAAAATTCACGTTTGGAGAAAATCACTTTTAAAAATGTTTAAATCGTCATATCTCGTTAACCGAGCGTCTAAACACATCAAAACTTGCAAAATTCAAAATTCTCTAACAACAAAACTACAAGTCCAAAACTTATAGAAAATACATTTTTGTGCTCTGTGAGTCGATATCCTTCGATACAATTCAATTGGAGTTGAAAAATTCACGTTTGGAGAAAATCAATTTTAAAAATGTTTAAATCGTCATATCTCGTTAACCGAGCCTCTAAACACATCAAAACTTGCAAAATTCAAAATTCTCTAAAAACAAAACTACAAGTCCAAAACTTATAGAAAATACATTTTTGTGCTCTGTGAGTCGATATCCTTCGATACAATTCAATTGGAGTTGAAAAATTCACGTTTGGAGAAAATCACTTTTAAAAATGTTTAAATCGTCATATCTCGTTAACCGAGCGTCTAAACACATCAAAACTTGCAAAATTCAAAATTCTCTAACAACAAAACTACAAGTCCAAAACTTATAGAAAATACATTTTTGTGCTCTGTGAGTCGATATCCTTCGCATACAATTCAATTGGAGTTGAAAAATTCACGTTTGGAGAAAATCAATTTTAAAAATGTTTAAATCGTCATATCTCGTTAACAGCGTCTAAACACATCAAAACTTGCAAAATTCAAAATTCTCTAAAAACAAAACTACAAGTCCAAAACTTATAGAAAATACATTTTTGTGCTCTGTGAGTCGATATCCTTCGATACAATTCAATTGGAGTTGAAAAATTCACGTTTGGAGAAAATCACTTTTAAAAATGTTTAAATCGTCATATCTCGTTAACCGAGCGTCTAAACACATCAAAACTTGCAAAATTCAAAATTCTCTAACAACAAAACTACAAGTCCAAAACTTATAGAAAATACATTTTTGTGCTCTGTGAGCCGATATCCTTCGCATACAATTCAATTGGAGTTGAAAAATTCACGTTTGGAGAAAATCACTTTTAAAAATGTTTAAATCGTCATATCTCGTTAACCGAGCCTCTAAACACATCAAAACTTGCAAAATTCAAAATTCTCTAAAAACAAAACTACAAGTCCAAAACTTATAGGAATATATTTTTGTGCTCTGTGAGTCGATATCCTTCGCATACAATTCAATTGGAGTTGAAAAATTCACGTTTGGAGAAAATCACTTTTAAAAATGTTTAAATCGTCATATCTCGCTAACCGAGCGTCTAAACACATCAAAACTTGCAAAATTCAAAATTCTCTAACAACAAAACTACAAGTCCAAAACTTATAGAAAATACATTTTTGTGCTCTGTGAGTCGATATCCTTCGCATACAATTCAATTGGAGTTGAAAAATTCACGTTTGGAGAAAATCACTTTTAAAAATGTTTAAATCGTCATATCTCGTTAACCGAGCATCTAAACACATCAAAACTTGCAAAATTCAAAATTCTCTAAAAACAAAACTACAAGTCCAAAACTTATAGAAAATACAATTTTGTACTCTGTGAGTCGATATCCTTCGCATACAATTCAATTGGAGTTGAAAAATTCACGTTTGGAGAAAATCACTTTTAAAAATGTTTAAATCGTCATATCTCGTTAACCGAGCGTCTAAACACATCAAAACCTGCAAAATTCAAAATTCTCTAACAACAAAACTACAAGTCCAAAACTTATAGAAAATACATTTTTGTGCTCTGTGAGTCGATATCCTTCGCATACAATTCAATTGGAGTTGAAAAATTCACGTTTGGAGAAAATCAATTTTAAAAATGTTTAAATCGTCATATCTCGTTAACAGCGTCTAAACACATCAAAACTTGCAAAATTCAAAATTCTCTAAAAACAAAACTACAAGTCCAAAACTTATAGAAAATACATTTTTGTGCTCTGTGAGTCGATATCCTTCGATACAATTCAATTGGAGTTGAAAAATTCACGTTTGGAGAAAATCACTTTTAAAAATGTTTAAATCGTCATATCTCGTTAACCGAGCGTCTAAACACATCAAAACTTGCAAAATTCAAAATTCTCTAACAACAAAACTACAAGTCCAAAACTTATAGAAAATACATTTTTGTGCTCTGTGAGCCGATATCCTTCGCATACAATTCAATTGGAGTTGAAAAATTCACGTTTGGAGAAAATCACTTTTAAAAATGTTTAAATCGTCATATCTCGTTAACCGAGCCTCTAAACACATCAAAACTTGCAAAATTCAAAATTCTCTAAAAACAAAACTACAAGTCCAAAACTTATAGGAAATACATTTTTGTGCTCTGTGAGTCGATATCCTTCGCATACAATTCAATTGGAGTTGAAAAATTCACGTTTGGAGAAAATCACTTTTAAAAATGTTTAAATCGTCATATCTCGCTAACCGAGCGTCTAAACACATCAAAACTTGCAAAATTCAAAATTCTCTAACAACAAAACTACAAGTCCAAAACTTATAGAAAATACATTTTTGTGCTCTGTGAGCCGATATCCTTCGCATACAATTCAATTGGAGTTGAAAAATTCACGTTTGGAGAAAATCACTTTTAAAAATGTTTAAATCGTCATATCTCGTTAACCGAGCATCTAAACACATCAAAACTTGCAAAATTCAAAATTCTCTAAAAACAAAACTACAAGTCCAAAACTTATAGAAAATACAATTTTGTACTCTGTGAGTCGATATCCTTCGCATACAATTCAATTGGAGTTGAAAAATTCACGTTTGGAGAAAATCACTTTTAAAAATGTTTAAATCGTCATATCTCGTTAACCGAGCGTCTAAACACATCAAAACTTGCAAAATTCAAAATTCTCTAACAACAAAACTACAAGTCCAAAACTTATAGAAAATACATTTTTGTGCTCTGTGAGTCGATATCCTTCGCATACAATTCAATTGGAGTTGAAAAATTCACGTTTGGAGAAAATCACTTTTAAAAATGTTTAAATCGTCATATCTCGTTAACCGAGCGTCTAAACACATCAAAACTTGCAAAATTCAAAATTCTCTAAAAACAAAACTACAAGTCCAAAACTTATAGAAAGTACATTTTTGTGCTCTGTGAGTCGATATCCTTCGCATACAATTCAATTGGAGTTGAAAAATTCACGTTTGGAGAAAATCACTTTTAAAAATGTTTAAATCGTCATATCTCGTTAACCGAGCGTCTAAACACATCAAAACTTGCAAAATTCAAAATTCTCTAACAACAAAACTACAAGTCCAAAACTTATAGAAAATACATTTTTGTGCTCTGTGAGTCGATATCCTTCGCATACAATTCAATTGGAGTTGAAAAATTCACGTTTGGAGAAAATCACTTTTAAAAATGTTTAAATCGTCATATCTCGTTAACCGAGCGTCTAAACACATCAAAACTTGCAAAATTCAAAATTCTCTAACAACAAAACTACAAGTCCAAAACTTATAGAAAATACATTTTTGTGCTCTGTGAGTCGATATCCTTCGCATACAATTCAATTGGAGTTGAAAAATTCACGTTTGGAGAAAATCACTTTTAAAAATGTTTAAATCGTCATATCTCGCTAACCGAGCGTCTAAACACATCAAAACTTGCAAAATTCAAAATTCTATAACAACAAAACTACAAGTCCAAAACTTATAGAAAATACATTTTTGTGCTCTGTGAGTCGATATCCTTCGCATACAATTCAATTGGAGTTGAAAAATTCACGTTTGGAGAAAATCACTTTTAAAAATGTTTAAATCGTCATATCTCGTTAACCGAGCGTCTAAACACATCAAAACTTGCAAAATTCAAAATTCTCTAAAAACAAAACTACAAGTCCAAAACTTATAGAAAATACAATTTTGTACTCTGTGAGTCGATATCCTTCGCATACAATTCAATTGGAGTTGAAAAATTCACGTTTGGAGAAAACCACTTTTAAAAATGTTTAAATCGTCATATCTCGCTAACCGAGCGTCTAAACACATCAAAACTTGCAAAATTCAAAATTCTCTAACAACAAAACTACAAGTCCAAAACTTATAGAAAATACATTTTTGTGCTCTGTGAGTCGATATCCTTCGCATACAATTCAATTGGAGTTGAAAAATTCACGTTTGGAGAAAATCACTTTTAAAAATGTTTAAATCGTCATATCTCGTTAACCGAGCGTCTAAACACATCAAAACTTGCAAAATTCAAAATTCTCTAACAACAAAACTACAAGTCCAAAACTTATAGAAAATACATTTTTGTGCTCTGTGAGTCGATATCCTTCGCATACAATTCAATTGGAGTTGAAAAATTCACGTTTGGAGAAAATCACTTTTAAATATGTTTAAATCGTCATATCTCGTTAACCGAGCGTCTAAACACATCAAAACTTGCAAAATTCAAAATTCTCTAACAACAAAACTACAAGTCCAAAACTTATAGAAAATACATTTTTGTGCTCTGTGAGTCGATATCCTTTGCATACAATTCAATTGGAGTTGAAAAATTCACGTTTGGAGAAAATCACTTTTAAAAATGTTTAAATCGTCATATCTCGTTAACCGAGCGTCTAAACACATCAAAACTTGCAAAATTCAAAATTCTCTAAAAACAAAACTACAAGTCCAAAACTTATAGAAAATACATTTTTGTGCTCTGTGAGTCGATATCCTTCGCATACAATTCAATTGGAGTTGAAAAATTCACGTTTGGAGAAAATCACTTTTAAAAATGTTTAAATCGTCATATCTCGTTAACCGAGCGTCTAAACACATCAAAACTTGCAAAATTCAAAATTCTCTAACAACAAAACTACAAGTCCAAAACTTATAGAAAATACATTTTTGTGCTCTGTGAGTCGATATCCTTCGCATACAATTCAATTGGAGTTGAAAAATTCACGTTTGGAGGAAATCACTTTTAAAAATGTTTAAATCGTCATATCTCGTTAACCGAGCGTCTAAACACATCAAAACTTGCAAAATTCAAAATTCTCTAAAAACAAAACTACAAGTCCAAAACTTATAGGAAATACATTTTTGTGCTCTGTGAGTCGATATCCTTCGCATACAATTCAATTGGAGTTGAAAAATTCACGTTTGGAGAAAATCACTTTTAAAAATGTTTAAATCGTCATATCTCGTTAACCGAGCGTCTAAACACATCAAAACTTGCAAAATTCAAAATTCTCTAACAACAAAACTACAAGTCCAAAACTTATAGAAAATACATTTTTGTGCTCTGTGAGTCGATATCCTTCGCATACAATTCAATTGGAGTTGAAAAATTCACGTTTGGAGAAAATCACTTTTAAAAATGTTTAAATCGTCATATCTCGTTAACCGAGCGTCTAAACACATCAAAACTTGCAAAATTCAAAATTCTCTAACAACAAAACTACAAGTCCAAAACTTATAGAAAATACATTTTTGTGCTCTGTGAGTCGATATCCTTCGCATACAATTCAATTGGAGTTGAAAAATTCACGTTTGGAGAAAATCACTTTTAAAAATGTTTAAATCGTCATATCTCGCTAACCGAGCGTCTAAACACATCAAAACTTGCAAAATTCAAAATTCTCTAACAACAAAACTACAAGTCCAAAACTTATAGAAAATACATTTTTGTGCTCTGTGAGTCGATATCCTTCGCATACAATTCAATTGGAGTTGAAAAATTCACGTTTGGAGAAAATCACTTTTAAAAATGTTTAAATCGTCATATCTCGTTAACCGAGCGTCTAAACACATCAAAACTTGCAAAATTCAAAATTCTCTAACAACAAAACTACAAGTCCAAAACTTATAGAAAATACATTTTTGTGCTCTGTGAGTCGATATCCTTCGCATACAATTCAATTGGAGTTGAAAAATTCACGTTTGGAGGAAATCACTTTTAAAAATGTTTAAATCGTCATATCTCGTTAACCGAGCGTCTAAACACATCAAAACTTGCAAAATTCAAAATTCTCTAAAAACAAAACTACAAGTCCAAAACTTATAGAAAATACAATTTTGTACTCTGTGAGTCGATATCCTTCGCATACAATTCAATTGGAGTTGAAAAATTCACGTTTGGAGAAAATCACTTTTAAAAATGTTTAAATCGTCATATCTCGTTAACCGAGCATCTAAACACATCAAAACTTGCAAAATTCAAAATTCTCTAAAAACAAAACTACAAGTCCAAAACTTATAGAAAATACAATTTTGTACTCTGTGAGTCGATATCCTTCGCATACAATTCAATTGGAGTTGAAAAATTCACGTTTGGAGAAAATCACTTTTAAAAATGTTTAAATCGTCATATCTCGTTAACCGAGCGTCTAAACACATCAAAACTTGCAAAATTCAAAATTCTCTAACAACAAAACTACAAGTCCAAAACTTATAGAAAATACATTTTTGTGCTCTGTGAGTCGATATCCTTCGCATACAATTCAATTGGAGTTGAAAAATTCACGTTTGGAGAAAATCACTTTTAAAAATGTTTAAATCGTCATATCTCGTTAACCGAGCGTCTAAACACATCAAAACTTGCAAAATTCAAAATTCTCTAAAAACAAAACTACAAGTCCAAAACTTATAGAAAGTACATTTTTGTGCTCTGTGAGTCGATATCCTTCGCATACAATTCAATTGGAGTTGAAAAATTCACGTTTGGAGAAAATCACTTTTAAAAATGTTTAAATCGTCATATCTCGTTAACCGAGCGTCTAAACACATCAAAACTTGCAAAATTCAAAATTCTCTAACAACAAAACTACAAGTCCAAAACTTATAGAAAATACATTTTTGTGCTCTGTGAGTCGATATCCTTCGCATACAATTCAATTGGAGTTGAAAAATTCACGTTTGGAGAAAATCACTTTTAAAAATGTTTAAATCGTCATATCTCGTTAACCGAGCGTCTAAACACATCAAAACTTGCAAAATTCAAAATTCTCTAACAACAAAACTACAAGTCCAAAACTTATAGAAAATACATTTTTGTGCTCTGTGAGTCGATATCCTTCGCATACAATTCAATTGGAGTTGAAAAATTCACGTTTGGAGAAAATCACTTTTAAAAATGTTTAAATCGTCATATCTCGCTAACCGAGCGTCTAAACACATCAAAACTTGCAAAATTCAAAATTCTATAACAACAAAACTACAAGTCCAAAACTTATAGAAAATACATTTTTGTGCTCTGTGAGTCGATATCCTTCGCATACAATTCAATTGGAGTTGAAAAATTCACGTTTGGAGAAAATCACTTTTAAAAATGTTTAAATCGTCATATCTCGTTAACCGAGCGTCTAAACACATCAAAACTTGCAAAATTCAAAATTCTCTAAAAACAAAACTACAAGTCCAAAACTTATAGAAAATACAATTTTGTACTCTGTGAGTCGATATCCTTCGCATACAATTCAATTGGAGTTGAAAAATTCACGTTTGGAGAAAACCACTTTTAAAAATGTTTAAATCGTCATATCTCGCTAACCGAGCGTCTAAACACATCAAAACTTGCAAAATTCAAAATTCTCTAACAACAAAACTACAAGTCCAAAACTTATAGAAAATACATTTTTGTGCTCTGTGAGTCGATATCCTTCGCATACAATTCAATTGGAGTTGAAAAATTCACGTTTGGAGAAAATCACTTTTAAAAATGTTTAAATCGTCATATCTCGTTAACCGAGCGTCTAAACACATCAAAACTTGCAAAATTCAAAATTCTCTAACAACAAAACTACAAGTCCAAAACTTATAGAAAATACATTTTTGTGCTCTGTGAGTCGATATCCTTCGCATACAATTCAATTGGAGTTGAAAAATTCACGTTTGGAGAAAATCACTTTTAAAAATGTTTAAATCGTCATATCTCGTTAACCGAGCGTCTAAACACATCAAAACTTGCAAAATTCAAAATTCTCTAACAACAAAACTACAAGTCCAAAACTTATAGAAAATACATTTTTGTGCTCTGTGAGTCGATATCCTTCGCATACAATTCAATTGGAGTTGAAAAATTCACGTTTGGAGAAAATCACTTTTAAATATGTTTAAATCGTCATATCTCGTTAACCGAGCGTCTAAACACATTGTTAAATAATCCGTGCCTACCTGCCTACTCCCAAGAGAAGCCTCTCAACACACACAACATCTAACAGGCGATCAGCGAACAATTGTGTGTGTGTATCTCCTTTTCATTCCTTCCTTCTTCCTCAACCAAAACTTTCAGTCTTAATAAGATCCTCGAATAAACAGGACGCGCAGTCCAATAAGAACAAGAATTCATTTGTGTTTTATTTATTTATACACTACTAATAATTTACAGTCCACTAAAGTTAGTTAGATTATTGTACACGGTCCTTCGTAGCCCAATATTGAGCTATGTACCTCTTAAAAGTACATTTTAGTACCTGTAATGCAGTGCCGTTAAAAAAAAAAAAAATATTTTACGAAATACAAAATAAACAAACCAACCACCATTGGTAGTTATGTTTTTGTTCAAGTGAGAGTGCGAAAATTAATAGAAAACAAAACACATTCAGACTCCTCGCGTGTGAAGAAAAAAAAAAAAAAAAAAATACAAATTCAAATACAAATAGAAACACAAAAAAAAAAAAAACACAAATATCAGTTCACGTTGTGCCTGACATTATTTTGGTGACAAATCAGCTGGACACAATACGAATTGTAGATGGAGATGCAAATATTGAACTGCAATACGAATTTACAGCCGACTAGTGCTTGCAATGGAGTCCATGAAGTTGAAACAAGCGAAAGAAAGATGAAAATCAGCAACCTGATCTAGCAGTAGCGCATGTGTCAACAAGAAAATTATGCTGTGGCATTTTCTTTGAAGGCATTAAATGTACATATGTACATTCCTATGTGAAAAACAAACGTAAGTAGGTAATATCTATCGTGATTTTATAAATCAAACAAACATTTTAAAATAACAAAACCTATACTCAACACTTTATGTATGTATATCATACATACTACATAATTATGTACCTACATACTACATACCTACCTGCCTTCATTTGTACATACATTCATCTGCATAATTATGATAGACACCTAATTTGTAATGAATTGATCTCGAATTCAATACGCCCATAAAGGATGGTAAAAAAAAAAAAACAATTAAAACAAAAACAAAACAACCACCACAGTGCAACATCACCAAATCTGTAGGTATGTAGGTACTCCAAATTGTCTCTTTTCTAATACTCAATTCAATTACAAAACAAAAGCAAAAACAAAAGATCAGTACAAAATAGATTTACAATATCCAATCTACATACATAGCTACATACAAAATACAATTAAACCTCAAGAATTGCAAAACAAGATACATGGTGTTGCGGTCGCGCACACATACATCAACCACCGAAATTTATATATTTCCATGTAGGTATATACAATTATACATAGGTAGATGTTGTTATTGCATATTGCACTATGTAGGTACGCAAACGATCTATTTGCTCGAACATTATCCAATTCTTTTTCTATTTATTTTGTATGCTTGGTTGTGCAACTGTTGGAAAAGAAAACCCCGTTAGGTCATCTTCATAGCCCTTTTTTATGTGTGTAGCAAGAATTTTATTTTCCTGTGTCATTTAGAGATACATTATTTGTGTCGCGTGTCACTACACATCACCCTTTTTGTTGTTGTTCGTTCAGATGAAGAATTGTTTTTATGCCGCAGGTAGCTTTGTGATCCACCCATCCAGCACAGGCGAGGCGCACAGGATTGTTAGGATTTCTTTTTTGAAGTCTAGATAATGTTGTTTTCTAATAGGTACCTATAATCTCGCGCCGTTTTAAGTGTCGGATATTTTTGTAGGTATTGCTTTTTTTTTTTCTTTTGGGTGGTTATACTTCCAAGTTTTTATCTGTGATGACTGATGGGTATCTCTGATTCTGGGTGCCTATGCCTATAAAGCAATGCTTAATTTAATTTTGATTGAGCGGACGCATGATTGTGATTTGGCATTTATGTCTTTTAAAAGGAGACAGTCGGTACGTTACAGACCTAAATAACCTATATACCTACCTACCGATCTTATAAAAAAATAACATGATAACGAAAATATGTATTAAGATTCGTGTACCTACATTTGTACATACACAAATTACTTTGCAAATGCACATACATACACATATAGTGTATGTAATATACATAGGTACCTGTAAAGGATGAAATTGAAATAAAAAGACGAGAAGCCAAATTTCATAAAGTTGAATTTCTTTTTGGTGCAGGCTTGTGCACTCAAAAAAAAAAAAAAATAAATATCTTCATAAAAAAAAACATAAAACAAAAAACAAAAATACCTATCTAACTCGAAATGAAAATTTATATTGCTCGTTAGAAATCAAACAATTTCTAGATATATCAACCACCGAACTTTTTGTATGCAGGTACCTAGACCTACATGGGTGATAGGTATGTACACTTTTAGTTTTCGAAAATATCAAAATCTATTTGCATCGATTTGTTGTTGCGGAATATATGTCATGCAGGGTGCAGCTGTTAAGAAAGAAAACCCCGTTAGGTCCTCTTCATGTTCATAGTCCTTTTATGTGTATAGGCCAGTCATTATGTCGGAAAAAACGGCTTAGAAATGCAAAATGAGCGAGGAAGCTAAATTTTGGATATGTTGTAGAGGATGCTTAAAAAAGCTTAACTTGAAGTTTTCGACCAAGATTTCCTATGAGCTTTTTCCGCCATTTTGAAAAAAAGGATAAAATTGGTTTTTTGACAATAACTCGGCTATCTGACGAGATGCGAAAATTTTACAAGGAGCTTTTTTGTAGCTTTTAACGAGTTCTACAATTCATGCATACACATTTTTTGTCTATCATAAACCGTTTTCGAGATATCGATTAAAAAAGTCAAAAATTTAGGACATGCCATTTGTTTTTTGACATTATCTATTTTTTGGTGATGAATATCGAAAAAATTATTAACATAAAATTTGTAGACCTTATTCAGACCTACAATTTCGTACTTTTATTTTTTTTTTTGGACAAAAATTACGACCTCCAGCTGGCCGCAAAGTCGCCAAGCAAACCGCTCGTTCGGTTGTAAAAAAAAAATTATTCATTTTTTTTTTAAATGTTTATATTATTATATCAGTAACACATACATACATACATAAATGTATGTATTTATTTAGTAAATACATAATGAGAAGAAAATGGTAATGGTTTTTTTAACCCCAGTTTTATTAACCCAAATTTTGTAAATACAGTATACCGGCTCTTTGTGTTTGCAATTTGCTTCAATCTCTATATTATTTTATTTATCAAAATTGCAAACCGCAACTCATTAAACTTTTTTGAAAAAAATCATAACTTTACATATCCAAGATTTGTATGTATGAGCATTTAGGTATGTGAAGAAGATGCCTCTTTATTAGGGGTGGGTGATTAGAAAGATATACAGAATTTTATTGCTCTATTAAGGAGCATTGTTTTAGAAGCAGGTATCAATTAGCTGTGGGAAAATCCCATGCTACTTAATGATTGTCTTATTGTTTCATTCATGCGTTTTTAATTTTTGAAATTACTCAACCCTTTCTTATCACCATTTTTTGGGAATATCATAAAAATTGTGCAGGTCAGATTAGCATGTAATCGTACCTCCCCGCAATAAAAATTTAAATATATAAAGTATGTACTTATACCTGTGGTTTTCTGAATGGAGTTGAAGCTAAATTTTAAGCTATTTTTATAAGAAAACTTAGGTTTTTTTGTTTTGAAAAATCAATGTCTTCATCAATAATAGTTTGTGGCCGATAGTGGAAAGAAGTGTACAGTTGAAAAAAAAGAGTAATTTTATAAAAAGTTTTTAAAAATAAATATACAAATATTGTGACAACTGCATTTTTTAATGCAAAATATTGAGAAAGTGAGTTTTGTAAGAAAGTTGAACTTACGAAAAAAATAGTGCTGTGTTACACTTAAGGAGCGAAATTTTCAGAAAAATATATGGACTGTGATTTTAAGAATAAAAAAAGTGATTTTTAGAATAAAAAAAAAGTGATTTTAAGAATAAAATAAAGTGATTTTGAGAATTAAAAAAAGTGATTTAGAATAAAAAAAGTGATGATAAATAAAAAAGAGTGATTTTAAAAATAAAATAAAGTGATTTTAAGAATAAAAAAAAAGTGATTTTAAGAATAAAGTGATTTCATAACAAAAAAAAGTGATTTTAAGAATAAAATAAAGTGATTTTAAGAATAAAAAAAGTGATTTCAAAAATAAAAAAAAGTGATTTTAAGGATAAAATAAAGTGATTTTAAGAATTAAAAAAAGCTATTTTAAGAATTTATTTGTTGTGAATGTGCATGTTGTGAATAAAAACTCATCATCAAAAGCAGAACTGGATAATTTTTTTACTGTGTCTGTTTGGTAAGTTATTTGTTTTTAAATAAATAATTTTTACAAATATATTTCTTACAATATTTTTTTCTTTAGTTATATATTTTGATTATTATTAATATTAAGATAAAAATCTTGAATATAACTTGAAATGGATAGCAATTTTTCAAAAACTCAAAATAAAGGCAAGGGAAGGAAGAATGTATCTAGTCAGCTTGATGAAGATTTTAACAGGGCTCGAAATGAAGAAGGTTTTAAAAGAAAAGTTGATATCAGTAGTAGTTGCATTGTAGGAGCTTTTTGTCAAAACAGTGATATTTTTAAAGGAATTTATAAGAATACACAATGCACGAGTAACTCTGTAATGGCATTATGTATGTCTAAGCTTATATCCGTAACGGCCTGGAACACTGATATTATAAATAAAGTTCTTAGAAATGGGCACAATCTGCATATTCAATCTGTTTCCACTTTCTCCGAACGTTTTGGCAATGAGCCACCATCATCTTTTTATTTAGCGGCAGATGAAGTCCTTCAGCATTTTTCTGTGGAAAATACAAAATTTCACGTCGAATATAAATTGGATCCTTTTCATGGGTATATTGATGAAACAGACTGGTTTTATAATGAATTAGATCGCTTTTTTTCCGTTGAGGTGTTTGGTGTTTTGACAGTTTCTAATTTATCGGTTGCAATTGGTAGGAAAGACAATGTATTTTGGTTGTTTGATCCTCACAGTAGAGATGATAATCTTAACTTAGTTCAAAATGGTGTAGCTATTCTTTGTAGGTTTCAAAGTATTCAAAATCTTGTTAAAGCGATTAAGACATCTTTATGTACAAACGAAAAGTATCTATTTAGTATCACGCCTTTACAAATAGAGTTTGAGACATTTTCCGAAAATCAAAGTTGCTTTATTTGTACGAAACTGTTAATTGACGATGTTTATGTAGCTAAAAAAAAAGCTGTTCGAACTCTTTTAGCGTTGAGTGAGAAAAGAGGGTGTTTGGACCATAAGCTCATGCTACAAACTGTTGATTCTGTGAGTGTACATAGTGCGTGTTATAAGAAATATGCTAACGAAAGACTCGCGTCGTTTGCTTCTCGTCGAAGCAAATCAATTTCGCAAGAACCTCAATCTGAATCTATCCCCGAACCCGAACAACAACAGCATATCGAAAATCGTTTTGATTTTAAAAGTAAATGCTTGTTTTGTGGAGTAGCGATTTCCGATCAAAAAAAAAACCGCTGAATAGACGGAAAACAATTCATGCGGTTCGAGAAAAATCTATGAAAGATAAAGTTCTACAATATCTGAATAGGCGTGATGATAAATTTGCCGCTTTAATTGTCGAGCGTGTTTGCTCAGTACCTGATCTAGTAGCAGAGGGAGCTCGCTACCATCAAGAATGCATTTTTTCTGTGTACCACTCGCTACCTGAGGATGAGGCTAAAAAAGGTAACAAAGTAGAAGAGGCAATGAAGGGGATTTACTCGTTCCTGAAAGAAAATTCGGACGAATGTCAGTTTTCTATGAATGAATTAATGAGTCAAATAAGCGGAAATTTTGTTCCGGACATCAGAACAGTTAAAACACATTTACTTGCTAAATATGGAGAAGAAATTCTGATTAACGAAAAACAAGGGCGAGATTGTGTCGTTTGTTTCCGAAACACCGGATTCAAAATTCTTTCAGAGAAATGGTACGAGGAAAAAAAGAAGGACTCTCGCGATGAAAGACTCCGAGTTATTCGCGAAGCCGCTGCGATAGTCCGAGAGGACATAAGAGGTGTCGTTTACGATAAAAACAATTACCCTCCCTCGGATGCGTTTGTAAGAAATGTAGAAGCCGCTGTTCCGGAATCTTTAAAGGTTTTTCTATCAACAATAATAACGAAAGATAAACGTGGTGTACTGGAATCGTGGAATAAAAAATGCACATCGATAGCTCACGCAATAATTTCGGCTGTGCGTCCTCGATCTTTTTTCTCTCCGCTGCTGATCGGTGTTGGAACTTTTCTGTATAAGAAATTCGGTTCCAAGAGTCTCATCAACATATTATCGGCAATGGGGTTCTGTGCATCATATCGAGAAATAACGATTTTTGAAAATTCGTGTATTCATCGAGCTGAATGCCAAATTCTGGAGAATTCGTTTAGTCAATTTGTATTTGACAATGCAGATTTCAATATTAACACCCTTGATCAGCCCTTATACTGGAAAGCTCGCGATATCGTGGGGGCTGCTAGTCCAACATCGGAATTAAGAAACGTCGTAGTAAGACTCGGTGGATTTCATCTATTGATGTCGTTTATGGGAACGATTGGTGCGATCATGGCGGGAAGTGGGATCGAAGAGCTTCTCAAGTTGATCTATGCCGAAAATTGTGTCGAAAAAATACTTTCCGGTCATGCATATGCACGAGCTGTCCGCGCGCACATTTTGGCTCACGCAGCTTTGTCAAAAATTGTGCTGGATTCGTTGGAATTCGACGAAAGGGAACGTGATGAACTCGATAACTACTGCGAAGATGTTTTCAATCGGCCGACTGTCATGACTGCCGCAGAAAACAACGAAGTGAAAAACGTATACGAAAAATTTAAAAAAGCATTGATTGACATTGAAAACCAAGGTCCGACAGCAAAGCTTTGGGTACAGTACCACCGAATGGTTTCTCTGATGAAAAACTTCCTGGAGGCAGAAAGATCCGGTAATTGGGAACTTCATCTCGTAACCATACAAAAAATGCTTCCGTTTTTTCACGCAAGCGGTCACTTCTTGTATGCGAAGTCTTCTCATTTATACTTGCAGGACATGCGAGCATTGCATGAAAAAATACCCAAACAAGATTACTTAAAGTTCACTAGACGTGGATACTTTACGATTCGTCGCACGGACAAATTTTGGTCTGGAATTATGTCAGACATGACGATAGAGCAGACGCTTATGCGATCCATGAAAACAACAGGTGGACTAACTCAAGGACGGGGAATTACGGACAGCACAATAGCATCTTGGACTTTGGGCATGGTTCAGCTTCAAAACATTTGTGAGCAAATTGAAAACTTTTCCGGAGTATCTTGTTCCACAGTTGAACAGCACATAGACATGAGACCTTCGCGGATTTCTCGAGACAATTCTGACACTGAGAAACTGGACATGTGGCTGGCAGGTCACAACCCTTTTCCTCAAAAAAAAGAATTGATGTCAATTGGGACAGGGGTTATTGCAAACAAAGACATTAATTGCCATCTTGCATATGAAGTTGGTTGTGACATGATAACTAAAATTATAGGAGTAGATTACGCGTCGTTATCATTTAAGAGGAAGGATAAAGTGATTCCTATATCGGCAGTAACTACAAGCATTCAAATCGACGAATCTCCAGTTCCGATCAATCCACTATTACTTTTTCAAAGAATGTGCATCGCGAAAAATTCCGAGACTGACCTTAAACATTTTCTGGCATACGAGCTTGCTCCGTTCCCGTTATCGTTGTTCACCGAAGAAGGAATGAGGAAAGGAACAAAGTCAATACTATACAATGCTTTCGAACCTTTGACAGAAATAGTACAACTTGGTGATAGACATCACCACATAATCGACGGTGGATTCCTTCTCCATAAAGTCGTTTGGGGTCGAATCGAAACATTTGACCTCATATGCAAAAAATACGTCAGATATGTACAACAGAACTTCGGAGAAAATGTAACGATTATATTTGACGGTTATCCGACTGATATGAGACTCTCCGGAACCAAAACTTCGGAAAGAATGCGACGTTCTAGAAAAAACCAATCGCCAGAGTTCATATTTGATGAATCAACTACTCCAAAAGTTAGCCAGGAGAAGTTTCTTGCAAGGGATCAAAACAAAAACAAATTGATACAAATGCTTTCCCGTTATTTTACGAATACCGGAATAAAAGTAGAGCAAGCTTTTGAAGACGCAGATACAATCATTGTGACCACGGCAATTGAAAAAGCGTCAAATCATGACTCAGTGGAAATAGTTGGCGAAGATATCGATCTTCTGGTTTTACTTACTGGACTTGCACAGGATAAAAAAAATATATTTTTCCGCAAACCAGCAAAAGGAAATACGCCATCAAAGCTGTACTCCCAGAGCAGTTTCAAGCACGGTAAGTCAGTTCTTGAGAATATTCTTTTTATTCACGCTTTTAGCGGTTGCGATACGACATCGTCGTTTTACAACATGGGAAAACTTAAATTTATTAACACTCTCGAGAAGCATCCGGAACTAAGGTCATCGATAGAACTATTCAAACAAAAAAAGGTCGATCCGGATGCCTTAACTTGCGCAGGAGAGCAATTCCTAATTGCCCTATATGGCGGTGATAAGCAAGAAAAATCAATAAATATTTTGCGATTCCATCGTTTCGCAAAATCAATGCATATAAATAAAACGAATCACCTAACACTACTCCCACCAACGAGCAGCGCTGTCCGCCAGCACATATTCCGAACATATCTGCAGGTGCAAACCTGGCTCGGGTTTTTTAAAGATCCTCAGGAATGGGGTTGGCGACAAACTAATCACGGACTTGAACCAATTACCAGCACAGCCGAACCCGCACCTCCTGAACTTTTAAAACTTATTTCGTGCAAATGCAAAGGGAATTGTGGGGCTTCTTGTGGGTGTAGGAAAGCAGGAATTAGTTGCTCAGTTATTTGTCTGCATTGTAGTGGGCAATCATGCAATAACGTCACCAGAGTCGACATTTCGTTTGATGACGACGATGACAGAGATGATGATGACTATGCTTCGTACATATCAGCATCATTTCCAATGATTCAACCTATTTCACAAGTTGAGGAGTGTACGGACGACAAAGATCTTCAACCGGGACCATCAAAGCGACAAAAAAAATGAAAAAACGTCCACCCTTCGTTTTCTTGAGTAAAAAAAAAAAAATTCATTTAATAAATTCCCGCTGGAGTTCGTAATTTTTGTCAAAAAAAAAAAATAAAAGCACGAAATTGTAGGTCTGAATAAGGTCTACAAATTTTATGTTAATAATTTTTTCGATATTCACCACCAAAAAATAGATAATGTCAAAAAACAAATGGCATGTCCTAAATTTTTGACTTTTTTAATCGATATCTCGAAAACGGTTCATGATAGACAAAAAATGTGTATGCATGAATTGTAGAACTCGTTAAAAGCTACAAAAAAGCTCCTTGTAAAATTTTCGCATCTCGTCAGATAGCCGATTTATTGTCAAAAAACCAATTTTATCCTTTTTTTCAAAATGGCGGAAAAAGCTCATAGGAAATCTTGGTCGAAAACTTCAAGTTAAGCTTTTTTAAGCATCCTCTACAACATATCCAAAATTTAGCTTCCTCGCTCATTTTGCATTTCCAAATGTATATAATGACTGGCCTAGTAGTAAAGAACTTCGCTGTTCATGATCAAGAAAGTATACCTACCTACATTTTTGGTCACGTAGGTATACGGTTAGTTCATAACCCTTTTTATTTGTTGTTTGAGATTGGGAATTTGTGTTTTGCAGGGCAGGTCGGTAGATATTCTTGTGCAAAATTCTTTTATGAGGGAATCATAATCGTAGATCGCTGAGACAATTAGGATCTTTGAGTTTTATTTTTCGCGTTGCTTTGTCTCGAAAAATGTTGTCGTTTTGCGCGGTGAGTCTGGGGTTTAGATCTGCCAGGGTTGAATTGAATTGTTTTGTTTACTCGAGGTGGTTGGTAGGATAATTATCTACCTACTTGTTTGGGTTGGAGTGAGACCTTTGGATTGTTGTTATGCAATTACTCATGTCACAACTTAATTTAAGTAGTTTTTCTTTAAAATTTTCATGAGAGTCATTGAAAGTATTTACAAACAAACAAAAATAGCGCTTTTCATTTATAAGAAAAACTTTTAATGTTTTTCATTTAAGATCGGAACTTTTATGCATGATATACAATTTCATTTCGTTCTTTTGTAGCAATAAATACACAACGTAAGCGTTTATATAACTACTATTTATCAAATTACAAAAAAGAATTAAAGCAAGCTAAATTATATAAAAGAGCAAAACAAAACAAATGCAAAACGGAAAAGGGGCCAAACCAATCAAATTTTAATGCACATTTTAGTTCATAATGAGAGACACAATAAACAATAAAACAATGCAAAATAATATACCTATACCAGGTTATATTGAGATAAAAAAACAAAAAAATATTTTAAACCAAAAAAAAAAAAAAACAAAACAAAACAAATAGGTACACAAGACGCATATAAGTTTCACTCCCACCCAAACTCAAATTTCACTTGTTTGTTTCATTTGTTATCTTTTAGGATAAATTACATGCGTTAATTTGACTACCAGGGATTTAATTTGACTTTAACACTTTTGTCCTTTTCACAATTCAATTTTGAGTGTGCGTTCGCAAGATGAATCATATGTTCATGAGACAAAATTCATCCGAGCGTACATTCTTGCAGAAAAGCAGATCACCTACATAGGGTGTCCTTTTCACAATTTAATTTTGAGTGTGCGTTCGCAAGATGAATCATTTGTTCATGAGACAAAGTTCATCCGAGCGTACATTCTTGCAGGAAAGCAGATCGCCTACATAGGGTGTCCTTTTCTCAATTCCATTTTGAGTGCACGTTCTTACAAAACGTGCATTCTTGCAGGAAAGCAGATCGCCTACATAGGGTGTCCTTTTCTCAAATCCATTTTGAGTGTGCGTTTGCAAGATGAATCATTTGTTCATGAGACAAAGTTCATCCGAGCGCACATTCTTGCAGGAAAGCAGATCGCCTACATAGGGTGTCCTTTTCTCAATTCCATTTTGAGTGCACGTTCTTACAAAACGTGCATTCTTGCAGGAAAGCAGATCGCCTACATAGGGTGTCCTTTTCTCAAATCCATTTTGAGTGTGCGTTTGCAAGATGAATCATTTGTTCATGAGACAAAGTTCATCCGAGCGTACATTCTTACAGGAAAGCAGATCGCCTACATAGGGTGTCCTTTTCTCAAATCCATTTTGAGTGTGCGTTTGCAAGATGAATCATTTGTTCATGAGACAAAGTTCATCCGAGTGTACATTCTTGCAGGAAAGCAGATCGCCTACATAGGGTGTCCTTTTCTCAATTCCATTTTGAATGCACGTTCTTACAAAACGTGCATTCTTGCAGGAAAGCAGATCGCCTACATAGGGTGTCCTTTTCTCAAATCCATTTTGAGTGTGCGTTTGCAAGATGAATCATTTGTTCATGAGACAAAGTTCATCCGAGCGTACATTCTTGCAGAAAAGCAGATCACCTACATAGGGTGTCCTTTTCACAATTTAATTTTGAGTGTGCGTTCGCAAGATGAATCATTTGTTCATGAGACAAAGTTCATCCGAGCGTACATTCTTGCAGGAAAGCAGATCGCCTACATAGGGTGTCCTTTTCTCAATTCCATTTTGAGTGCACGTTCTTACAAAACGTGCATTCTTGCAGGAAAGCAGATCGCCTACATAGGGTGTCCTTTTCTCAAATCCATTTTGAGTGTGCGTTTGCAAGATGAATCATTTGTTCATGAGACAAAGTTCATCCGAGCGCACATTCTTGCAGGAAAGCAGATCGCCTACATAGGGTGTCCTTTTCTCAATTCCATTTTGAGTGCACGTTCTTACAAAACGTGCATTCTTGCAGGAAAGCAGATCGCCTACATAGGGTGTCCTTTTCTCAAATCCATTTTGAGTGTGCGTTTGCAAGATGAATCATTTGTTCATGAGACAAAGTTCATCCGAGTGTACATTCTTGCAGGAAAGCAGATCGCCTACATAGGGTGTCCTTTTCTCAAATCCATTTTGAGTGTGCGTTTGCAAGATGAATCATTTGTTCATGAGACAAAGTTCATCCGAGCGTACATTCTTGCAGGAAAGCAGATCGCCTACATAGGGTGTCCTTTTCTCAAATCCATTTTGAGTGTGCGTTTGCAAGATGAATCATTTGTTCATGAGACAAAGTTCATCCGAGCGTACATTCTTGCAGGAAAGCAGATCGCCTACATAGGGTGTCCTTTTCTCAAATCCATTTTGAGTGTGCGTTTGCAAGATGAATCATTTGTTCATGAGACAAAGTTCATCCGAGCGCACATTCTTGCAGGAAAGCAGATCGCCTACATAGGGTGTCCTTTTCTCAATTCCATTTTGAGTGCACGTTCTTACAAAACGTGCATTCTTGCAGGAAAGCAGATCGCCTACATAGGGTGTCCTTTTCTCAAATCCATTTTGAGTGTGCGTTTGCAAGATGAATCATTTGTTCATGAGACAAAGTTCATCCGAGCGTACATTCTTACAGGAAAGCAGATCGCCTACATAGGGTGTCCTTTTCTCAAATCCATTTTGAGTGTGCGTTTGCAAGATGAATCATTTGTTCATGAGACAAAGTTCATCCGAGCGTACATTCTTGCAGGAAAGCAGATCGCCTACATAGGGTGTCCTTTTCTCAATTCCATTTTGAGTGCACGTTCTTACAAAACGTACATTCTTGCAGGAAAGCAGATCGCCTACATAGGGTGTCCTTTTTAGATCAGCTTTATCAGATCGATCACATTTTATATCCAATATAAAAAAAAAAAGGTTTACCAATTGAAAAACAATAAATTGATAAAAACAAAGTTTGTTATTTTCAAATAACACAAATTAACCTAGGAATCAAATTCTTGTGAGCAAAGTCATAAATCAACCTCAATAAATAAACTTAAGCAAACCAAGCAAAATCAAATCATAGGCAATTTTCAAAGAGTATCATGTAGAACAAAAATGCTAGTACATTTGCATCTACATGCATCTATATTCTTTTTAACTGAATTAAATTTAAATATGATAGATTTATTGTGCAAGAGCAATAAATTTGTCTCTATTTCAACTCTGTTTCAGAAAGAAGAAAAAAAAAATATATACCGTTTTTCAAAAATTAGTATGCAAAAAAAATTCAACAACCGGCAATTGCTTTAAAACCTTTAACATTTTATTTTGAGTGTGCGTTCTTACAAAACGCACATTCTTCCAGAAAAGCAGATCGTCTTCAAACGGCATCCTTTTCACAATTCGAATTTGAGTGTGCGTTTGCAGGATGAATCATTTGTTCATCAGACAAAATTCATCACAGCGCACATTCTTGCAGAAAGGTTATTGCCTGCAAAGAATGACCTTTAAACTTTTTAATTTTGAGTGTGCGTTCTTACAAAATGTACATTCATGCAGAAAAAGGAGTCGTCGACATTGAGTATCCTTTTAACAATCAATCGTCTACACGAGGCGCATGATATGAAACACTATATACAAATTTCAAAACAAAAACATATACATTTCAAAACATTCATTTACAATATAATATTCCTTCAAGTAGGAAGCATGACTAAATACTTTCTCTTTCTTTTATTTTCTTTCCGAGCATTTCCAACACAGAGAAATGGCTAAGAATGCCATATGAGATACGATACAGCTTTATCAATTCTCTTGATTCTGTAGAATCAAAGTGGGCAGGGACATCTGTTCATAGGCAGATCAAACCCAAAACACAAGCACACGATGCAGCTTACCAATGGCAGCAGATCATTCCGTCAAAATGCTTCTCAGGAAAAGCAAGCAATAAATCAACAATAGCAGTAACGGCAACAGCAGCAATAGCTACAAGAACTTCAAGATCAAGGCCAATATACCTACATGAGGATGTGACTTAAAACAAAACAATCAAAAACAAATTGACAACGCCAATTCAACCATGTGCATAGCAACGATAACTGTAGGCGAATGTAGTACATGCGCCGAGCTTTGCCCAGCAGCTCAACATCATAAATCACCCATTCAAAATGCATCAAGTTTTCCATACCAAAAATTTGAAAATTTTAAGCACTCAATATGTTCATATTGTTTAGCCGACATTACAAGAAAACAACAGAACATCAAACAAAACATTAGAACACCTATCAAAAATAATGGACCACATCAAATCTCCAAGGATTCAACAGATCTTTAGTCTGCAAAACAGTCAACTATAAGGTCTATATTAGCAAAGATTCCGTCAGTAAATTCACTACACATTACCCGAATCGACTTGGTTTTTTCCATTGGCATTTTCAAACACTCAGGGGCGCCAATGGTTTTCCCAATGTCCTTGAGCAAATGCTATTCGGAAGAAACCCCCATCGCAGCGAAGATCAACAATCATCAAATATTAAACCGAAGGTTTAAAGTGGGCAGGATGTTAAATAATCCGTGCCTACCTGCCTACTCCCAAGAGAAGCCTCTCAACACACACAACATCTAACAGGCGATCAGCGAACAATTGTGTGTGTGTATCTCCTTTTCATTCCTTCCTTCTTCCTCAACCAAAACTTTCAGTCTTAATAAGATCCTCGAATAAACAGGACGCGCAGTCCAATAAGAACAAGAATTCATTTGTGTTTTATTTATTTATACACTACTAATAATTTACAGTCCACTAAAGTTAGTTAGATTATTGTTCACACATCAAAACTTGCAAAATTCAAAATTCTCTAACAACAAAACTACAAGTCCAAAACTTATAGAAAATACATTTTTGTGCTCTGTGAGTCGATATCCTTTGCATACAATTCAATTGGAGTTGAAAAATTCACGTTTGGAGAAAATCACTTTTAAAAATGTTTAAATCGTCATATCTCGTTAACCGAGCGTCTAAACACATCAAAACTTGCAAAATTCAAAATTCTCTAAAAACAAAACTACAAGTCCAAAACTTATAGAAAATACATTTTTGTGCTCTGTGAGTCGATATCCTTCGCATACAATTCAATTGGAGTTGAAAAATTCACGTTTGGAGAAAATCACTTTTAAAAATGTTTAAATCGTCATATCTCGTTAACCGAGCGTCTAAACACATCAAAACTTGCAAAATTCAAAATTCTCTAACAACAAAACTACAAGTCCAAAACTTATAGAAAATACATTTTTGTGCTCTGTGAGTCGATATCCTTCGCATACAATTCAATTGGAGTTGAAAAATTCACGTTTGGAGGAAATCACTTTTAAAAATGTTTAAATCGTCATATCTCGTTAACCGAGCGTCTAAACACATCAAAACTTGCAAAATTCAAAATTCTCTAAAAACAAAACTACAAGTCCAAAACTTATAGGAAATACATTTTTGTGCTCTGTGAGTCGATATCCTTCGCATACAATTCAATTGGAGTTGAAAAATTCACGTTTGGAGAAAATCACTTTTAAAAATGTTTAAATCGTCATATCTCGTTAACCGAGCGTCTAAACACATCAAAACTTGCAAAATTCAAAATTCTCTAACAACAAAACTACAAGTCCAAAACTTATAGAAAATACATTTTTGTGCTCTGTGAGTCGATATCCTTCGCATACAATTCAATTGGAGTTGAAAAATTCACGTTTGGAGAAAATCACTTTTAAAAATGTTTAAATCGTCATATCTCGTTAACCGAGCGTCTAAACACATCAAAACTTGCAAAATTCAAAATTCTCTAACAACAAAACTACAAGTCCAAAACTTATAGAAAATACATTTTTGTGCTCTGTGAGTCGATATCCTTCGCATACAATTCAATTGGAGTTGAAAAATTCACGTTTGGAGAAAATCACTTTTAAAAATGTTTAAATCGTCATATCTCGCTAACCGAGCGTCTAAACACATCAAAACTTGCAAAATTCAAAATTCTCTAACAACAAAACTACAAGTCCAAAACTTATAGAAAATACATTTTTGTGCTCTGTGAGTCGATATCCTTCGCATACAATTCAATTGGAGTTGAAAAATTCACGTTTGGAGAAAATCACTTTTAAAAATGTTTAAATCGTCATATCTCGTTAACCGAGCGTCTAAACACATCAAAACTTGCAAAATTCAAAATTCTCTAACAACAAAACTACAAGTCCAAAACTTATAGAAAATACATTTTTGTGCTCTGTGAGTCGATATCCTTCGCATACAATTCAATTGGAGTTGAAAAATTCACGTTTGGAGGAAATCACTTTTAAAAATGTTTAAATCGTCATATCTCGTTAACCGAGCGTCTAAACACATCAAAACTTGCAAAATTCAAAATTCTCTAAAAACAAAACTACAAGTCCAAAACTTATAGAAAATACATTTTTGTGCTCTGTGAGTCGATATCCTTCGCATACAATTCAATTGGAGTTGAAAAATTCACGTTTGGAGAAAATCACTTTTAAAAATGTTTAAATCGTCATATCTCGTTAACCGAGCATCTAAACACATCAAAACTTGCAAAATTCAAAATTCTCTAAAAACAAAACTACAAGTCCAAAACTTATAGAAAATACAATTTTGTACTCTGTGAGTCGATATCCTTCGCATACAATTCAATTGGAGTTGAAAAATTCACGTTTGGAGAAAATCACTTTTAAAAATGTTTAAATCGTCATATCTCGTTAACCGAGCGTCTAAACACATCAAAACTTGCAAAATTCAAAATTCTCTAACAACAAAACTACAAGTCCAAAACTTATAGAAAATACATTTTTGTGCTCTGTGAGTCGATATCCTTCGCATACAATTCAATTGGAGTTGAAAAATTCACGTTTGGAGAAAATCACTTTTAAAAATGTTTAAATCGTCATATCTCGTTAACCGAGCGTCTAAACACATCAAAACTTGCAAAATTCAAAATTCTCTAACAACAAAACTACAAGTCCAAAACTTATAGAAAATACATTTTTGTGCTCTGTGAGTCGATATCCTTCGCATACAATTCAATTGGAGTTGAAAAATTCACGTTTGGAGGAAATCACTTTTAAAAATGTTTAAATCGTCATATCTCGTTAACCGAGCGTCTAAACACATCAAAACTTGCAAAATTCAAAATTCTCTAAAAACAAAACTACAAGTCCAAAACTTATAGAAAATACATTTTTGTGCTCTGTGAGTCGATATCCTTCGCATACAATTCAATTGGAGTTGAAAAATTCACGTTTGGAGAAAATCACTTTTAAAAATGTTTAAATCGTCATATCTCGTTAACCGAGCATCTAAACACATCAAAACTTGCAAAATTCAAAATTCTCTAAAAACAAAACTACAAGTCCAAAACTTATAGAAAATACAATTTTGTACTCTGTGAGTCGATATCCTTCGCATACAATTCAATTGGAGTTGAAAAATTCACGTTTGGAGAAAATCACTTTTAAAAATGTTTAAATCGTCATATCTCGTTAACCGAGCGTCTAAACACATCAAAACTTGCTAAATTCAAAATTCTCTAACAACAAAACTACAAGTCCAAAACTTATAGAAAATACATTTGTGTGCTCTGTGAGTCGATATCCTTCGCATACAATTCAATTGGAGTTGAAAAATTCACGTTTGGAGAAAATCACTTTTAAAAATGTTTAAATCGTCATATCTCGTTAACCGAGCGTCTAAACACATCAAAACTTGCAAAATTCAAAATTCTCTAAAAACAAAACTACAAGTCCAAAACTTATAGAAAGTACATTTTTGTGCTCTGTGAGTCGATATCCTTCGCATACAATTCAATTGGAGTTGAAAAATTCACGTTTGGAGAAAATCACTTTTAAAAATGTTTAAATCGTCATATCTCGTTAACCGAGCGTCTAAACACATCAAAACTTGCAAAATTCAAAATTCTCTAAAAACAAAACTACAAGTCCAAAACTTATAGAAAATACATTTTTGTGCTCTGTGAGTCGATATCCTTCGCATACAATTCAATTGGAGTTGAAAAATTCACGTTTGGAGAAAATCACTTTTAAAAATGTTTAAATCGTCATATCTCGTTAACCGAGCGTCTAAACACATCAAAACTTGCAAAATTCAAAATTCTCTAACAACAAAACTACAAGTCCAAAACTTATAGAAAATATCTCGTTAACCGAGCGTCTAAACACATCAAAACTTGCAAAATTCAAAATTCTCTAACAACAAAACTACAAGTCCAAAACTTATAGAAAATACATTTTTGTGCTCTGTGAGTCGATATCCTTCGCATACAATTCAATTGGAGTTGAAAAATTCACGTTTGGAGAAAATCACTTTTAAAAATGTTTAAATCGTCATATCTCGTTAACCGAGCGTCTAAACACATCAAAACTTGCAAAATTCAAAATTCTCTAACAACAAAACTACAAGTCCAAAACTTATAGAAAATACATTTTTGTGCTTTGTGAGTCGATATCCTTCGCATACAATTCAATTGGAGTTGAAAAATTCACGTTTGGAGGAAATCACTTTTAAAAATGTTTAAATCGTCATATCTCGTTAACCGAGCGTCTAAACACATCAAAACTTGCAAAATTCAAAATTCTCTAAAAACAAAACTACAAGTCCAAAACTTATAGGAAATACATTTTTGTGCTCTGTGAGTCGATATCCTTCGCATACAATTCAATTGGAGTTGAAAAATTCACGTTTGGAGAAAATCACTTTTAAAAATGTTTAAATCGTCATATCTCGCTAACCGAGCGTCTAAACACATCAAAACTTGCAAAATTCAAAATTCTCTAAAAACAAAACTACAAGTCCAAAACTTATAGAAAATACATTTTTGTGCTCTGTGAGTCGATATCCTTCGCATACAATTCAATTGGAGTTGAAAAATTCACGTTTGGAGAAAATCACTTTTAAAAATGTTTAAATCGTCATATCTCGTTAACCGAGCGTCTAAACACATCAAAACTTGCAAAATTCAAAATTCTCTAAAAACAAAACTACAAGTCCAAAACTTATAGAAAATACAATTTTGTACTCTGTGAGTCGATATCCTTCGCATACAATTCAATTGGAGTTGAAAAATTCACGTTTGGAGAAAATCACTTTTAAAAATGTTTAAATCGTCATATCTCGTTAACCGAGCGTCTAAACACATCAAAACTTGCAAAATTCAAAATTCTCTAACAACAAAACTACAAGTCCAAAACTTATAGAAAATACATTTTTGAGCTCTGTGAGTCGATATCCTTCGCATACAATTCAATTGGAGTTGAAAAATTCACGTTTGGAGAAAATCACTTTTAAAAATGTTTAAATCGTCATATCTCGTTAACCGAGCGTCTAAACACATCAAAACTTGCAAAATTCAAAATTCTCTAAAAACAAAACTACAAGTCCAAAACTTATAGGAAATACATTTTTGTGCTCTGTGAGTCGATATCCTTCGCATACAATTCAATTGGAGTTGAAAAATTCACGTTTGGAGAAAATCACTTTTAAAAATGTTTAAATCGTCATATCTCGCTAACCGAGCGTCTAAACACATCAAAACTTGCAAAATTCAAAATTCTCTAACAACAAAACTACAAGTCCAAAACTTATAGAAAATACATTTTTGTGCTCTGTGAGTCGATATCCTTCGCATACAATTCAATTGGATTTGAAAAATTCACGTTTGGAGAAAATCACTTTTAAAAATGTTTAAATCGTCATATCTCGTTAACCGAGCGTCTAAACACATCAAAACTTGCAAAATTCAAAATTCTCTAACAACAAAACTACAAGTCCAAAACTTATAGAAAATACATTTTTGTGCTCTGTGAGTCGATATCCTTCGCATACAATTCAATTGGAGTTGAAAAATTCACGTTTGGAGGAAATCACTTTTAAAAATGTTTAAATCGTCATATCTCGTTAACCGAGCGTCTAAACACATCAAAACTTGCAAAATTCAAAATTCTCTAAAAACAAAACTACAAGTCCAAAACTTATAGGAAATACATTTTTGTGCTCTGTGAGTCGATATCCTTCGCATACAATTCAATTGGAGTTGAAAAATTCACGTTTGGAGAAAATCACTTTTAAAAATGTTTAAATCGTCATATCTCGTTAACCGAGCGTCTAAACACATCAAAACTTGCAAAATTCAAAATTCTCTAAAAACAAAACTACAAGTCCAAAACTTATAGAAAATACAATTTTGTACTCTGTGAGTCGATATCCTTCGCATACAATTCAATTGGAGTTGAAAAATTCACGTTTGGAGAAAATCACTTTTAAAAATGTTTAAATCGTCATATCTCGTTAACCGAGCGTCTAAACACATCAAAACTTGCAAAATTCAAAATTCTCTAAAAACAAAACTACAAGTCCAAAACTTATAGAAAATACATTTTTGTGCTCTGTGAGTCGATATCCTTCGCATACAATTCAATTGGAGTTGAAAAATTCACGTTTGGAGAAAATCACTTTTAAAAATGTTTAAATCGTCATATCTCGTTAACCGAGCGTCTAAACACATCAAAACTTGCAAAATTCAAAATTCTCTAAAAACAAAACTACAAGTCCAAAACTTATAGAAAATACAATTTTGTACTCTGTGAGTCGATATCCTTCGCATACAATTCAATTGGAGTTGAAAAATTCACGTTTGGAGAAAATCACTTTTAAAAATGTTTAAATCGTCATATCTCGTTAACCGAGCGTCTAAACACATCAAAACTTGCAAAATTCAAAATTCTCTAAAAACAAAACTACAAGTCCAAAACTTATAGAAAATACAATTTTGTACTCTGTGAGTCGATATCCTTCGCATACAATTCAATTGGAGTTGAAAAATTCACGTTTGGAGAAAATCACTTTTAAAAATGTTTAAATCGTCATATCTCGTTAACCGAGCGTCTAAACACATCAAAACTTGCAAAATTCAAAATTCTCTAACAACAAAACTACAAGTCCAAAACTTATAGAAAATACATTTTTGTGCTCTGTGAGTCGATATCCTTCGCATACAATTCAATTGGAGTTGAAAAATTCACGTTTGGAGAAAATCACTTTTAAAAATGTTTAAATCGTCATATCTCGTTAACCGAGCGTCTAAACACATCAAAACTTGCAAAATTCAAAATTCTCTAACAACAAAACTACAAGTCCAAAACTTATAGAAAATACATTTTTGTGCTCTGTGAGTCGATATCCTTCGCATACAATTCAATTGGAGTTGAAAAATTCACGTTTGGAGGTAATCACTTTTAAAAATGTTTAAATCGTCATATCTCGTTAACCGAGCGTCTAAACACATCAAAACTTGCAAAATTCAAAATTCTCTAAAAACAAAACTACAAGTCCAAAACTTATAGAAAATACATTTTTGTGCTCTGTGAGTCGATATCCTTCGCATACAATTCAATTGGAGTTGAAAAATTCACGTTTGGAGAAAATCACTTTTAAAAATGTTTAAATCGTCATATCTCGTTAACCGAGCGTCTAAACACATCAAAACTTGCAAAATTCAAAATTCTCTAACAACAAAACTACAAGTCCAAAACTTATAGAAAATACATTTTTGTGCTCTGTGAGTCGATATCCTTCGCATACAATTCAATTGGAGTTGAAAAATTCACGTTTGGAGGAAATCACTTTTAAAAATGTTTAAATCGTCATATCTCGTTAACCGAGCGTCTAAACACATCAAAACTTGCAAAATTCAAAATTCTCTAAAAACAAAACTACAAGTCCAAAACTTATAGAAAATACATTTTTGTGCTCTGTGAGTCGATATCCTTCGCATACAATTCAATTGGAGTTGAAAAATTCACGTTTGGAGAAAATCACTTTTAAAAATGTTTAAATCGTCATATCTCGTTAACCGAGCGTCTAAACACATCAAAACTTGCAAAATTCAAAATTCTCTAAAAACAAAACTACAAGTCCAAAACTTATAGAAAATACAATTTTGTACTCTGTGAGTCGATATCCTTCGCATACAATTCAATTGGAGTTGAAAAATTCACGTTTGGAGAAAATCACTTTTAAAAATGTTTAAATCGTCATATCTCGTTAACCGAGCGTCTAAACACATCAAAACTTGCAAAATTCAAAATTCTCTAAAAACAAAACTACAAGTCCAAAACTTATAGAAAATACAATTTTGTACTCTGTGAGTCGATATCCTTCGCATACAATTCAATTGGAGTTGAAAAATTCACGTTTGGAAAAAATCACTTTTAAAAATGTTTAAATCGTCATATCTCGTTAACCGAGCGTCTAAACACATCAAAACTTGCAAAATTCAAAATTCTCTAACAACAAAACTACAAGTCCAAAACTTATAGAAAATACATTTTTGTGCTCTGTGAGTCGATATCCTTCGCATACAATTCAATTGGAGTTGAAAAATTCACGTTTGGAGAAAATCACTTTTAAAAATGTTTAAATCGTCATATCTCGTTAACCGAGCGTCTAAACACATCAAAACTTGCAAAATTCAAAATTCTCTAACAACAAAACTACAAGTCCAAAACTTATAGAAAATACATTTTTGTGCTCTGTGAGTCGATATCCTTCGCATACAATTCAATTGGAGTTGAAAAATTCACGTTTGGAGGAAATCACTTTTAAAAATGTTTAAATCGTCATATCTCGTTAACCGAGCGTCTAAACACATCAAAACTTGCAAAATTCAAAATTCTCTAAAAACAAAACTACAAGTCCAAAACTTATAGAAAATACATTTTTGTGCTCTGTGAGTCGATATCCTTCGCATACAATTCAATTGGAGTTGAAAAATTCACGTTTGGAGAAAATCACTTTTAAAAATGTTTAAATCGTCATATCTCGTTAACCGAGCATCTAAACACATCAAAACTTGCAAAATTCAAAATTCTCTAAAAACAAAACTACAAGTCCAAAACTTATAGAAAATACATTTTTGTGCTCTGTGAGTCGATATCCTTCGCATACAATTCAATTGGAGTTGAAAAATTCACGTTTGGAGAAAATCACTTTTAAAAATGTTTAAATCGTCATATCTCGTTAACCGAGCGTCTAAACACATCAAAACTTGCTAAATTCAAAATTCTCTAACAACAAAACTACAAGTCCAAAACTTATAGAAAATACATTTGTGTGCTCTGTGAGTCGATATCCTTCGCATACAATTCAATTGGAGTTGAAAAATTCACGTTTGGAGAAAATCACTTTTAAAAATGTTTAAATCGTCATATCTCGTTAACCGAGCGTCTAAACACATCAAAACTTGCAAAATTCAAAATTCTCTAAAAACAAAACTACAAGTCCAAAACTTATAGAAAGTACATTTTTGTGCTCTGTGAGTCGATATCCTTCGCATACAATTCAATTGGAGTTGAAAAATTCACGTTTGGAGAAAATCACTTTTAAAAATGTTTAAATCGTCATATCTCGTTAACCGAGCGTCTAAACACATCAAAACTTGCAAAATTCAAAATTCTCTAAAAACAAAACTACAAGTCCAAAACTTATAGAAAATACATTTTTGTGCTCTGTGAGTCGATATCCTTCGCATACAATTCAATTGGAGTTGAAAAATTCACGTTTGGAGAAAATCACTTTTAAAAATGTTTAAATCGTCATATCTCGTTAACCGAGCGTCTAAACACATCAAAACTTGCAAAATTCAAAATTCTCTAACAACAAAACTACAAGTCCAAAACTTATAGAAAATATCTCGTTAACCGAGCGTCTAAACACATCAAAACTTGCAAAATTCAAAATTCTCTAACAACAAAACTACAAGTCCAAAACTTATAGAAAATACATTTTTGTGCTCTGTGAGTCGATATCCTTCGCATACAATTCAATTGGAGTTGAAAAATTCACGTTTGGAGAAAATCACTTTTAAAAATGTTTAAATCGTCATATCTCGTTAACCGAGCGTCTAAACACATCAAAACTTGCAAAATTCAAAATTCTCTAACAACAAAACTACAAGTCCAAAACTTATAGAAAATACATTTTTGTGCTTTGTGAGTCGATATCCTTCGCATACAATTCAATTGGAGTTGAAAAATTCACGTTTGGAGGAAATCACTTTTAAAAATGTTTAAATCGTCATATCTCGTTAACCGAGCGTCTAAACACATCAAAACTTGCAAAATTCAAAATTCTCTAAAAACAAAACTACAAGTCCAAAACTTATAGGAAATACATTTTTGTGCTCTGTGAGTCGATATCCTTCGCATACAATTCAATTGGAGTTGAAAAATTCACGTTTGGAGAAAATCACTTTTAAAAATGTTTAAATCGTCATATCTCGCTAACCGAGCGTCTAAACACATCAAAACTTGCAAAATTCAAAATTCTCTAAAAACAAAACTACAAGTCCAAAACTTATAGAAAATACATTTTTGTGCTCTGTGAGTCGATATCCTTCGCATACAATTCAATTGGAGTTGAAAAATTCACGTTTGGAGAAAATCACTTTTAAAAATGTTTAAATCGTCATATCTCGTTAACCGAGCGTCTAAACACATCAAAACTTGCAAAATTCAAAATTCTCTAAAAACAAAACTACAAGTCCAAAACTTATAGAAAATACAATTTTGTACTCTGTGAGTCGATATCCTTCGCATACAATTCAAATGGAGTTGAAAAATTCACGTTTGGAGAAAATCACTTTTAAAAATGTTTAAATCGTCATATCTCGTTAACCGAGCGTCTAAACACATCAAAACTTGCAAAATTCAAAATTCTCTAAAAACAAAACTACAAGTCCAAAACTTATAGAAAATACATTTTTGAGCTCTGTGAGTCGATATCCTTCGCATACAATTCAATTGGAGTTGAAAAATTCACGTTTGGAGAAAATCACTTTTAAAAATGTTTAAATCGTCATATCTCGTTAACCGAGCGTCTAAACACATCAAAACTTGCAAAATTCAAAATTCTCTAAAAACAAAACTACAAGTCCAAAACTTATAGGAAATACATTTTTGTGCTCTGTGAGTCGATATCCTTCGCATACAATTCAATTGGAGTTGAAAAATTCACGTTTGGAGAAAATCACTTTTAAAAATGTTTAAATCGTCATATCTCGCTAACCGAGCGTCTAAACACATCAAAACTTGCAAAATTCAAAATTCTCTAACAACAAAACTACAAGTCCAAAACTTATAGAAAATACATTTTTGTGCTCTGTGAGTCGATATCCTTCGCATACAATTCAATTGGATTTGAAAAATTCACGTTTGGAGAAAATCACTTTTAAAAATGTTTAAATCGTCATATCTCGTTAACCGAGCGTCTAAACACATCAAAACTTGCAAAATTCAAAATTCTCTAACAACAAAACTACAAGTCCAAAACTTATAGAAAATACATTTTTGTGCTCTGTGAGTCGATATCCTTCGCATACAATTCAATTGGAGTTGAAAAATTCACGTTTGGAGAAAATCACTTTTAAAAATGTTTAAATCGTCATATCTCGTTAACCGAGCGTCTAAACACATCAAAACTTGCAAAATTCAAAATTCTCTAAAAACAAAACTACAAGTCCAAAACTTATAGGAAATACATTTTTGTGCTCTGTGAGTCGATATCCTTCGCATACAATTCAATTGGAGTTGAAAAATTCACGTTTGGAGAAAATCACTTTTAAAAATGTTTAAATCGTCATATCTCGTTAACCGAGCGTCTAAACACATCAAAACTTGCAAAATTCAAAATTCTCTAAAAACAAAACTACAAGTCCAAAACTTATAGAAAATACAATTTTGTACTCTGTGAGTCGATATCCTTCGCATACAATTCAATTGGAGTTGAAAAATTCACGTTTGGAGAAAATCACTTTTAAAAATGTTTAAATCGTCATATCTCGTTAACCGAGCGTCTAAACACATCAAAACTTGCAAAATTCAAAATTCTCTAAAAACAAAACTACAAGTCCAAAACTTATAGAAAATACATTTTTGTGCTCTGTGAGTCGATATCCTTCGCATACAATTCAATTGGAGTTGAAAAATTCACGTTTGGAGAAAATCACTTTTAAAAATGTTTAAATCGTCATATCTCGTTAACCGAGCGTCTAAACACATCAAAACTTGCAAAATTCAAAATTCTCTAAAAACAAAACTACAAGTCCAAAACTTATAGAAAATACAATTTTGTACTCTGTGAGTCGATATCCTTCGCATACAATTCAATTGGAGTTGAAAAATTCACGTTTGGAGAAAATCACTTTTAAAAATGTTTAAATCGTCATATCTCGTTAACCGAGCGTCTAAACACATCAAAACTTGCAAAATTCAAAATTCTCTAAAAACAAAACTACAAGTCCAAAACTTATAGAAAATACAATTTTGTACTCTGTGAGTCGATATCCTTCGCATACAATTCAATTGGAGTTGAAAAATTCACGTTTGGAGAAAATCACTTTTAAAAATGTTTAAATCGTCATATCTCGTTAACCGAGCGTCTAAACACATCAAAACTTGCAAAATTCAAAATTCTCTAACAACAAAACTACAAGTCCAAAACTTATAGAAAATACATTTTTGTGCTCTGTGAGTCGATATCCTTCGCATACAATTCAATTGGAGTTGAAAAATTCACGTTTGGAGAAAATCACTTTTAAAAATGTTTAAATCGTCATATCTCGTTAACCGAACGTCTAAACACATCAAAACTTGCAAAATTCAAAATTCTCTAAAAACAAAACTACAAGTCCAAAACTTATAGGAAATACATTTTTGTGCTCTGTGAGTCGATATCCTTCGCATACAATTCAATTGGAGTTGAAAAATTCACGTTTGGAGAAAATCACTTTTAAAAATGTTTAAATCGTCATATCTCGCTAACCGAGCGTCTAAACACATCAAAACTTGCAAAATTCAAAATTCTCTAACAACAAAACTACAAGTCCAAAACTTATAGAAAATACATTTTTGTGCTCTGTGAGTCGATATCCTTCGCATACAATTCAATTGGAGTTGAAAAATTCACGTTTGGAGAAAATCACTTTTAAAAATGTTTAAATCGTCATATCTCGTTAACCGAGCGTCTAAACACAAAACTCTAAAAACAAAACTACAAGTCCAAAACTTATAGAAAATACAATTTTGTACTCTGTGAGTCGATATCCTTCGCATACAATTCAATTGGAGTTGAAAAATTCACGTTTGGAGAAAATCACTTTTAAAAATGTTTAAATCGTCATATCTCGTTAACCGAGCGTCTAAACACATCAAAACTTGCAAAATTCAAAATTCTCTAACAACAAAACTACAAGTCCAAAACTTATAGAAAATACATTTCTGTGCTCTGTGAGTCGATATCCTTCGCATACAATTCAATTGGAGTTGAAAAATTCACGTTTGGAGAAAATCACTTTTAAAAATGTTTAAATCGTCATATCTCGTTAACCGAGCGTCTAAACACATCAAAACTTGCAAAATTCACGTTTGGAGAAAATCACTTTTAAAAATGTTTAAATCGTCATATCTCGTTAACCGAGCGTCTAAACACATCAAAACTTGCAAAATTCAAAATTCTCTAAAAACAAAACTACAAGTCCAAAACTTATAGAAAATACATTTTTGTGCTCTGTGAGTCGATATCCTTCGCATACAATTCAATTGGAGTTGAAAAATTCACGTTTGGAGAAAATCACTTTTAAAAATGTTTAAATCGTCATATCTCGTTAACCGAGCGTCTAAACACATCAAAACTTGCAAAATTCAAAATTATCTAACAACAAAACTACAAGTCCAAAACTTATAGAAAATACATTTTTGTGCTCTGTGAGTCGATATCCTTCGCATACAATTCAATTGGAGTTGAAAAATTCACGTTTGGAGAAAATCACTTTTAAAAATGTTTAAATCGTCATATCTCGTTAACCGAGCGTCTAAACACATCAAAACTTGCAAAATTCAAAATTCTCTAACAACAAAACTACAAGTCCAAAACTTATAGAAAATACATTTTTGTGCTCTGTGAGTCGATATCCTTCGCATACAATTCAATTGGAGTTGAAAAATTCACGTTTGGAGAAAATCACTTTTAAAAATGTTTAAATCGTCATATCTCGTTAACCGAGCGTCTAAACACATCAAAACTTGCAAAATTCAAAATTCTCTAAAAACAAAACTACAAGTCCAAAACTTATAGAAAATACATTTTTGTGCTCTGTGAGTCGATATCCTTCGCATACAATTCAATTGGAGTTGAAAAATTCACGTTTGGAGAAAATCACTTTTAAAAATGTTTAAATCGTCATATCTCGTTAACCGAGCGTCTAAACACATCAAAACTTGCAAAATTCAAAATTCTCTAACAACAAAACTACAAGTCCAAAACTTATAGAAAATACATTTTTGTGCTCTGTGAGTCGATATCCTTCGCATACAATTCAATTGGAGTTGAAAAATTCACGTTTGGAGAACATCACTTTTAAAAATGTTTAAATCGTCATATCTCGTTAACCGAGCGTCTAAACACATCAAAACTTGCAAAATTCAAAATTATCTAACAACAAAACTACAATACCAAAACTTATAGAAAATACATTTTTGTGCTCTGTGAGTCGATATCCTTTGCATACAATTCAATTGGAGGTGAAAAATTCACGTTTGGAGAAAATCACTTTTAAAAATGTTTAAATCGTGATATCTCGTTAACCGAGCGTCTAAACACATCAAAACTTGCAAAATTCAAAATTCTCTAAAAACAAAACTACAAGTCCAAAACTTATAGAAAGTACATTTTTGTGCTCTGTGAGTCGATATCCTTCGGATACAATTCAATTGGAGTTGAAAAATTCACGTTTGGAGAAAATCACTTTTAAAAATGTTTAAATCGTCATATCTCGTTAACCGAGCGTCTAAACACATCAAAACTTGCAAAATTCAAAATTCTCTAAAAACAAAACTACAAGTCCAAAACTTATAGAAAGTACATTTTTGTGCTCTGTGAGTCGATATCCTTCGCATACAATTCAATTGGAGTTGAAAAATTCACGTTTGGAGAAAATCACTTTTAAAAATGTTTAAATCGTCATATCTCGTTAACCGAGCGTCATCAAAACTTGCAAAATTCAAAATTCTCTAACAACAAAACTACAAGTCCAAAACTTATAGAAAATACATTTTTGTGCTCTGTGAGTCGATATCCTTCGCATACAATTCAATTGGAGTTGAAAAATTCACGTTTGGAGAAAATCACTTTTAAAAATGTTTAAATCGTCATATCTCGTTAACCGAGCGTCTAAACACATCAAAACTTGCAAAATTCAAAATTCTCTAACAACAAAACTACAAGTCCAAAACTTATAGAAAATACATTTTTGTGCTCTGTGAGTCGATATCCTTCGCATACAATTCAATTGGAGTTGAAAAATTCACGTTTGGAGAAAATCACTTTTAAAAATGTTTAAATCGTCATATCTCGTTAACCGAGCGTCTAAACACATCAAAACTTGCAAAATTCAAAATTCTCTAAAAACAAAACTACAAGTCCAAACTTATAGAAAGTACTTTTTTGTGCTCTGTGAGTCGATATCCTTCGCATACAATTCAATTGGAGTTGAAAAATTCACGTTTGGAGAAAATCACTTTTAAAAATGTTTAAATCGTCATATCTCGTTAACCGAGCGTCTAAACACATCAAAACTTGCAAAATTCAAAATTCTCTAACAACAAAACTACAAGTCCAAAACTTATAGAAAATACATTTTTGTGCTCTGTGAGTCGATATCCTTCGCATACAATTCAATTGGAGTTGAAAAATTCACGTTTGGAGAAAATCACTTTTAAAAATGTTTAAATCGTCATATCTCGTTAACCGAGCGTCTAAACACATCAAAACTTGCAAAATTCAAAATTCTCTAAAAACAAAACTACAAGTCCAAAACTTATAGAAAATACAATTTTGTACTCTGTGAGTCGATATCCTTCGCATACAATTCAATTGGAGTTGAAAAATTCACGTTTGGAGAAAATCACTTTTAGAAATGTTTAAATCGTCATATCTCGTTAACCGAGCGTCTAAACACATCAAAACTTGCAAAATTCAAAATTCTCTAACAACAAAACTACAAGTCCAAAACTTATAGAAAATACATTTTTGAGCTCTGTGAGTCGATATCCTTCGCATACAATTCAATTGGAGTTGAAAAATTCACGTTTGGAGAAAATCACTTTTAAAAATGTTTAAATCGTCATATCTCGTTAACCGAGCGTCTAAACACATCAAAACTTGCAAAATTCAAAATTCTCTAAAAACAAAACTACAAGTCCAAAACTTATAGGAAATACATTTTTGTGCTCTGTGAGTCGATATCCTTCGCATACAATTCAATTGGAGTTGAAAAATTCACGTTTGGAGAAAATCACTTTTAAAAATGTTTAAATCGTCATATCTCGCTAACCGAGCGTCTAAACACATCAAAACTTGCAAAATTCAAAATTCTCTAACAACAAAACTACAAGTCCAAAACTTATAGAAAATACATTTTTGTGCTCTGTGAGTCGATATCCTTCGCATACAATTCAATTGGATTTGAAAAATTCACGTTTGGAGAAAATCACTTTTAAAAATGTTTAAATCGTCATATCTCGTTAACCGAGCGTCTAAACACATCAAAACTTGCAAAATTCAAAATTCTCTAACAACAAAACTACAAGTCCAAAACTTATAGAAAATACATTTTTGTGCTCTGTGAGTCGATATCCTTCGCATACAATTCAATTGGAGTTGAAAAATTCACGTTTGGAGGAAATCACTTTTAAAAATGTTTAAATCGTCATATCTCGTTAACCGAGCGTCTAAACACATCAAAACTTGCAAAATTCAAAATTCTCTAAAAACAAAACTACAAGTCCAAAACTTATAGGAAATACATTTTTGTGCTCTGTGAGTCGATATCCTTCGCATACAATTCAATTGGAGTTGAAAAATTCACGTTTGGAGAAAATCACTTTTAAAAATGTTTAAATCGTCATATCTCGTTAACCGAGCGTCTAAACACATCAAAACTTGCAAAATTCAAAATTCTCTAAAAACAAAACTACAAGTCCAAAACTTATAGAAAATACAATTTTGTACTCTGTGAGTCGATATCCTTCGCATACAATTCAATTGGAGTTGAAAAATTCACGTTTGGAGAAAATCACTTTTAAAAATGTTTAAATCGTCATATCTCGTTAACCGAGCGTCTAAACACATCAAAACTTGCAAAATTCAAAATTCTCTAAAAACAAAACTACAAGTCCAAAACTTATAGAAAATACATTTTTGTGCTCTGTGAGTCGATATCCTTCGCATACAATTCAATTGGAGTTGAAAAATTCACGTTTGGAGAAAATCACTTTTAAAAATGTTTAAATCGTCATATCTCGTTAACCGAGCGTCTAAACACATCAAAACTTGCAAAATTCAAAATTCTCTAAAAACAAAACTACAAGTCCAAAACTTATAGAAAATACAATTTTGTACTCTGTGAGTCGATATCCTTCGCATACAATTCAATTGGAGTTGAAAAATTCACGTTTGGAGAAAATCACTTTTAAAAATGTTTAAATCGTCATATCTCGTTAACCGAGCGTCTAAACACATCAAAACTTGCAAAATTCAAAATTCTCTAAAAACAAAACTACAAGTCCAAAACTTATAGAAAATACAATTTTGTACTCTGTGAGTCGATATCCTTCGCATACAATTCAATTGGAGTTGAAAAATTCACGTTTGGAGAAAATCACTTTTAAAAAATGTTTAAATCGTCATATCTCGTTAACCGAGCGTCTAAACACATCAAAACTTGCAAAATTCAAAATTCTCTAACAACAAAACTACAAGTCCAAAACTTATAGAAAATACATTTTTGTGCTCTGTGAGTCGATATCCTTCGCATACAATTCAATTGGAGTTGAAAAATTCACGTTTGGAGAAAATCACTTTTAAAAATGTTTAAATCGTCATATCTCGTTAACCGAACGTCTAAACACATCAAAACTTGCAAAATTCAAAATTCTCTAAAAACAAAACTACAAGTCCAAAACTTATAGGAAATACATTTTTGTGCTCTGTGAGTCGATATCCTTCGCATACAATTCAATTGGAGTTGAAAAATTCACGTTTGGAGAAAATCACTTTTAAAAATGTTTAAATCGTCATATCTCGCTAACCGAGCGTCTAAACACATCAAAACTTGCAAAATTCAAAATTCTCTAACAACAAAACTACAAGTCCAAAACTTATAGAAAATACATTTTTGTGCTCTGTGAGTCGATATCCTTCGCATACAATTCAATTGGAGTTGAAAAATTCACGTTTGGAGAAAATCACTTTTAAAAATGTTTAAATCGTCATATCTCGTTAACCGAGCGTCTAAACACAAAACTCTAAAAACAAAACTACAAGTCCAAAACTTATAGAAAATACAATTTTGTACTCTGTGAGTCGATATCCTTCGCATACAATTCAATTGGAGTTGAAAAATTCACGTTTGGAGAAAATCACTTTTAAAAATGTTTAAATCGTCATATCTCGTTAACCGAGCGTCTAAACACATCAAAACTTGCAAAATTCAAAATTCTCTAACAACAAAACTACAAGTCCAAAACTTATAGAAAATACATTTCTGTGCTCTGTGAGTCGATATCCTTCGCATACAATTCAATTGGAGTTGAAAAATTCACGTTTGGAGAAAATCACTTTTAAAAATGTTTAAATCGTCATATCTCGTTAACCGAGCGTCTAAACACATCAAAACTTGCAAAATTCACGTTTGGAGAAAATCACTTTTAAAAATGTTTAAATCGTCATATCTCGTTAACCGAGCGTCTAAACACATCAAAACTTGCAAAATTCAAAATTCTCTAAAAACAAAACTACAAGTCCAAAACTTATAGAAAATACATTTTTGTGCTCTGTGAGTCGATATCCTTCGCATACAATTCAATTGGAGTTGAAAAATTCACGTTTGGAGAAAATCACTTTTAAAAATGTTTAAATCGTCATATCTCGTTAACCGAGCGTCTAAACACATCAAAACTTGCAAAATTCAAAATTATCTAACAACAAAACTACAAGTCCAAAACTTATAGAAAATACATTTTTGTGCTCTGTGAGTCGATATCCTTCGCATACAATTCAATTGGAGTTGAAAAATTCACGTTTGGAGAAAATCACTTTTAAAAATGTTTAAATCGTCATATCTCGTTAACCGAGCGTCTAAACACATCAAAACTTGCAAAATTCAAAATTCTCTAACAACAAAACTACAAGTCCAAAACTTATAGAAAATACATTTTTGTGCTCTGTGAGTCGATATCCTTCGCATACAATTCAATTGGAGTTGAAAAATTCACGTTTGGAGAAAATCACTTTTAAAAATGTTTAAATCGTCATATCTCGTTAACCGAGCGTCTAAACACATCAAAACTTGCAAAATTCAAAATTCTCTAAAAACAAAACTACAAGTCCAAAACTTATAGAAAATACATTTTTGTGCTCTGTGAGTCGATATCCTTCGCATACAATTCAATTGGAGTTGAAAAATTCACGTTTGGAGAAAATCACTTTTAAAAATGTTTAAATCGTCATATCTCGTTAACCGAGCGTCTAAACACATCAAAACTTGCAAAATTCAAAATTCTCTAACAACAAAACTACAAGTCCAAAACTTATAGAAAATACATTTTTGTGCTCTGTGAGTCGATATCCTTCGCATACAATTCAATTGGAGTTGAAAAATTCACGTTTGGAGAACATCACTTTTAAAAATGTTTAAATCGTCATATCTCGTTAACCGAGCGTCTAAACACATCAAAACTTGCAAAATTCAAAATTATCTAACAACAAAACTACAATACCAAAACTTATAGAAAATACATTTTTGTGCTCTGTGAGTCGATATCCTTTGCATACAATTCAATTGGAGGTGAAAAATTCACGTTTGGAGAAAATCACTTTTAAAAATGTTTAAATCGTGATATCTCGTTAACCGAGCGTCTAAACACATCAAAACTTGCAAAATTCAAAATTCTCTAAAAACAAAACTACAAGTCCAAAACTTATAGAAAGTACATTTTTGTGCTCTGTGAGTCGATATCCTTCGGATACAATTCAATTGGAGTTGAAAAATTCACGTTTGGAGAAAATCACTTTTAAAAATGTTTAAATCGTCATATCTCGTTAACCGAGCGTCTAAACACATCAAAACTTGCAAAATTCAAAATTCTCTAAAAACAAAACTACAAGTCCAAAACTTATAGAAAGTACATTTTTGTGCTCTGTGAGTCGATATCCTTCGCATACAATTCAATTGGAGTTGAAAAATTCACGTTTGGAGAAAATCACTTTTAAAAATGTTTAAATCGTCATATCTCGTTAACCGAGCGTCATCAAAACTTGCAAAATTCAAAATTCTCTAACAACAAAACTACAAGTCCAAAACTTATAGAAAATACATTTTTGTGCTCTGTGAGTCGATATCCTTCGCATACAATTCAATTGGAGTTGAAAAATTCACGTTTGGAGAAAATCACTTTTAAAAATGTTTAAATCGTCATATCTCGTTAACCGAGCGTCTAAACACATCAAAACTTGCAAAATTCAAAATTCTCTAACAACAAAACTACAAGTCCAAAACTTATAGAAAATACATTTTTGTGCTCTGTGAGTCGATATCCTTCGCATACAATTCAATTGGAGTTGAAAAATTCACGTTTGGAGAAAATCACTTTTAAAAATGTTTAAATCGTCATATCTCGTTAACCGAGCGTCTAAACACATCAAAACTTGCAAAATTCAAAATTCTCTAAAAACAAAACTACAAGTCCAAACTTATAGAAAGTACTTTTTTGTGCTCTGTGAGTCGATATCCTTCGCATACAATTCAATTGGAGTTGAAAAATTCACGTTTGGAGAAAATCACTTTTAAAAATGTTTAAATCGTCATATCTCGTTAACCGAGCGTCTAAACACATCAAAACTTGCAAAATTCAAAATTCTCTAACAACAAAACTACAAGTCCAAAACTTATAGAAAATACATTTTTGTGCTCTGTGAGTCGATATCCTTCGCATACAATTCAATTGGAGTTGAAAAATTCACGTTTGGAGAAAATCACTTTTAAAAATGTTTAAATCGTCATATCTCGTTAACCGAGCGTCTAAACACATCAAAACTTGCAAAATTCAAAATTCTCTAAAAACAAAACTACAAGTCCAAAACTTATAGAAAATACATTTTTGTGCTCTGTGAGTCGATATCCTTCGCATACAATTCAATTGGAGTTGAAAAATTCACGTTTGGAGAAAATCACTTTTAAAAATGTTTAAATCGTCATATCTCGTTAACCGAGCGTCTAAACACATCAAAACTTGCAAAATTCAAAATTCTCTAACAACAAAACTACAAGTCCAAAACTTATAGAAAATACATTTTTGTGCTCTGTGAGTCGATATCCTTCGCATACAATTCAATTGGAGTTGAAAAATTCACGTTTGGAGAAAATCACTTTTAAAAATGTTTAAATCGTCATATCTCGCTAACCGAGCGTCTAAAAACATCAAAACTTGCAAAATTCAAAATTCTCTAACAACAAAACTACAAGTCCAAAACTTATAGAAAATACATTTTTGTGCTCTGTGAGTCGATATCCTTCGCATACAATTCAATTGGAGTTGAAAAATTCACGTTTGGAGAAAATCACTTTTAAAAATGTTTAAATTGTCATATCTCGTTAACCGAGCGTCTAAACACATCAAAACTTGCAAAATTCAAAATTCTCTAAAAACAAAACTACAAGTCCAAAACTTATAGAAAGTACATTTTTGTGCTCTGTGAGTCGATATCCTTCGCATACAATTCAATTGGAGTTGAAAAATTCACGTGCTCTGTGAGTCGATATCCTTCGCATACAATTCAATTGGAGTTGAAAAATTCACGTTTGGAGAAAATCACTTTTAAAAATGTTTAAATCGTCATATCTCGTTAACCGAGCGTCTAAACACATCAAAACTTGCAAAATTCAAAATTCTCTAACAACAAAACTACAAGTCCAAAACTTATAGAAAATACATTTTTGTGCTCTGTGAGTCGATATCCTTCGCATACAATTCAATTGGAGTTGAAAAATTCACGTTTGGAGAAAATCACTTTTAAAAATGTTTAAATCGTCATATCTCGTTAACCGAGCGTCTAAACACATCAAAACTTGCAAAATTCAAAATTCTCTAACAACAAAACTACAAGTCCAAAACTTATAGAAAATACATTTTTGTGCTCTGTGAGTCGATATCCTTCGCATACAATTCAATTGGAGTTGAAAAATTCACGTTTGGAGAAAATCACTTTTAAAAATGTTTAAATCGTCATATCTCGTTAACCGAGCGTCTAAACACATCAAAACTTGCAAAATTCAAAATTCTCTAAAAACAAAACTACAAGTCCAAAACTTATAGAAAATACATTTTTGTGCTCTGTGAGTCGATATCCTTCGCATACAATTCAATTGGAGTTGAAAAATTCACGTTTGGAGAAAATCACTTTTAAAAATGTTTAAATCGTCATATCTCGTTAACCGAGCGTCTAAACACATCAAAACTTGCAAAATTCAAAATTCTCTAACAACAAAACTACAAGTCCAAAACTTATAGAAAATACATTTTTGTGCTCTGTGAGTCGATATCCTTCGCATACAATTCAATTGGAGTTGAAAAATTCACGTTTGGAGAAAATCACTTTTAAAAATGTTTAAATCGTCATATCTCGTTAACCGAGCGTCTAAACACATCAAAACTTGCAAAATTCAAAATTCTCTAAAAACAAAACTACAAGTCCAAAACTTATAGAAAATACATTTTTGTGCTCTGTGAGTTGATATCCTTCGCATACAATTCAATTGGAGTTGAAAAATTCACGTTTGGAGAAAATCACTTTTAAAAATGTTTAAATCGTCATATCTCGTTAACCGAGCGTCTAAACACATCAAAACTTGCAAAATTCAAAATTCTCTAAAAACAAAACTACAAGTCCAAAACTTATAGAAAATACATTTTTGTGCTCTGTGAGTCGATATCCTTCGCATACAATTCAATTGGAGTTGAAAAATTCACGTTTGGAGAAAATCACTTTTAAAAATGTTTAAATCGTCATATCTCGTTAACCGAGCGTCTAAACACATCAAAACTTGCAAAATTCAAAATTCTCTAAAAACAAAACTACAAGTCCAAAACTTATAGAAAATACATTTTTGTGCTCTGTGAGTCGATATCCTTCGCATACAATTCAATTGGAGTTGAAAAATTCACGTTTGGAGAAAATCACTTTTAAAAATGTTTAAATCGTCATATCTCGTTAACCGAGCGTCTAAACACATCAAAACTTGCAAAATTCAAAATTCTCTAAAAACAAAACTACAAGTCCAAAACTTATAGAAAATACATTTTTGTGCTCTGTGAGTCGATATCCTTCGCATACAATTCAATTGGAGTTGAAAAATTCACGTTTGGAGAAAATCACTTTTAAAAATGTTTAAATCGTCATATCTCGTTAACCGAGCGTCTAAACACATCAAAACTTGCAAAATTCAAAATTCTCTAAAAACAAAACTACAAGTCCAAAACTTATAGAAAATACATTTTTGTGTTGAAAAATTCACGTTTGGAGAAAATCACTTTTAAAAATGTTTAAATCGTCATATCTCGTTAACCGAGCGTCTAAACACATCAAAACTTGCAAAATTCAAAATTCTCTAAAAACAAAACTACAAGTCCAAAACTTATAGAAAATACATTTTTGTGCTCTGTGAGTCGATATCCTTCGCATACAATTCAATTGGAGTTGAAAAATTCACGTTTGGAGAAAATCACTTTTAAAAATGTTTAAATCGTCATATCTCGTTAACCGAGCGTCTAAACACATCAAAACTTGCAAAATTCAAAATTCTCTAACAACAAAACTACAAGTCCAAAACTTATAGAAAATACATTTTTGTGCTCTGTGAGTCGATATCCTTCGCATACAATTCAATTGGAGGTGAAAAATTCACGTTTGGAGAAAATCACTTTTAAAAATGTTTAAATCGTGATATCTCGTTAACCGAGCGTCTAAACACATCAAAACTTGCAAAATTCAAAATTCTCTAAAAACAAAACTACAAGTCCAAAACTTATAGAAAGTACATTTTTGTGCTCTGTGAGTCGATATCCTTCGCATACAATTCAATTGGAGTTGAAAAATTCACGTTTGGAGAAAATCACTTTTAAAAATGTTTAAATCGTCATATCTCGTTAACCGAGCGTCTAAACACATCAAAACTTGCAAAATTCAAAATTCTCTAACAACAAAACTACAAGTCCAAAACTTATAGAAAATACATTTTTGTGCTCTGTGAGTCGATATCCTTCGGATACAATTCAATTGGAGTTGAAAAATTCACGTTTGGAGAAAATCACTTTTAAAAATGTTTAAATCGTCATATCTCGTTAACCGAGCGTCTAAACACATCAAAACTTGCAAAATTCAAAATTCTCTAAAAACAAAACTACAAGTCCAAAACTTATAGAAAGTACATTTTTGTGCTCTGTGAGTCGATATCCTTCGCATACAATTCAATTGGAGTTGAAAAATTCACGTTTGGAGAAAATCACTTTTAAAAATGTTTAAATCGTCATATCTCGTTAACCGAGCGTCATCAAAACTTGCAAAATTCAAAATTCTCTAACAACAAAACTACAAGTCCAAAACTTATAGAAAATACATTTTTGTGCTCTGTGAGTCGATATCCTTCGCATACAATTCAATTGGAGTTGAAAAATTCACGTTTGGAGAAAATCACTTTTAAAAATGTTTAAATCGTCATATCTCGTTAACCGAGCGTCTAAACACATCAAAACTTGCAAAATTCAAAATTCTCTAACAACAAAACTACAAGTCCAAAACTTATAGAAAATACATTTTTGTGCTCTGTGAGTCGATATCCTTCGCATACAATTCAATTGGAGTTGAAAAATTCACGTTTGGAGAAAATCACTTTTAAAAATGTTTAAATCGTCATATCTCGTTAACCGAGCGTCTAAACACATCAAAACTTGCAAAATTCAAAATTCTCTAAAAACAAAACTACAAGTCCAAACTTATAGAAAGTACTTTTTTGTGCTCTGTGAGTCGATATCCTTCGCATACAATTCAATTGGAGTTGAAAAATTCACGTTTGGAGAAAATCACTTTTAAAAATGTTTAAATCGTCATATCTCGTTAACCGAGCGTCTAAACACATCAAAACTTGCAAAATTCAAAATTCTCTAACAACAAAACTACAAGTCCAAAACTTATAGAAAATACATTTTTGTGCTCTGTGAGTCGATATCCTTCGCATACAATTCAATTGGAGTTGAAAAATTCACGTTTGGAGAAAATCACTTTTAAAAATGTTTAAATCGTCATATCTCGTTAACCGAGCGTCTAAACACATCAAAACTTGCAAAATTCAAAATTCTCTAAAAACAAAACTACAAGTCCAAAACTTATAGAAAATACATTTTTGTGCTCTGTGAGTCGATATCCTTCGCATACAATTCAATTGGAGTTGAAAAATTCACGTTTGGAGAAAATCACTTTTAAAAATGTTTAAATCGTCATATCTCGTTAACCGAGCGTCTAAACACATCAAAACTTGCAAAATTCAAAATTCTCTAACAACAAAACTACAAGTCCAAAACTTATAGAAAATACATTTTTGTGCTCTGTGAGTCGATATCCTTCGCATACAATTCAATTGGAGTTGAAAAATTCACGTTTGGAGAAAATCACTTTTAAAAATGTTTAAATCGTCATATCTCGCTAACCGAGCGTCTAAAAACATCAAAACTTGCAAAATTCAAAATTCTCTAACAACAAAACTACAAGTCCAAAACTTATAGAAAATACATTTTTGTGCTCTGTGAGTCGATATCCTTCGCATACAATTCAATTGGAGTTGAAAAATTCACGTTTGGAGAAAATCACTTTTAAAAATGTTTAAATTGTCATATCTCGTTAACCGAGCGTCTAAACACATCAAAACTTGCAAAATTCAAAATTCTCTAAAAACAAAACTACAAGTCCAAAACTTATAGAAAGTACATTTTTGTGCTCTGTGAGTCGATATCCTTCGCATACAATTCAATTGGAGTTGAAAAATTCACGTGCTCTGTGAGTCGATATCCTTCGCATACAATTCAATTGGAGTTGAAAAATTCACGTTTGGAGAAAATCACTTTTAAAAATGTTTAAATCGTCATATCTCGTTAACCGAGCGTCTAAACACATCAAAACTTGCAAAATTCAAAATCACTTTTAAAAATGTTTAAATCGTCATATCTCGTTAACCGAGCGTCTAAACACATCAAAACTTGCAAAATTCAAAATTCTCTAACAACAAAACTACAAGTCCAAAACTTATAGAAAATACATTTTTGTGCTCTGTGAGTCGATATCCTTCGCATACAATTCAATTGGAGTTGAAAAATTCACGTTTGGAGAAAATCACTTTTAAAAATGTTTAAATCGTCATATCTCGTTAACCGAGCGTCTAAACACATCAAAACTTGCAAAATTCAAAATTCTCTAACAACAAAACTACAAGTCCAAAACTTATAGAAAATACATTTTTGTGCTCTGTGAGTCGATATCCTTCGCATACAATTCAATTGGAGTTGAAAAATTCACGTTTGGAGAAAATCACTTTTAAAAATGTTTAAATCGTCATACCTCGTTAACCGAGCGTCTAAACACATCAAAACTTGCAAAATTCAAAATTCTCTAAAAACAAAACTACAAGTCCAAAACTTATAGAAAATACATTTTTGTGCTCTGTGAGTCGATATCCTTCGCATACAATTCAATTGGAGTTGAAAAATTCACGTTTGGAGAAAATCACTTTTAAAAATGTTTAAATCGTCATATCTCGTTAACCGAGCGTCTAAACACATCAAAACTTGCAAAATTCAAAATTCTCTAACAACAAAACTACAAGTCCAAAACTTATAGAAAATACATTTTTGTGCTCTGTGAGTCGATATCCTTCGCATACAATTCAATTGGAGTTGAAAAATTCACGTTTGGAGAAAATCACTTTTAAAAATGTTTAAATCGTCATATCTCGTTAACCGAGCGTCTAAACACATCAAAACTTGCAAAATTCAAAATTCTCTAAAAACAAAACTACAAGTCCAAAACTTATAGAAAATACATTTTTGTGCTCTGTGAGTCGATATCCTTCGCATACAATTCAATTGGAGTTGAAAAATTCACGTTTGGAGAAAATCACTTTTAAAAATGTTTAAATCGTCATATCTCGTTAACCGAGCGTCTAAACACATCAAAACTTGCAAAATTCAAAATTCTCTAAAAACAAAACTACAAGTCCAAAACTTATAGAAAATACATTTTTGTGCTCTGTGAGTCGATATCCTTCGCATACAATTCAATTGGAGTTGAAAAATTCACGTTTGGAGAAAATCACTTTTAAAAATGTTTAAATCGTCATATCTCGTTAACCGAGCGTCTAAACACATCAAAACTTGCAAAATTCAAAATTCTCTAAAAACAAAACTACAAGTCCAAAACTTATAGAAAATACATTTTTGTGCTCTGTGAGTCGATATCCTTCGCATACAATTCAATTGGAGTTGAAAAATTCACGTTTGGAGAAAATCACTTTTAAAAATGTTTAAATCGTCATATCTCGTTAACCGAGCGTCTAAACACATCAAAACTTGCAAAATTCAAAATTCTCTAAAAACAAAACTACAAGTCCAAAACTTATAGAAAATACATTTTTGTGCTCTGTGAGTCGATATCCTTCGCATACAATTCAATTGGAGTTGAAAAATTCACGTTTGGAGAAAATCACTTTTAAAAATGTTTAAATCGTCATATCTCGTTAACCGAGCGTCTAAACACATCAAAACTTTGCAAACTTTGTTGTTAGAACAACAAAACTACAAGTCCAAAACTTATAGAAAATACATTTTTGTGCTCTGTGAGTCGATATCCTTCGCATACAATTCAATTGGAGTTGAAAAATTCACGTTTGGAGAAAATCACTCTTAAAAATGTTTAAATCGTCATATCTCGTTAACCGAGCGTCTAAACACATCAAAACTTGCAAAATTCAAAATTCTCTAAAAACAAAACTACAAGTCCAAAACTTATAGAAAATACATTTTTGTGCTCTGTGAGTCGATATCCTTCGCATACAATTCAATTGGAGTTAAAAAATTCACGTTTGGAGAAAATCACTTTTAAAAATGTTTAAATCGTCATATCTCGTTAACCGAGTGTCTAAACACATCAAAACTTGCAAAATTCAAAATTCTCTAACAACAAAACTACAAGTCCAAAACTTATAGAAAATACATTTTTGTGCTCTGTGAGTCGATATCCTTCGCATACAATTCAATTGGAGTTGAAAAATTCACGTTTGGAGAAAATCACTTTTAAAAATGTTTAAATCGTCATATCTCGTTAACCGAGCGTCTAAACACATCAAAACTTGCAAAATTCAAAATTCTCTAACAACAAAACTACAAGTCCAAAACTTATAGAAAATACATTTTTGTGCTCTGTGAGTCGATATCCTTCGCATACAATTCAATTGGAGTTGAAAAATTCACGTTTGGAAGAAATCACTTTTAAAAATGTTTAAATCGTCATATCTCGTTAACCGAGCGTCTAAACACATCAAAACTTGCAAAATTCAAAATTCTCTAAAAACAAAACTACAAGTCCAAAACTTATAGAAAATACATTTTTGTGCTCTGTGAGTCGATATCCTTCGCATACAATTCAATTGGAGTTGAAAAATTCACGTTTGGAGAAAATCACTTTTAAAAATGTTTAAATCGTCATATCTCGTTAACCGAGCGTCTAAACACATCAAAACTTGCAAAATTCAAAATTCTCTAACAACAAAACTACAAGTCCAAAACTTATAGAAAATACATTTTTGTGCTCTGTGAGTCGATATCCTTCGCATACAATTCAATTGGAGTTGAAAAATTCACGTTTGGAGAAAATCACTTTTAAAAATGTTTAAATCGTCATATCTCGCTAACCGAGCGTCTAAACACATCAAAACTTGCAAAATTCAAAATTCTCTAAAAACAAAACTACAAGTCCAAAACTTATAGAAAGTACATTTTTGTGCTCTGTGAGTCGATATCCTTCGCATACAATTCAATTGGAGTTGAAAAATTCACGTTTGGAGAAAATCACTTTTAAAAATGTTTAAATCGTCATATCTCGTTAACCGAGCGTCTAAACACATCAAAACTTGCAAAATTCAAAATTCTCTAAAAACAAAACTACAAGTCCAAAACTTATAGAAAATACATTTTTGTGCTCTGTGAGTCGATATCCTTCGCATACAATTCAATTGGAGTTGAAAAATTCACGTTTGGAGAAAATCACTTTTAAAAATGTTTAAATCGTCATATCTCGTTAACCGAGCGTCTAAACACATCAAAACTTGCAAAATTCAAAATTCTCTAAAAACAAAACTACAAGTCCAAAACTTATAGAAAGTACATTTTTGTGCTCTGTGAGTCGATATCCTTCGCATACAATTCAATTGGAGTTGAAAAATTCACGTTTGGAGAAAATCACTTTTAAAAATGTTTAAATCGTCATATCTCGTTAACCGAGCGTCTAAACACATTAAAACTTGCAAAATTCAAAATTCTCTAACAACAAAACTACAAGTCCAAAACTTATAGAAAATACATTTTTGTGCTCTGTGAGTCGATATCCTTCGCATACAATACAATTGGAGTTGAAAAATTCACGTTTGGAGAAAATCACTTTTAAAAATGTTTAAATCGTCATATCTCGTTAACCGAGCGTCTAAACACATCAAAACTTGCAAAATTCAAAATTCTCTAAAAACAAAACTACAAGTCCAAAACTTATAGAAAATACATTTTTGTGCTCTGTGAGTCGATATCCTTCGCATACAATTCACTTTTAAAAATGTTTAAATCGTCATATCTCGTTAACGTCTGAACACATCAAAACTTGTAAAATTCAAAATTCTCTAACAACAAAACTACAAGTCCAAAACTTATAGAAAATACATTTTTGTGCTCTGTGAGTCGATATCCTTCGCATACAATTCAATTGGAGTTGAAAAATTCACGTTTGGAGAAAATCACTTTTAAAAATGTTTAAATCGTCATATCTCGTTAACCGAGCGTCTAAACACATCAAAACTTGCAAAATTCAAAATTCTCTAAAAACAAAACTACAAGTCCAAAACTTATAGAAAGTACATTTTTGTGCTCTGTGAGTCGATATCCTTCGCATACAATTCAATTGGAGTTGAAAAATTCACGTTTGGAGAAAATCACTTTTAAAAATGTTTAAATCGTCATATCTCGTTAACCGAGCGTCTAAACACATTAAAACTTGCAAAATTCAAAATTCTCTAACAACAAAACTACAAGTCCAAAACTTATAGAAAATACATTTTTGTGCTCTGTGAGTCGATATCCTTCGCATACAATACAATTGGAGTTGAAAAATTCACGTTTGGAGAAAATCACTTTTAAAAATGTTTAAATCGTCATATCTCGTTAACCGAGCGTCTAAACACATCAAAACTTGCAAAATTCAAAATTCTCTAAAAACAAAACTACAAGTCCAAAACTTATAGAAAATACATTTTTGTGCTCTGTGAGTCGATATCCTTCGCATACAATTCACTTTTAAAAATGTTTAAATCGTCATATCTCGTTAACCGAGCGTCTGAACACATCAAAACTTGTAAAATTCAAAATTCTCTAACAACAAAACTACAAGTCCAAAACTTATAGAAAATACATTTTTGTGCTCTGTGAGTCGATATCCTTCGCATACAATTCAATTGGAGTTGAAAAATTCACGTTTGGAGAAAATCACTTTTAAAAATGTTTAAATCGTCATATCTCGTTAACCGAGCGTCTAAACACATCAAAACTTGCAAAATTCAAAATTCTCTAAAAACAAAACTACAAGTCCAAAACTTATAGAAAGTACATTTTTGTGCTCTGTGAGTCGATATCCTTCGCATACAATTCAATTGGAGTTGAAAAATTCACGTTTGGAGAAAATCACTTTTAAAAATGTTTAAATCGTCATATCTCGTTAACCGAGCGTCTAAACACATCAAAACTTGCAAAATTCAAAATTCTCTAACAACAAAACTACAAGTCCAAAACTTATAGAAAATACATTTTTGTGCTCTGTGAGTCGATATCCTTCGCATACAATTCACTTTTAAAAATGTTTAAATCGTCATATCTCGTTAACCGAGCGTCTGAACACATCAAAACTTGTAAAATTCAAAATTCTCTAACAACAAAACTACAAGTCCAAAACTTATAGAAAATACATTTTTGTGCTCTGTGAGTCGATATCCTTCGCATACAATTCAATTGGAGTTGAAAAATTCACGTTTGGAGAAAATCACTTTTAAAAATGTTTAAATCGTCATATCTCGTTAACCGAGCGTCTAAACACATCAAAACTTGCAAAATTCAAAATTCTCTAAAAACAAAACTACAAGTCCAAAACTTATAGAAAGTACATTTTTGTGCTCTGTGAGTCGATATCCTTCGCATACAATTCAATTGGAGTTGAAAAATTCACGTTTGGAGAAAATCACTTTTAAAAATGTTTAAATCGTCATATCTCGTTAACCGAGCGTCTAAACACATCAAAACTTGCAAAATTCAAAATTCTCTAACAACAAAACTACAAGTCCAAAACTTATAGAAAATACATTTTTGTGCTCTGTGAGTCGATATCCTTCGCATACAATTCAATTGGAGTTGAAAAATTCACGTTTGGAGAAAATCACTTTTAAAAATGTTTAAATCGTCATATCTCGTTAACCGAGCGTCTAAACACATTAAAACTTGCAAAATTCAAAATTCTCTAACAACAAAACTACAAGTCCAAAACTTATAGAAAATACATTTTTGTGCTCTGTGAGTCGATATCCTTCGCATACAATACAATTGGAGTTGAAAAATTCACGTTTGGAGAAAATCACTTTTAAAAATGTTTAAATCGTCATATCTCGTTAACCGAGCGTCTAAACACATCAAAACTTGCAAAATTCAAAATTCTCTAAAAACAAAACTACAAGTCCAAAACTTATAGAAAATACATTTTTGTGCTCTGTGAGTCGATATCCTTCGCATACAATTCACTTTTAAAAATGTTTAAATCGTCATATCTCGTTAACCGAGCGTCTGAACACATCAAAACTTGTAAAATTCAAAATTCTCTAACAACAAAACTACAAGTCCAAAACTTATAGAAAATACATTTTTGTGCTCTGTGAGTCGATATCCTTCGCATACAATTCAATTGGAGTTGAAAAATTCACGTTTGGAGAAAATCACTTTTAAAAATGTTTAAATCGTCATATCTCGTTAACCGAGCGTCTAAACACATCAAAACTTGCAAAATTCAAAATTCTCTAAAAACAAAACTACAAGTCCAAAACTTATAGAAAATACATTTTTGTGCTCTGTGAGTCGATATCCTTCGCATACAATTCAATTGGAGTTGAAAAATTCACGTTTGGAGAAAATCACTTTTAAAAATGTTTAAATCGTCATATCTCGTTAACCGAGCGTCTAAACACATCAAAACTTGCAAAATTCAAAATTCTCTAAAAACAAAACTACAAGTCCAAAACTTATAGAAAATACATTTTTGTGCTCTGTGAGTCGATATCCTTCGCATACAATTCAATTGGAGTTGAAAAATTCACGTTTGGAGAAAATCACTTTTAAAAATGTTTAAATCGTCATATCTCGTTAACCGAGCGTCTAAACACATCAAAACTTGCAAAATTCAAAATTCTCTAAAAACAAAACTACAAGTCCAAAACTTATAGAAAATACATTTTTGTGCTCTGTGAGTCGATATCCTTCGCATACAATACAATTGGAGTTGAAAAATTCACGTTTGGAGAAAATCACTTTTAAAAATGTTTAAATCGTCATATCTCGTTAACCGAGCGTCTAAACACATCAAAACTTGCAAAATTCAAAATTCTCTAAAAACAAAACTACAAGTCCAAAACTTATAGAAAATACATTTTTGTGCTCTGTGAGTCGATATCCTTCGCATACAATTCAATTGGAGTTGAAAAATTCACGTTTGGAGAAAATCACTTTTAAAAATGTTTAAATCGTCATATCTCGTTAACCGAGCGTCTAAACACATCAAAACTTGCAAAATTCAAAATTCTCTAAAAACAAAACTACAAGTCCAAAACTTATAGAAAATACATTTTTGTGCTCTGTGAGTCGATATCCTTCGCATACAATTCACTTTTAAAAATGTTTAAATCGTCATATCTCGTTAACCGAGCGTCTGAACACATCAAAACTTGTAAAATTCAAAATTCTCTAACAACAAAACTACAAGTCCAAAACTTATAGAAAATACATTTTTGTGCTCTGTGAGTCGATATCCTTCGCATACAATTCAATTGGAGTTGAAAAATTCACGTTTGGAGAAAATCACTTTTTAAAATGTTTAAATCGTCATATCTCGTTAACCGAGCGTCTAAACACATCAAAACTTGCAAAATTCAAAATTCTCTAAAAACAAAACTACAAGTCCAAAACTTATAGAAAATACATTTTTGTGCTCTGTGAGTCGATATCCTTCGCATACAATTCAATTGGAGTTGAAAAATTCACGTTTGGAGAAAATCACTTTTAAAAATGTTTAAATCGTCATATCTCGTTAACCGAGCGTCTAAACACATCAAAACTTGCAAAATTCAAAATTCTCTAAAAACAAAACTACAAGTCCAAAACTTATAGAAAATACATTTTTGTGCTCTGTGAGTCGATATCCTTCGCATACAATTCAATTCACGTTTGGAGAAAATCACTTTTAAAAATGTTTAAATCGTCATATCTCGTTAACCGAGCGTCTAAACACATCAAAACTTGCAAAATTCAAAATTCTCTAACAACAAAACTACAAGTCCAAAACTTATAGAAAATACATTTTTGTGCTCTGTGAGTCGATATCCTTCGCATACAATACAATTGGAGTTGAAAAATTCACGTTTGGAGAAAATCACTTTTAAAAATGTTTAAATCGTCATATCTCGTTAACCGAGCGTCTAAACACATCAAAACTTGCAAAATTCAAAATTCTCTAACAACAAAACTACAAGTCCAAAACTTATAGAAAATACATTTTTGTGCTCTGTGAGTCGATATCCTTCGCATACAATTCAATTGGAGTTGAAAAATTCACGTTTGGAGAAAATCACTTTTAAAAATGTTTAAATCGTCATATCTCGTTAACCGAGCGTCTAAACACATCAAAACTTGCAAAATTCAAAATTCTCTAAAAACAAAACTACAAGTCCAAAACTTATAGAAAATACATTTTTGTGCTCTGTGAGTCGATATCCTTCGCATACAATACAATTGGAGTTGAAAAATTCACGTTTGGAGAAAATCACTTTTAAAAATGTTTAAATCGTCATATCTCGTTAACCGAGCGTCTAAACACATTAAAACTTGCAAAATTCAAAATTCTCTAACAACAAAACTACAAGTCCAAAACTTATAGAAAATACATTTTTGTGCTCTGTGAGTCGATATCCTTCGCATACAATACAATTGGAGTTGAAAAATTCACGTGTGGAGAAAATCACTTTTAAAAATGTTTAAATCGTCATATCTCGTTAACCGAGCGTCTAAACACATTAAAACTTGCAAAATTCAAAATTCTCTAACAACAAAACTACAAGTCCAAAACTTATAGAAAATACATTTTTGTGCTCTGTGAGTCGATATCCTTCGCATACAATTCAATTGGAGTTGAAAAATTCACGTGCTCTGTGAGTCGATATCCTTCGCATACAATTCAATTGGAGTTGAAAAATTCATGTTTGGAGAAAATCACTTTTAAAAATGTTTAAATCGTCATATCTCGTTAACCGAGCGTCTAAACACATCAAAACTTGCAAAATTCAAAATTCTCTAAAAACAAAACTACAAGTCCAAAACTTATAGAAAATACATTTTTGTGCTCTGTGAGTCGATATCCTTCGCATACAATACAATTGGAGTTGAAAAATTCACGTTTGGAGAAAATCACTTTTAAAAATGTTTAAATCGTCATATCTCGTTAACCGAGCGTCTAAACACATTAAAACTTGCAAAATTCAAAATTCTCTAACAACAAAACTACAAGTCCAAAACTTATAGAAAATACATTTTTGTGCTCTGTGAGTCGATATCCTTCGCATACAATTCAATTGGAGTTGAAAAATTCACGTTTGGAGAAAATCACTTTTAAAAATGTTTAAATCGTCATATCTCGTTAACCGAGCGTCTAAACACATTAAAACTTGCAAAATTCAAAATTCTCTAACAACAAAACTACAAGTCCAAAACTTATAGAAAATACATTTTTGTGCTCTGTGAGTCGATATCCTTCGCATACAATTCAATTGGAGTTGAAAAATTCACGTTTGGAGAAAATCACTTTTTAAAAATGTTTAAATCGTCATATCTCGCTAACCGAGCGTCTAAACACATCAAAACTTGCAAAATTCAAAATTCTCTAAAAACAAAACTACAAGTCCAAAACTTATAGAAAATACATTTTTGTGCTCTGTGAGTCGATATCCTTCGCATACAATACAATTGGAGTTGAAAAATTCACGTTTGGAGAAAATCACTTTTAAAAATGTTTAAATCGTCATATCTCGTTAACCGAGCGTCTAAACACATCAAAACTTGCAAAATTCAAAATTCTCTAAAAACAAAACTACAAGTCCAAAACTTATAGAAAATACATTTTTGTGCTCTGTGAGTCGATATCCTTCGCATACAATTCACTTTTAAAAATGTTTAAATCGTCATATCTCGTTAACCGAGCGTCTGAACACATCAAAACTTGTAAAATTCAAAATTCTCTAACAACAAAACTACAAGTCCAAAACTTATAGAAAATACATTTTTGTGCTCTGTGAGTCGATATCCTTCGCATACAATTCAATTGGAGTTGAAAAATTCACGTTTGGAGAAAATCACTTTTAAAAATGTTTAAATCGTCATATCTCGTTAACCGAGCGTCTAAACACATCAAAACTTGCAAAATTCAAAATTCTCTAAAAACAAAACTACAAGTCCAAAACTTATAGAAAATACATTTTTGTGCTCTGTGAGTCGATATCCTTCGCATACAATTCAATTGGAGTTGAAAAATTCACGTTTGGAGAAAATCACTTTTAAAAATGTTTAAATCGTCATATCTCGTTAACCGAGCGTCTAAACACATCAAAACTTGCAAAATTCAAAATTCTCTAAAAACAAAACTACAAGTCCAAAACTTATAGAAAGTACATTTTTGTGCTCTGTGAGTCGATATCCTTCGCATACAATTCAATTGGAGTTGAAAAATTCACGTTTGGAGAAAATCACTTTTAAAAATGTTTAAATCGTCATATCTCGTTAACCGAGCGTCTAAACACATCAAAACTTGCAAAATTCAAAATTCTCTAACAACAAAACTACAAGTCCAAAACTTATAGAAAATACATTTTTGTGCTCTGTGAGTCGATATCCTTCGCATACAATACAATTGGAGTTGAAAAATTCACGTTTGGAGAAAATCACTTTTAAAAATGTTTAAATCGTCATATCTCGTTAACCGAGCGTCTAAACACATCAAAACTTGCAAAATTCAAAATTCTCTAAAAACAAAACTACAAGTCCAAAACTTATAGAAAATACATTTTTGTGCTCTGTGAGTCGATATCCTTCGCATACAATTCACTTTTAAAAATGTTTAAATCGTCATATCTCGTTAACCGAGCGTCTGAACACATCAAAACTTGTAAAATTCAAAATTCTCTAACAACAAAACTACAAGTCCAAAACTTATAGAAAATACATTTTTGTGCTCTGTGAGTCGATATCCTTCGCATACAATTCAATTGGAGTTGAAAAATTCACGTTTGGAGAAAATCACTTTTAAAAATGTTTAAATCGTCATATCTCGTTAACCGAGCGCACATAGGGGTATTTACCAATTTTAGGCGGACAAAATTATTTTTCCGGTTTATCTTCATCACTAAGGTATTTAGTACTGGAATAAAGTGTTTTAAGTGTTGATTTCAACGAAAACATTTTTCTTCCTAAACCACTTTTTGATCAAACAAAAAAGTGTCAAGAATGGATCCCAATGGTTTGTTAAAACGCTTATAAATGGAGTTCTATTAATGGTATCGCCAAGATAAAGGTCTTAAAATTTAGGAAAAATCATAAGGATTCAGGTTCTGTAATTCAAAAAGTTGAATCTTTAAAAAAACTTAAAATATGGATACTGAATACAAGGTAACCATTTTTCAAAACCTAAAACCTTTAAGAAGGGCAAATGTGTCGAAGTTGCACTTAGTTGCACCTATTTTTTACAGATTCAATTAAATAAAAGTTTAACCTTTAGAAAACATAAAAATTTTATCACACAATAATGTGAAATTGTATAACTTATCTCCTTACTAACACAGAAATTTACTTTTTTTACGATTAATTTATATTAAGATTCAACATATCACTTTTTTATTTATAAAGTAATACAACATTTAGATACAACATCTAGTAGACAGTTTCGTATCTCCTTATCAATATTCCATAAAAACTTTTTTCTAAATCCACTTAAAAAAAAAAGTACTTACTTAAGCACAGACGGTAAATTACAAAAAAAAATTAATTTAATCTTTGGGCTGAAAACTTTGAACTCTAGACCGCTGCTGTTAGTCACCTGAAGTGATAATCAATTTTAAAACTATAAGAAAATGCTAAGCAAGTTATCTACTTTTAGTAGGATGTTGATTTTTTACGTTTGGATCAGTTTAAAATTTCGTGTTTTGTCCGCCTAAATTGACTAAATACCCCTATGTGGAGCGTCTAAACACATCAAAACTTGCAAAATTCAAAATTCTCTAAAAACAAAACTACAAGTCCAAAACTTATAGAAAATACATTTTTGTGCTCTGTGAGTCGATATCCTTCGCATACAATTCAATTGGAGTTGAAAAAATTCACGTTTGGAGAAAATCACTTTTAAAAATGTTTAAATCGTCATATCTCGTTAACCGAGCGTCTAAACACATCAAAACTTGCAAAATTCAAAATTCTCTAAAAACAAAACTACAAGTCCAAAACTTATAGAAAATACATTTTTGTGCTCTGTGAGTCGATATCCTTCGCATACAATTCAATTGGAGTTGAAAAATTCACGTTTGGAGAAAATCACTTTTAAAAATGTTTAAATCGTCATATCTCGTTAACCGAGCGTCTAAACACATCAAAACTTGCAAAATTCAAAATTCTCTAAAAACAAAACTACAAGTCCAAAACTTATAGAAAGTACATTTTTGTGCTCTGTGAGTCGATATCCTTCGCATACAATTCAATTGGAGTTGAAAAATTCACGTTTGGAGAAAATCACTTTTAAAAATGTTTAAATCGTCATATCTCGTTAACCGAGCGTCTAAACACATCAAAACTTGCAAAATTCAAAATTCTCTAACAACAAAACTACAAGTCCAAAACTTATAGAAAATACATTTTTGTGCTCTGTGAGTCGATATCCTTCGCATACAATACAATTGGAGTTGAAAAATTCACGTTTGGAGAAAATCACTTTTAAAAATGTTTAAATCGTCATATCTCGTTAACCGAGCGTCTAAACACATTAAAACTTGCAAAATTCAAAATTCTCTAACAACAAAACTACAAGTCCAAAACTTATAGAAAATACATTTTTGTGCTCTGTGAGTCGATATCCTTCGCATACAATACAATTGGAGTTGAAAAATTCACGTTTGGAGAAAATCACTTTTAAAAATGTTTAAATCGTCATATCTCGTTAACCGAGCGTCTAAACACATCAAAACTTGCAAAATTCAAAATTCTCTAAAAACAAAACTACAAGTCCAAAACTTATAGAAAATACATTTTTGTGCTCTGTGAGTCGATATCCTTCGCATACAATTCACTTTTAAAAATGTTTAAATCGTCATATCTCGTTAACCGAGCGTCTGAACACATCAAAACTTGTAAAATTCAAAATTCTCTAACAACAAAACTACAAGTCCAAAACTTATAGAAAATACATTTTTGTGCTCTGTGAGTCGATATCCTTCGCATACAATTCAATTGGAGTTGAAAAATTCACGTTTGGAGAAAATCACTTTTTAAATGTTTAAATCGTCATATCTCGTTAACCGAGCGTCTAAACACATCAAAACTTGCAAAATTCAAAATTCTCTAAAAACAAAACTACAAGTCCAAAACTTATAGAAAATACATTTTTGTGCTCTGTGAGTCGATATCCTTCGCATACAATTCAATTGGAGTTGAAAAAATTCACGTTTGGAGAAAATCACTTTTAAAAATGTTTAAATCGTCATATCTCGTTAACCGAGCGTCTAAACACATCAAAACTTGCAAAATTCAAAATTCTCTAAAAACAAAACTACAAGTCCAAAACTTATAGAAAATACATTTTTGTGCTCTGTGAGTCGATATCCTTCGCATATGGAGAAAATCACTTTTAAAAATGTTTAAATCGTCATATCTCGTTAACCGAGCGTCTAAACACATCAAAACTTGCAAAATTCAAAATTCTCTAACAACAAAACTACAAGTCCAAAACTTATAGAAAATACATTTTTGTGCTCTGTGAGTCGATATCCTTCGCATACAATTCAATTGGAGTTGAAAAATTCACGTTTGGAGAAAATCACTTTTAAAAATGTTTAAAATCGTCATATCTCGTTAACCGAGCGTCTAAACACATCAAAACTTGCAAAATTCAAAATTCTCTAACAACAAAACTACAAGTCCAAAACTTATAGAAAATACATTTTTGTGCTCTGTGAGTCGATATCCTTCGCATACAATTCAATTGGAGTTGAAAAATTCACGTTTGGAGAAAATCACTTTTAAAAATGTTTAAATCGTCATATCTCGCTAACCGAGCGTCTAAAACACATCAAAACTTGCAAAATTCAAAATTCTCTAAAAACAAAACTACAAGTCCAAAACTTATAGAAAGTACATTTTTGTGCTCTGTGAGTCGATATCCTTCGCATACAATTCAATTGGAGTTGAAAAATTCACGTGCTCTGTGAGTCGATATCCTTCGCATACAATTCAATTGGAGTTGAAAATTCACGTTTGGAGAAAATCACTTTTAAAAATGTTTAAATCGTCATATCTCGTTAACCGAGCGTCTAAACACATCAAAACTTGCAAAATTCAAAATTCTCTAAAAACAAAACTACAAGTCCAAAACTTATAGAAAATACATTTTTGTGCTCTGTGAGTCGATATCCTTCGCATACAATTCAATTGGAGTTGAAAAATTCACGTGTGGAGAAAATCACTTTTAAAAATGTTTAAATCGTCATATCTCGTTAACCGAGCGTCTAAACACATCAAAACTTGCAAAATTCAAATTCTCTAACAACAAAACTACAAGTCCAAAACTTATAGAAAATACATTTTTGTGCTCTGTGAGTCGATATCCTTCGCATACAATTCAATTGGAGTTGAAAAATTCACGTTTGGAGAAAATCACTTTTAAAAATGTTTAAATCGTCATATCTCGCTAACCGAGCGTCTAAAACACATCAAAACTTGCAAAATTCAAAATTCTCTAAAAACAAAACTACAAGTCCAAAACTTATAGAAAGTACATTTTTGTGCTCTGTGAGTCGATATCCTTCGCATACAATTCAATTGGAGTTGAAAAATTCACGTGCTCTGTGAGTCGATATCCTTCGCATACAATTCAATTGGAGTTGAAAAATTCACGTTTGGAGAAAATCACTTTTAAAAATGTTTTAAATCGTCATATCTCGTTAACCGAGCGTCTAAACACATCAAAACTTGCAAAATTCAAAATTCTCTAAAAACAAAACTACAAGTCCAAAACTTATAGAAAGTACATTTTTGTGCTCTGTGAGTCGATATCCTTCGCATACAATTCAATTGGAGTTGAAAAATTCACGTTTGGAGAAAATCACTTTTAAAAATGTTTAAATCGTCATATCTCGTTAACCGAGCGTCTAAACACATCAAAACTTGCAAAATTCAAAATTCTCTAACAACAAAACTACAAGTCCAAAACTTATAGAAAATACATTTTTGTGCTCTGTGAGTCGATATCCTTCGCATACAATACAATTGGAGTTGAAAAATTCACGTTTGGAGAAAATCACTTTTAAAAATGTTTAAATCGTCATATCTCGTTAACCGAGCGTCTAAACACATTAAAACTTGCAAAATTCAAAATTCTCTAACAACAAAACTACAAGTCCAAAACTTATAGAAAATACATTTTTGTGCTCTGTGAGTCGATATCCTTCGCATACAATACAATTGGAGTTGAAAAATTCACGTTTGGAGAAAATCACTTTTAAAAATGTTTAAATCGTCATATCTCGTTAACCGAGCGTCTAAACACATCAAAACTTGCAAAATTCAAAATTCTCTAAAAACAAAACTACAAGTCCAAAACTTATAGAAAATACATTTTTGTGCTCTGTGAGTCGATATCCTTCGCATACAATTCACTTTTAAAAATGTTTAAATCGTCATATCTCGTTAACCGAGCGTCTGAACACATCAAAACTTGTAAAATTCAAAATTCTCTAACAACAAAACTACAAGTCCAAAACTTATAGAAAATACATTTTTGTGCTCTGTGAGTCGATATCCTTCGCATACAATTCAATTGGAGTTGAAAAATTCACGTTTGGAGAAAATCACTTTTAAAAATGTTTAAATCGTCATATCTCGTTAACCGAGCGTCTAAACACATCAAAACTTGCAAAATTCAAAATTCTCTAAAAACAAAACTACAAGTCCAAAACTTATAGAAAGTACATTTTTGTGCTCTGTGAGTCGATATCCTTCGCATACAATTCAATTGGAGTTGAAAAATTCACGTTTGGAGAAAATCACTTTTAAAAATGTTTAAATCGTCATATCTCGTTAACCGAGCGTCTAAACACATCAAAACTTGCAAAATTCAAAATTCTCTAACAACAAAACTACAAGTCCAAAACTTATAGAAAATACATTTTTGTGCTCTGTGAGTCGATATCCTTCGCATACAATACAATTGGAGTTGAAAAATTCACGTTTGGAGAAAATCACTTTTAAAAATGTTTAAATCGTCATATCTCGTTAACCGAGCGTCTAAACACATTAAAACTTGCAAAATTCAAAATTCTCTAACAACAAAACTACAAGTCCAAAACTTATAGAAAATACATTTTTGTGCTCTGTGAGTCGATATCCTTCGCATACAATACAATTGGAGTTCAAAAATTCACGTTTGGAGAAAATCACTTTTAAAAATGTTTAAATCGTCATATCTCGTTAACCGAGCGTCTAAACACATCAAAACTTGCAAAATTCAAAATTCTCTAAAAACAAAACTACAAGTCCAAAACTTATAGAAAATACATTTTTGTGCTCTGTGAGTCGATATCCTTCGCATACAATTCACTTTTAAAAATGTTTAAATCGTCATATCTCGTTAACCGAGCGTCTGAACACATCAAAACTTGTAAAATTCAAAATTCTCTAACAACAAAACTACAAGTCCAAAACTTATAGAAAATACATTTTTGTGCTCTGTGAGTCGATATCCTTCGCATACAATTCAATTGGAGTTGAAAAATTCACGTTTGGAGAAAATCACTTTTAAAAATGTTTAAATCGTCATATCTCGTTAACCGAGCGTCTAAACACATCAAAACTTGCAAAATTCAAAATTCTCTAAAAACAAAACTACAAGTCCAAAACTTATAGAAAATACATTTTTGTGCTCTGTGAGTCGATATCCTTCGCATACAATTCAATTGGAGTTGAAAAATTCACGTTTGGAGAAAATCACTTTTAAAAATGTTTAAATCGTCATATCTCGTTAACCGAGCGTCTAAACACATCAAAACTTGCAAAATTCAAAATTCTCTAAAAACAAAACTACAAGTCCAAAACTTATAGAAAGTACATTTTTGTGCTCTGTGAGTCGATATCCTTCGCATACAATTCAATTGGAGTTGAAAAATTCACGTTTGGAGAAAATCACTTTTAAAAATGTTTAAATCGTCATATCTCGTTAACCGAGCGTCTAAACACATCAAAACTTGCAAAATTCAAAATTCTCTAAAAACAAAACTACAAGTCCAAAACTTATAGAAAATACATTTTTGTGCTCTGTGAGTCGATATCCTTCGCATACAATACAATTGGAGTTGAAAAATTCACGTTTGGAGAAAATCACTTTTAAAAATGTTTAAATCGTCATATCTCGTTAACCGAGCGTCTAAACACATTAAAACTTGCAAAATTCAAAATTCTCTAACAACAAAACTACAAGTCCAAAACTTATAGAAAATACATTTTTGTGCTCTGTGAGTCGATATCCTTCGCATACAATACAATTGGAGTTGAAAAATTCACGTTTGGAGAAAATCACTTTTAAAAATGTTTAAATCGTCATATCTCGTTAACCGAGCGTCTAAACACATCAAAACTTGCAAAATTCAAAATTCTCTAAAAACAAAACTACAAGTCCAAAACTTATAGAAAATACATTTTTGTGCTCTGTGAGTCGATATCCTTCGCATACAATTCACTTTTAAAAATGTTTAAATCGTCATATCTCGTTAACCGAGCGTCTGAACACATCAAAACTTGTAAAATTCAAAATTCTCTAACAACAAAACTACAAGTCCAAAACTTATAGAAAATACATTTTTGTGCTCTGTGAGTCGATATCCTTCGCATACAATTCAATTGGAGTTGAAAAATTCACGTTTGGAGAAAATCACTTTTTAAAATGTTTAAATCGTCATATCTCGTTAACCGAGCGTCTAAACACATCAAAACTTGCAAAATTCAAAATTCTCTAAAAACAAAACTACAAGTCCAAAACTTATAGAAAATACATTTTTGTGCTCTGTGAGTCGATATCCTTCGCATACAATTCAATTGGAGTTGAAAAATTCACGTTTGGAGAAAATCACTTTTAAAAATGTTTAAATCGTCATATCTCGTTAACCGAGCGTCTAAACACATCAAAACTTGCAAAATTCAAAATTCTCTAAAAACAAAACTACAAGTCCAAAACTTATAGAAAATACATTTTTGTGCTCTGTGAGTCGATATCCTTCGCATACAATTCAATTCACGTTTGGAGAAAATCACTTTTAAAAATGTTTAAATCGTCATATCTCGTTAACCGAGCGTCTAAACACATCAAAACTTGCAAAATTCAAAATTCTCTAACAACAAAACTACAAGTCCAAAACTTATAGAAAATACATTTTTGTGCTCTGTGAGTCGATATCCTTCGCATACAATACAATTGGAGTTGAAAAATTCACGTTTGGAGAAAATCACTTTTAAAAATGTTTAAATCGTCATATCTCGTTAACCGAGCGTCTAAACACATCAAAACTTGCAAAATTCAAAATTCTCTAACAACAAAACTACAAGTCCAAAACTTATAGAAAATACATTTTTGTGCTCTGTGAGTCGATATCCTTCGCATACAATTCAATTGGAGTTGAAAAATTCACGTTTGGAGAAAATCACTTTTAAAAATGTTTAAATCGTCATATCTCGCTAACCGAGCGTCTAAACACATCAAAACTTGCAAAATTCAAAATTCTCTAAAAACAAAACTACAAGTCCAAAACTTATAGAAAGTACATTTTTGTGCTCTGTGAGTCGATATCCTTCGCATACAATTCAATTGGAGTTGAAAAATTCACGTGCTCTGTGAGTCGATATCCTTCGCATACAATTCAATTGGAGTTGAAAAATTCACGTTTGGAGAAAATCACTTTTAAAAATGTTTAAATCGTCATATCTCGTTAACCGAGCGTCTAAACACATCAAAACTTGCAAAATTCAAAATTCTCTAAAAACAAAACTACAAGTCCAAAACTTATAGAAAATACATTTTTGTGCTCTGTGAGTCGATATCCTTCGCATACAATTCAATTGGAGTTGAAAAATTCACGTTTGGAGAAAATCACTTTTAAAAATGTTTAAATCGTCATATCTCGTTAACCGAGCGTCTAAACACATCAAAACTTGCAAAATTCAAAATTCTCTAACAACAAAACTACAAGTCCAAAACTTATAGAAAATACATTTTTGTGCTCTGTGAGTCGATATCCTTCGCATACAATTCAATTGGAGTTGAAAAATTCACGTTTGGAGAAAATCACTTTTAAAAATGTTTAAATCGTCATATCTCGCTAACCGAGCGTCTAAACACATCAAAACTTGCAAAATTCAAAATTCTCTAAAAACAAAACTACAAGTCCAAAACTTATAGAAAGTACATTTTTGTGCTCTGTGAGTCGATATCCTTCGCATACAATTCAATTGGAGTTGAAAAATTCACGTGCTCTGTGAGTCGATATCCTTCGCATACAATTCAATTGGAGTTGAAAAATTCACGTTTGGAGAAAATCACTTTTAAAAATGTTTAAATCGTCATATCTCGTTAACCGAGCGTCTAAACACATCAAAACTTGCAAAATTCAAAATTCTCTAAAAACAAAACTACAAGTCCAAAACTTATAGAAAGTACATTTTTGTGCTCTGTGAGTCGATATCCTTCGCATACAATTCAATTGGAGTTGAAAAATTCACGTTTGGAGAAAATCACTTTTAAAAATGTTTAAATCGTCATATCTCGTTAACCGAGCGTCTAAACACATCAAAACTTGCAAAATTCAAAATTCTCTAACAACAAAACTACAAGTCCAAAACTTATAGAAAATACATTTTTGTGCTCTGTGAGTCGATATCCTTCGCATACAATACAATTGGAGTTGAAAAATTCACGTTTGGAGAAAATCACTTTTAAAAATGTTTAAATCGTCATATCTCGTTAACCGAGCGTCTAAACACATTAAAACTTGCAAAATTCAAAATTCTCTAACAACAAAACTACAAGTCCAAAACTTATAGAAAATACATTTTTGTGCTCTGTGAGTCGATATCCTTCGCATACAATACAATTGGAGTTGAAAAATTCACGTTTGGAGAAAATCACTTTTAAAAATGTTTAAATCGTCATATCTCGTTAACCGAGCGTCTAAACACATCAAAACTTGCAAAATTCAAAATTCTCTAAAAACAAAACTACAAGTCCAAAACTTATAGAAAATACATTTTTGTGCTCTGTGAGTCGATATCCTTCGCATACAATTCACTTTTAAAAATGTTTAAATCGTCATATCTCGTTAACCGAGCGTCTGAACACATCAAAACTTGTAAAATTCAAAATTCTCTAACAACAAAACTACAAGTCCAAAACTTATAGAAAATACATTTTTGTGCTCTGTGAGTCGATATCCTTCGCATACAATTCAATTGGAGTTGAAAAATTCACGTTTGGAGAAAATCACTTTTAAAAATGTTTAAATCGTCATATCTCGTTAACCGAGCGTCTAAACACATCAAAACTTGCAAAATTCAAAATTCTCTAAAAACAAAACTACAAGTCCAAAACTTATAGAAAATACATTTTTGTGCTCTGTGAGTCGATATCCTTCGCATACAATTCAATTGGAGTTGAAAAATTCACGTTTGGAGAAAATCACTTTTAAAAATGTTTAAATCGTCATATCTCGTTAACCGAGCGTCTAAACACATCAAAACTTGCAAAATTCAAAATTCTCTAAAAACAAAACTACAAGTCCAAAACTTATAGAAAGTACATTTTTGTGCTCTGTGAGTCGATATCCTTCGCATACAATTCAATTGGAGTTGAAAAATTCACGTTTGGAGAAAATCACTTTTAAAAATGTTTAAATCGTCATATCTCGTTAACCGAGCGTCTAAACACATCAAAACTTGCAAAATTCAAAATTCTCTAACAACAAAACTACAAGTCCAAAACTTATAGAAAATACATTTTTGTGCTCTGTGAGTCGATATCCTTCGCATACAATACAATTGGAGTTGAAAAATTCACGTTTGGAGAAAATCACTTTTAAAAATGTTTAAATCGTCATATCTCGTTAACCGAGCGTCTAAACACATCAAAACTTGCAAAATTCAAAATTCTCTAAAAACAAAACTACAAGTCCAAAACTTATAGAAAATACATTTTTGTGCTCTGTGAGTCGATATCCTTCGCATACAATTCACTTTTAAAAATGTTTAAATCGTCATATCTCGTTAACCGAGCGTCTGAACACATCAAAACTTGTAAAATTCAAAATTCTCTAACAACAAAACTACAAGTCCAAAACTTATAGAAAATACATTTTTGTGCTCTGTGAGTCGATATCCTTCGCATACAATTCAATTGGAGTTGAAAAATTCACGTTTGGAGAAAATCACTTTTAAAAATGTTTAAATCGTCATATCTCGTTAACCGAGCGTCTAAACACATCAAAACTTGCAAAATTCAAAATTCTCTAAAAACAAAACTACAAGTCCAAAACTTATAGAAAATACATTTTTGTGCTCTGTGAGTCGATATCCTTCGCATACAATTCAATTGGAGTTGAAAAATTCACGTTTGGAGAAAATCACTTTTAAAAATGTTTAAATCGTCATATCTCGTTAACCGAGCGTCTAAACACATCAAAACTTGCAAAATTCAAAATTCTCTAAAAACAAAACTACAAGTCCAAAACTTATAGAAAGTACATTTTTGTGCTCTGTGAGTCGATATCCTTCGCATACAATTCAATTGGAGTTGAAAAATTCACGTTTGGAGAAAATCACTTTTAAAAATGTTTAAATCGTCATATCTCGTTAACCGAGCGTCTAAACACATCAAAACTTGCAAAATTCAAAATTCTCTAACAACAAAACTACAAGTCCAAAACTTATAGAAAATACATTTTTGTGCTCTGTGAGTCGATATCCTTCGCATACAATACAATTGGAGTTGAAAAATTCACGTTTGGAGAAAATCACTTTTAAAAATGTTTAAATCGTCATATCTCGTTAACCGAGCGTCTAAACACATCAAAACTTGCAAAATTCAAAATTCTCTAAAAACAAAACTACAAGTCCAAAACTTATAGAAAATACATTTTTGTGCTCTGTGAGTCGATATCCTTCGCATACAATTCACTTTTAAAAATGTTTAAATCGTCATATCTCGTTAACCGAGTGTCTGAACACATCAAAACTTGTAAAATTCAAAATTCTCTAACAACAAAACTACAAGTCCAAAACTTATAGAAAATACATTTTTGTGCTCTGTGAGTCGATATCCTTCGCATACAATTCAATTGGAGTTGAAAAATTCACGTTTGGAGAAAATCACTTTTTAAAATGTTTAAATCGTCATATCTCGTTAACCGAGCGTCTAAACACATCAAAACTTGCAAAATTCAAAATTCTCTAAAAACAAAACTACAAGTCCAAAACTTATAGAAAATACATTTTTGTGCTCTGTGAGTCGATATCCTTCGCATACAATTCAATTGGAGTTGAAAAATTCACGTTTGGAGAAAATCACTTTTAAAAATGTTTAAATCGTCATATCTCGTTAACCGAGCGTCTAAACACATCAAAACTTGCAAAATTCAAAATTCTCTAAAAACAAAACTACAAGTCCAAAACTTATAGAAAATACATTTTTGTGCTCTGTGAGTCGATATCCTTCGCATACAATTCAATTCACGTTTGGAGAAAATCACTTTTAAAAATGTTTAAATCGTCATATCTCGTTAACCGAGCGTCTAAACACATCAAAACTTGCAAAATTCAAAATTCTCTAACAACAAAACTACAAGTCCAAAACTTATAGAAAATACATTTTTGTGCTCTGTGAGTCGATATCCTTCGCATACAATACAATTGGAGTTGAAAAATTCACGTTTGGAGAAAATCACTTTTAAAAATGTTTAAATCGTCATATCTCGTTAACCGAGCGTCTAAACACATCAAAACTTGCAAAATTCAAAATTCTCTAACAACAAAACTACAAGTCCAAAACTTATAGAAAATACATTTTTGTGCTCTGTGAGTCGATATCCTTCGCATACAATTCAATTGGAGTTGAAAAATTCACGTTTGGAGAAAATCACTTTTAAAAATGTTTAAATCGTCATATCTCGTTAACCGAGCGTCTAAACACATCAAAACTTGCAAAATTCAAAATTCTCTAACAACAAAACTACAAGTCCAAAACTTATAGAAAATACATTTTTGTGCTCTGTGAGTCGATATCCTTCGCATACAATTCAATTGGAGTTGAAAAATTCACGTTTGGAGGAAATCATTTTTAAAAATGTTTAAATCGTCATATCTCGTTAACCGAGCGTCTAAACACATCAAAACTTGCAAAATTCAAAATTCTCTAAAAACAAAACTACAAGTCCAAAACTTATAGAAAATACATTTTTGTGCTCTGTGAGTCGATATCCTTCGCATACAATTCACTTTTAAAAATGTTTAAATCGTCATATCTCGTTAACCGAGCGTCTGAACACATCAAAACTTGTAAAATTCAAAATTCTCTAACAACAAAACTACAAGTCCAAAACTTATAGAAAATACATTTTTGTGCTCTGTGAGTCGATATCCTTCGCATACAATTCAATTGGAGTTGAAAAATTCACGTTTGGAGAAAATCACTTTTAAAAATGTTTAAATCGTCATATCTCGTTAACCGAGCGTCTAAACACATCAAAACTTGCAAAATTCAAAATTCTCTAAAAACAAAACTACAAGTCCAAAACTTATAGAAAATACATTTTTGTGCTCTGTGAGTCGATATCCTTCGCATACAATTCAATTGGAGTTGAAAAATTCACGTTTGGAGAAAATCACTTTTAAAAATGTTTAAATCGTCATATCTCGTTAACCGAGCGTCTAAACACATCAAAACTTGCAAAATTCAAAATTCTCTAAAAACAAAACTACAAGTCCAAAACTTATAGAAAATACATTTTTGTGCTCTGTGAGTTGATATCCTTCGCATACAATTCAATTGGAGTTAAAAAATTCACGTTTGGAGAAAATCACTTTTAAAAATGTTTAAATCGTCATATCTCGTTAACCGAGTGTCTAAACACATCAAAACTTGCAAAATTCAAAATTCTCTAACAACAAAACTACAAGTCCAAAACTTATAGAAAATACATTTTTGTGCTCTGTGAGTCGATATCCTTCGCATACAATTCAATTGGAGTTGAAAAATTCACGTTTGGAGAAAATCACTTTTAAAAATGTTTAAATCGTCATATCTCGTTAACCGAGTGTCTAAACACATCAAAACTTGCAAAATTCAAAATTCTCTAACAACAAAACTACAAGTCCAAAACTTATAGAAAATACATTTTTGTGCTCTGTGAGTCGATATCCTTCGCATACAATTCAATTGGAGTTGAAAAATTCACGTTTGGAGGAAATCACTTTTAAAAATGTTTAAATCGTCATATCTCGCTAACCGAGCGTCTAAACACATCAAAACTTGCAAAATTCAAAATTCTCTAAAAACAAAACTACAAGTCCAAAACTTATAGAAAATACATTTTTGTGCTCTGTGAGTCGATATCCTTCGCACACAATTCAATTGGAGTTGAAAAATTCACGTTTGGAGAAAATCACTTTTAAAAATGTTTAAATCGTCATATCTCGTTAACCGAGCGTCTAAACACATCAAAACTTGCAAAATTCAAAATTCTCTAAAAACAAAACTACAAGTCCAAAACTTATAGAAAATACATTTTTGTGCTCTGTGAGTCGATATCCTTCGCATACAATTCAATTCACGTTTGGAGAAAATCACTTTTAAAAATGTTTAAATCGTCATATCTCGTTAACCGAGCGTCTAAACACATCAAAACTTGCAAAATTCAAAATTCTCTAACAACAAAACTACAAGTCCAAAACTTATAGAAAATACATTTTTGTGCTCTGTGAGTCGATATCCTTCGCATACAATTCAATTGGAGTTGAAAAATTCACGTTTGGAGAAAATCACTTTTAAAAATGTTTAAATCGTCATATCTCGTTAACCGAGCGTCTAAAAACATCAAAACTTGCAAAATTCAAAATTCTCTAAAAAAAAACTACAAGTCCAAAACTTATAGAAAATACATTTTTGTGCTCTGTGAGTCGATATCCTTCGCATACAATTCAATTGGAGTTGAAAAATTCACGTTTGGAGAAAATCACTTTTAAAAATGTTTAAATCGTCATATCTCGTTAACCGAGCGTCTAAACACATCAAAACTTGCAAAATTCAAAATTCTCTAAAAACAAAACTACAAGTCCAAAACTTATAGAAAGTACATTTTTGTGCTCTGTGAGTCGATATCCTTCGCATACAATTCAATTGGAGTTGAAAAATTCACGTGCTCTGTGAGTCGATATCCTTCGCATACAATTCAATTGGAGTTGAAAAATTCACGTTTGGAGAAAATCACTTTTAAAAATGTTTAAATCGTCATATCTCGTTAACCGAGCGTCTAAACACATCAAAACTTGCAAAATTCAAAATTCTCTAAAAACAAAACTACAAGTCCAAAACTTATAGAAAATACATTTTTGTGCTCTGTGAGTCGATATCCTTCGCCTACAATTCAATTGGAGTTGAAAAATTCACGTTTGGAGAAAATCACTTTAAAAAATGTTTAAATCGTCATATCTCGTTAACCGAGCGTCTAAACACATCAAAACTTGCAAAATTCAAAATTCTCTAACAACAAAACTACAAGTCCAAAACTTATAGAAAATACATTTTTGTGCTCTGTGAGTCGATATCCTTCGCATACAATTCAATTGGAGTTGAAAAATTCACGTTTGGAGAAAATCACTTTTAAAAATGTTTAAATCGTCATATCTCGTTAGCCGAGCGTCTAAACACATCAAAACTTGCAAAATTCAAAATTCTCTAAAAACAAAATTACAAGTCCAAAACTTATAGAAAATACATTTTTGTGCTCTGTGAGTCGATATCCTTCGCATACAATTCAATTGGAGTTGAAAAATTCACGTTTTGAGAAAATCACTTTTAAAAATGTTTAAATCGTCATATCTCGTTAACCGAGCGTCTAAACACATCAAAACTTGCAAAATTCAAAATTCTCTAAAAACAAAACTACAAGTCCAAAACTTATAGAAAGTACATTTTTGTGCTCTGTGAGTCGATATCCTTCGCATACAATTCAATTGGAGTTGAAAAATTAACGTTTGGAGAAAATCACTTTTAAAAATGTTTAAATCGTCATATCTCGTTAACCGAGCGTCTAAACACATCAAAACTTGCAAAATTCAAAATTCTCTAAAAAAAAAACTACAAGTCCAAAACTTATAGAAAATACATTTTTGTGCTCTGTGAGTCGATATCCTTCGCATACAATTCAATTGGAGTTGAAAAATTCAAGTTTGGAGAAAATCACTTTTAAAAATGTTTAAATCGTCATATCTCGTTAACCGAGCGTCTAAACACATCAAAACTTGCAAAATTCAAAATTCTCTAAAAACAAAATTACAAGTCCAAAACTTATAGAAAATACATTTTTGTGCTCTGTGAGTCGATATCCTTCGCATACAATTCAATTGGAGTTGAAAAATTCACGTTTGGAGAAAATCACTTTTAAAAATGTTTAAATCGTCATATCTCGTTAACCGAGCGTCTAAACACATCAAAACTTGCAAAATTCAAAATTCTCTAAAAAAAAAACTACAAGTCCAAAACTTATAGAAAATACATTTTTGTGCTCTGTGAGTCGATATCCTTCGCATACAATTCAATTGGAGTTGAAAAATTCACGTTTGGAGAAAATCACTTTTAAAAATGTTTAAATCGTCATATCTCGTTAACCGAGCGTCTAAACACATCAAAACTTGCAAAATTCAAAATTCTCTAAAAACAAAACTACAAGTCCAAAACTTATAGAAAATGCATTTTTGTGCTCTGTGAGTCGATATCCTTCGCATACAATTCAATTGGAGTTGAAAAATTCACGTTTGGAGAAAATCACTTTTAAAAATGTTTAAATCGTCATATCTCGTTAACCGAGCGTCTAAACACATCAAAACTTGCAAAATTCAAAATTCTCTAAAAACAAAACTACAAGTCCGAAACTTATAGAAAGTACATTTTTGTGCTCTGTGAGTCGATATCCTTCGCATACAATTCAATTGGAGTTGAAAAATTCACGTTTGGAGAAAATCACTTTTAAAAATGTTTAAATCGTCATATCTCGTTAGCCGAGCGTCTAAACACATCAAAACTTGCAAAATTCAAAATTCTCTAAAAACAAAATTACAAGTCCAAAACTTATAGAAAATACATTTTTGTGCTCTGTGAGTCGATATCCTTCGCATACAATTCAATTGGAGTTGAAAAATTCACGTTTGGAGAAAATCACTTTTAAAAATGTTTAAATCGTCATATCTCGTTAACCGAGCGTCTAAACACATCAAAACTTGCAAAATTCAAAATTCTCTAAAAACAAAACTACAAGTCCAAAACTCAAAGAAAGTATATTTTTGTGCTCTGTGAGTCGATATCCTTCGCATATAATTCAATTGGAGTTGAAAAATTCACGTTTGGAGAAAATCACTTTTAAAAATGTTTAAATCGTCATATCTCGTTAACCGAGCGTCTAAACACATCAAAACTTGCAAAATTCAAAATTCTCTAAAAACAAAACTACAAGTCCAAAACTTATAGAAAATACATTTTTGTGCTCTGTGAGTCGATATCCTTCGCATACAATTCAATTGGAGTTGAAAAATTCACGTTTGGAGAAAATCACTTTTAAAAATGTTTAAATCGTCATATCTCGTTAACCGAGCGTCTAAACACATCAAAACTTGCAAAATTCAAAATTCTCTAAAAACAAAACTACAAGTCCAAAACTTATAGAAAGTACATTTTTGTGCTCTGTGAGTCGATATCCTTCGCATACAATTCAATTGGAGTTGAAAAATTCACGTTTGGAGAAAATCACTTTTAAAAATGTTAAATCGTCATATCTCGTTAACCGAGCGTCTAAACACATCAAAACTTGCAAAATTCAAAATTCTCTAAAAACAAAACTACAAGTCCAAAACTTATAGAAAATACATTTTTGTGCTCTGTGAGTCGATATCCTTCGCATACAATTCAATTGGAGTTGAAAAATTCACGTTTGGAGAAAATCACTTTTTAAAATGTTTAAATCGTCATATCTCGTTAACCGAGCGTCTAAACACATCAAAACTTGCAAAATTCAAAATTCTCTAACAACAAAACTACAAGTCCAAAACTTATAGAAAATACATTTTTGTGCTCTGTGAGTCGATATCCTTCGCATACAATTCAATTGGAGTTGAAAAATTCACGTTTGGAGAAAATCACTTTTAAAAATGTTTAAATCGTCATATCTCGTTAACCGAGCGTCTAAACACATCAAAACTTGCAAAATTCAAAATTCTCTAACAACAAAACTACAAGTCCAAAACTTATAGAAAATACATTTTTGTGCTCTGTGAGTCGATATCCTTCGCATACAATTCAATTGGAGTTGAAAAATTCACGTGCTCTGTGAGTCGATATCCTTCGCATACAATTCAATTGGAGTTGAAAAATTCACGTTTGGAGAAAATCACTTTTAAAAATGTTTAAATCATCATATCTCGTTAACCGAGCGTCTAAACACATCAAAACTTGCAAAATTCAAAATTCTCTAACAACTAAACTACAAGTCCAAAACTTATAGAAAATACATTTTTGTGCTCTGTGAGTCGATATCCTTCGCATACAATTCAATTGGAGTTGAAAAATTCACGTTTGGAGAAAATCACTTTTAAAAATGTTTAAATCGTCATATCTCGTTAACCGAGCGTCTAAACACATCAAAACTTGCAAAATTCAAAATTCTCTAAAAACAAAACTACAAGTCCAAAACTTATAGAAAATGCATTTTTGTGCTCTGTGAGTCGATATCCTTCGCATACAATTCAATTGGAGTTGAAAAATTCACGTTTGGAGAAAATCACTTTTAAAAATGTTTAAATCGTCATATCTCGTTAACCGAGCGTCTAAACACATCAAAACTTGCAAAATTCAAAATTCTCTAAAAACAAAACTACAAGTCCGAAACTTATAGAAAGTACATTTTTGTGCTCTGTGAGTCGATATCCTTCGCATACAATTCAATTGGAGTTGAAAAATTCACGTTTGGAGAAAATCACTTTTAAAAATGTTTAAATCGTCATATCTCGTTAACCGAGCGTCTAAACACATCAAAACTTGCAAAATTCAAAATTCTCTAAAACCAAAACTACAAGTCCAAAACTTATAGAAAATACATTTTTGTGCTCTGTGAGTCGATATCCTTCGCATACAATTCAATTGGAGTTGAAAAATTCACGTTTGGAGAAAATCACTTTTAAAAATATTTAAATCGTCATATCTCGTTAACCGAGCGTCTAAACACATCAAAACTTGCAAAATTCAAAATTCTCTAAAAACAAAACTACAAGTCCGAAACTTATAGAAAGTACATTTTTGTGCTCTGTGAGTCGATATCCTTCGCATACAATTCAATTGGAGTTGAAAAATTCACGTTTGGAGAAAATCACTTTTAAAAATGTTTAAATCGTCATATCTCGTTAACCGAGCGTCTAAACACATCAAAACTTGCAAAATTCAAAATTCTCTAAAAAAAAAAACTACAAGTCCAAAACTTATAGAAAATACATTTTTGTGCTCTGTGAGTCGATATCCTTCGCATACAATTCAATTGGAGTTGAAAAATTCACGTTTGGAGAAAATCACTTTTAAAAATGTTTAAATCGTCATATCTCGTTAACCGAGCGTCTAAACACATCAAAACTTGCAAAATTCAAAATTCTCTAAAACCAAAACTACAAGTCCAAAACTTATAGAAAATACATTTTTGTGCTCTGTGAGTCGATATCCTTCGCATACAATTCAATTGGAGTTGAAAAATTCACGTTTGGAGAAAATCACTTTTAAAAATGTTTAAATCGTCATATCTCGTTAACCGAGCGTCTAAACACATCAAAACTTGCAAAATTCAAAATTCTCTAACAACAAAACTACAAGTCCAAAACTTAAAGAAAGTACATTTTTGTGCTCTGTGAGTCGATATCCTTCGCATATAATTCAATTGGAGTTGAAAAATTCACGTTTGGAGAAAATCACTTTTAAAAATGTTTAAATCGTCATATCTCGTTAACCGAGCGTCTAAACACATCAAAACTTGCAAAATTCAAAATTCTCTAAAAACAAAACTACAAGTCCAAAACTTATAGAAAATACATTTTTGTGCTCTGTGAGTCGATATCCTTCGCATACAATTCAATTGGAGTTGAAAAATTCACGTTTGGAGAAAATCACTTTTAAAAATGTTTAAATCGTCATATCTCGTTAACCGAGCGTCTAAACACATCAAAACTTGCAAAATTCAAAATTCTCTAAAAACAAAACTACAAGTCCAAAACTTATAGAAAATACATTTTTGTGCTCTGTGAGTCGATATCCTTCGCATACAATTCAATTGGAGTTGAAAAATTCACGTTTGGAGAAAATCACTTTTAAAAATGTTAAATCGTCATATCTCGTTAACCGAGCGTCTAAACACATCAAAACTTGCAAAATTCAAAATTCTCTAAAAACAAAACTACAAGTCCAAAACTTATAGAAAATACATTTTTGTGCTCTGTGAGTCGATATCCTTCGCATACAATTCAATTGGAGTTGAAAAATTCACGTTTGGAGAAAATCACTTTTAAAAATGTTTAAATCGTCATATCTCGTTAACCGAGCGTCTAAACACATCAAAACTTGCAAAATTCAAAATTCTCTAACAACAAAACTACAAGTCCAAAACTTATAGAAAATACATTTTTGTGCTCTGTGAGTCGATATCCTTCGCATACAATTCAATTGGAGTTGAAAAATTCACGTTTGGAGAAAATCACTTTTAAAAATGTTTAAATCGTCATATCTCGTTAACCGAGCGTCTAAACACATCAAAACTTGCAAAATTCAAAATTCTCTAAAAACAAAACTACAAGTCCAAAACTTATAGAAAATACATTTTTGTGCTCTATGAGTCGATATCCTTCGCATACAATTCAATTGGAGTTGAAAAATTCACGTTTGGAGAAAATCACTTTTAAAAATGTTTAAATCGTCATATCTCGTTAACCGAGCGTCTAAACACATCAAAACTTGCAAAATTCAAAATTCTCTAAAAACAAAACTACAAGTCCAAAACTTATAGAAAGTACATTTTTGTGCTCTGTGAGTCGATATCCTTCGCATACAATTCAATTGGAGTTGAAAAATTCACGTTTGGAGAAAATCACTTTTAAAAATGTTTAAATCGTCATATCTCGTTAACCGAGCGTCTAAACACATCAAAACTTGCAAAATTCAAAATTCTCTAAAAACAAAACTACAAGTCCAAAACTTATAGAAAATACATTTTTGTGCTCTGTGAGTCGATATCCTTCGCATACAATTCAATTGGAGTTGAAAAATTCACGTTTGGAGAAAATCACTTTTAAAAATGTTTAAATCGTCATATCTCGTTAACCGAGCGTCTAAACACATCAAAACTTGCAAAATTCAAAATTCTCTAAAAACAAAACTACAAGTCCAAAACTTATAGAAAATACATTTTTGTGCTCTATGAGTCGATATCCTTCGCATACAATTCAATTGGAGTTGAAAAATTCACGTTTGGAGAAAATCACTTTTAAAAATGTTTAAATCGTCATATTTCGTAACCGAGCGTCTAAACACATCAAAACTTGCAAAATTCAAAATTCTCTAAAAACAAAACTACAAGTCCAAAACTTATAGAAAGTACATTTTTGTGCTCTGTGAGTCGATATCCTTCGCATATAATTCAATTGGAGTTGAAAAATTCACGTTTGGAGAAAATCACTTTTAAAAATGTTTAAATCGTCATATCTCGTTAACCGAGCGTCTAAACACATCAAAACTTGCAAAATTCAAAATTCTCTAAAAACAAAACTACAAGTCCGAAACTTATAGAAAGTACATTTTTGTGCTCTGTGAGTCGATATCCTTCGCATACAATTCAATTGGAGTTGAAAAATTCACGTTTGGAGAAAATCACTTTTAAAAATGTTTAAATCGTCATATCTCGTTAACCGAGCGTCTAAACACATCAAAACTTGCAAAATTCAAAATTCTCTAAAAAAAAAAACTACAAGTCCAAAACTTATAGAAAATACATTTTTGTGCTCTGTGAGTCGATATCCTTCGCATACAATTCAATTGGAGTTGAAAAATTCACGTTTGGAGAAAATCACTTTTAAAAATGTTTAAATCGTCATATCTCGTTAACCGAGCGTCTAAACACATCAAAACTTGCAAAATTCAAAATTCTCTAAAAACAAAACTACAAGTCCAAAACTTATAGAAAATACATTTTTGTGCTCTGTGAGTCGATATCCTTCGCATACAATTCAATTGGAGTTGAAAAATTCACGTTTGGAGAAAATCACTTTTAAAAATGTTTAAATCGTCATATCTCGTTAACCGAGCGTCTAAACACATCAAAACTTGCAAAATTCAAAATTCTCTAAAAACAAAACTACAAGTCCAAAACTTATAGAAAATACATTTTTGCGCTCTGTGAGTCGATATCCTTCGCATACAATTCAATTGGAGTTGAAAAATTCACGTTTGGAGAAAATCACTTTTAAAAATGTTTAAATCGTCATATCTCGTTAACCGAGCGTCTAAACACATCAAAACTTGCAAAATTCAAAATTCTCTAACAACAAAACTACAAGTCCAAAACTTATAGAAAATACATTTTTGTGCTCTGTGAGTCGATATCCTTCGCATACAATTCAATTGGAGTTGAAAAATTCACGTTTGGATAAAATCACTTTTAAAAATGTTTAAATCGTCATATCTCGTTAACCGAGCGTCTAAACACATCAAAACTTGCAAAATTCTCTAAAAACAAAACTACAAGTCCAAAACTTATAGAAAATACATTTTTGTGCTCTGTGAGTCGATATCCTTCGCATACAATTCAATTGGAGTTGAAAAATTCACGTTTGGAGAAAATCACTTTTAAAAATGTTTAAATCGTCATATCTCGTTAACCGAGCGTCTAAACACATCAAAACTTGCAAAATTCAAAATTCTCTAAAAACAAAACTACAAGTCCAAAACTTATAGAAAATACATTTTTGTGCTCTGTGAGTCAATATCCTTCGCATACAATTCAATTGGAGTTGAAAAATTCACGTTTGGAGAAAATCACTTTTTAAAATGTTTAAATCGTCATATCTCGTTAACCGAGCGTCTAAACACATCAAAACTTGCAAAATTCAAAATTCTCTAAAAACAAAACTACAAGTCCAAAACTTATAGAAAATACATTTTTGTGCTCTGTGAGTCAATATCCTTCGCATACAATTCAATTGGAGTTGAAAAATTCACGTTTGGAGAAAATCACTTTTAAAAATGTTTAAATCGTCATATCTCGTTAACCGAGCGTCTAAACACATCAAAACTTGCAAAATTCTCTAAAAACAAAACTACAAGTCCAAAACTTATAGAAAATACATTTTTGTGCTCTGTGAGTCGATATCCTTCGCATACAATTCAATTGGAGTTGAAAAATTCACGTTTGGATAAAATCACTTTTAAAAATGTTTAAATCGTCATATCTCGTTAACCGAGCGTCTAAACACATCAAAACTTGCAAAATTCTCTAAAAACAAAACTACAAGTCCAAAACTTATAGAAAATACATTTTTGTGCTCTGTGAGTCGATATCCTTCGCATACAATTCAATTGGAGTTGAAAAATTCACGTTTGGAGAAAATCACTTTTAAAAATGTTTAAATCGTCATATCTCGTTAACCGAGCGTCTAAACACATCAAAACTTGCAAAATTCAAAATTCTCTAAAAACAAAACTACAAGTCCAAAACTTATAGAAAATACATTTTTGTGCTCTGTGAGTCAATATCCTTCGCATACAATTCAATTGGAGTTGAAAAATTCACGTTTTAAAAATGTTTAAGTCGTCATATCTCGTTAACCGAGCGTCTAAACACATTAAAACTTGCAAAATTCAAAATTCTCTAAAAAACAAAACTACAAGTCCAAAACTTATAGAAAATACATTTTTGTGCTCTGTGAGTCGATATCCTTCGCATACAATTCAATTGGAGTTGAAAAATTCACGTTTGGAGAAAATCACTTTTAAAAATGTTTAAATCGTCATATCTCGTTAACCGAGCGTCTAAACACATCAAAACTTGCAAAATTCAAAATTCTCTAAAAACAAAACTACAAGTCCAAAACTTATAGAAAATACATTTTTGTGCTCTGTGAGTCAATATCCTTCGCATACAATTCAATTGGAGTTGAAAAATTCACGTTTTAAAAATGTTTAAGTCGTCATATCTCGTTAACCGAGCGTCTAAACACATCAAAACTTGCAAAATTCAAAATTCTCTAACAACAAAACTACAAGTCCAAAACTTATAGAAAATACATTTTTGTGCTCTGTGAGTCGATATCCTTCGCATACAATTCAATTGGAGTTGAAAAATTCACGTTTGGATAAAATCACTTTTAAAAATGTTTAAATCGTCATATCTCGTTAACCGAGCGTCTAAACACATCAAAACTTGCAAAATTCTCTAAAAACAAAACTACAAGTCCAAAACTTATAGAAAATACATTTTTGTGCTCTGTGAGTCGATATCCTTCGCATACAATTCAATTGGAGTTGAAAAATTCACGTTTGGAGAAAATCACTTTTAAAAATGTTTAAATCGTCATATCTCGTTAACCGAGCGTCTAAACACATCAAAACTTGCAAAATTCAAAATTCTCTAAAAACAAAACTACAAGTCCAAAACTTATAGAAAATACATTTTTGTGCTCTGTGAGTCAATATCCTTCGCATACAATTCAATTGGAGTTGAAAAATTCACGTTTTAAAAATGTTTAAGTCGTCATATCTCGTTAACCGAGCGTCTAAACACATTAAAACTTGCAAAATTCAAAATTCTCTAAAAAACAAAACTACAAGTCCAAAACTTATAGAAAATACATTTTTGTGCTCTGTGAGTCGATATCCTTCGCATACAATTCAATTGGAGTTGAAAAATTCACGTTTTAAAAATGTTTAAATCGTCATATCTCGTTAACCGAGCGTCTAAACACATCAAAACTTGCAAAATTCAAAATTCTCTAAAAACAAAACTACAAGTCCAAAACTTATAGAAAATACATTTTTGTGCTCTGTGAGTCGATATCCTTCGCATACAATTCAATTGGAGTTGAAAAATTCACGTTTGGAGAAAATCACTTTTAAAAATGTTTAAATCGTCATATCTCGTTAACCGAGCGTCTAAACACATCAAAACTTGCAAAATTCAAAATTCTCTAAAAACAAAACTACAAGTCCAAAACTTATAGAAAATACATTTTTCTGCTCTGTGAGTCGATATCCTTCGCATACAATTCAATTGGAGTTGAAAAATTCACGTTTGGAGAAAATCACTTTTAAAAATGTTTAAATCGTCATATCTCGTTAACCGAGCGTCTAAACACATCAAAACTTGCAAAATTCAAAATTCTCTAAAAACAAAACTACAAGTCCAAAACTTATAGAAAATACATTTTTGTGCTCTGTGAGTCAATATCCTTCGCATACAATTCAATTGGAGTTGAAAAATTCACGTTTGGAGAAAATCACTTTTAAAAATGTTTAAATCGTCATATCTCGTTAACCGAGCGTCTAAACACATCAAAACTTGCAAAATTCAAAATTCTCTAAAAACAAAACTACAAGTCCAAAACTTATAGAAAATACATTTTTGTGCTCTGTGAGTCGATATCCTTCGCATACAATTCAATTGGAGTTGAAAAATTCACGTTTGGAGAAAATCACTTTTAAAAATGTTTAAATCGTCATATCTCGTTAACCGAGCGTCTAAACACATCAAAACTTGCAAAATTCAAAATTCTCTAACAACAAAACTACAAGTCCAAAACTTATAGAAAATACATTTTTGTGCTCTGTGAGTCGATATCCTTTGCATACAATTCAATTGGAGTTGAAAAATTCACGTTTTAAAAATGTTTAAGTCGTCATATCTCGTTAACCGAGCGTCTAAACACATCAAAACTTGCAAAATTCAAAATTCTCTAAAAAACAAAACTACAAGTCCAAAACTTATAGAAAATACATTTTTGTGCTCTGTGAGTCGATATCCTTTGCATACAATTCAATTGGAGTTGAAAAATTCACGTTTTAAAAATGTTTAAATCGTCATATCTCGTTAACCGAGCGTCTAAACACATCAAAACTTGCAAAATTCAAAATTCTCTAAAAAACAAAACTACAAGTCCAAAACTTATAGAAAATACATTTTTGTGCTCTGTGAGTCGATATCCTTCGCATACAATTCAATTGGAGTTGAAAAATTCACGTTTGGAGAAAATCACTTTTAAAAATTTTTAAATCGTCATATCTCGTTAACCGAGCGTCTAAACACATCAAAACTTGCAAAATTCAAAATTCTCTAAAAACAAAACTACAAGTCCAAAACTTATAGAAAATACATTTTTGTGCTCTGTGAGTCGATATCCTTCGCATACAATTCAATTGGAGTTGAAAAATTCACGTTTGGAGAAAATCACTTTTAAAAATGTTTAAATCGTCATATCTCGTTAACCGAGCGTCTAAACACATCAAAACTTGCAAAATTCAAAATTCTCTAACAACAAAACTACAAGTCCAAAACTTATAGAAAATACATTTTTGTGCTCTGTGAGTCGATATCCTTCGCATACAATTCAATTGGAGTTGAAAAATTCACGTTTGGAGAAAATCACTTTTAAAAATGTTTAAATCGTCATATCTCGTTAACCGAGCGTCTAAACACATCAAAACTTGCAAAATTCAAAATTCTCTAACAACAAAACTACAAGTCCAAAACTTATAGAAAATACATTTTTGTGCTCTGTGAGTCGATATCCTTCGCATACAATTCAATTGGAGTTGAAAAATTCACGTTTGGAGAAAATCACTTTTAAAAATGTTTAAATCGTCATATCTCGTTAACCGAGCGTCTAAACACATCAAAACTTGCAAAATTCAAAATTCTCTAACAACAAAACTACAAGTCCAAAACTTATAGAAAATACATTTTTGTGCTCTGTGAGTCGATATCCTTTGCATACAATTCAATTGGAGTTGAAAAATTCACGTTTTAAAAATGTTTAAGTCGTCATATCTCGTTAACCGAGCGTCTAAACACATCAAAACTTGCAAAATTCAAAATTCTCTAAAAAACAAAACTACAAGTCCAAAACTTATAGAAAATACATTTTTGTGCTCTGTGAGTCGATATCCTTCGCATACAATTCAATTGGAGTTGAAAAATTCACGTTTGGAGAAAATCACTTTTAAAAATTTTTAAATCGTCATATCTCGTTAACCGAGCGTCTAAACACATCAAAACTTGCAAAATTCAAAATTCTCTAAAAACAAAACTACAAGTCCAAAACTTATAGAAAATACATTTTTGTGCTCTGTGAGTCGATATCCTTCGCATACAATTCAATTGGAGTTGAAAAATTCACGTTTGGAGAAAATCACTTTTAAAAATGTTTAAATCGTCATATCTCGTTAACCGAGCGTCTAAACACATCAAAACTTGCAAAATTCAAAATTCTCTAACAACAAAACTACAAGTCCAAAACTTATAGAAAATACATTTTTGTGCTCTGTGAGTCGATATCCTTCGCATACAATTCAATTGGAGTTGAAAAATTCACGTTTGGAGAAAATCACTTTTAAAAATGTTTAAATCGTCATATCTCGTTAACCGAGCGTCTAAACACATCAAAACTTGCAAAATTCAAAATTCTCTAACAACAAAACTACAAGTCCAAAACTTATAGAAAATACATTTTTGTGCTCTGTGAGTCGATATCCTTCGCATACAATTCAATTGGAGTTGAAAAATTCACGTTTGGAGAAAATCACTTTTAAAAATGTTTAAATCGTCATATCTCGTTAACCGAGCGTCTAAACACATCAAAACTTGCAAAATTCAAAATTCTCTAACAACAAAACTACAAGTCCAAAACTTATAGAAAATACATTTTTGTGCTCTGTGAGTCGATATCCTTCGCATACAATTCAATTGGAGTTGAAAAATTCACGTTTGGAGAAAATCACATTTAAAAATGTTTAAATCGTCATATCTCGTTAACCGAGCGTCTAAACACATCAAAACTTGCAAAATTCAAAATTCTCTAACAACAAAACTACAAGTCCAAAACTTATAGAAAATACATTTTTGTGCTCTGTGAGTCGATATCCTTTGCATACAATTCAATTGGAGTTGAAAAATTCACGTTTTAAAAATGTTTAAGTCGTCATATCTCGTTAACCGAGCGTCTAAACACATCAAAACTTGCAAAATTCAAAATTCTCTAAAAAACAAAACTACAAGTCCAAAACTTATAGAAAATACATTTTTGTGCTCTGTGAGTCGATATCCTTCGCATACAATTCAATTGGAGTTGAAAAATTCACGTTTGGAGAAAATCACTTTTAAAAATGTTTAAATCGTCATATCTCGTTAACCGAGCGTCTAAACACATCAAAACTTGCAAAATTCAAAATTCTCTAAAAACAAAACTACAAGTCCAAAACTTATAGAAAATACATTTTTGTGCTCTGTGAGTCAATATCCTTCGCATACAATTCAATTGGAGTTGAAAAATTCACGTTTGGAGAAAATCACTTTTAAAAATGTTTAAATCGTCATATCTCGTTAACCGAGCGTCTAAACACATCAAAACTTGCAAAATTCAAAATTCTCTAAAAACAAAACTACAAGTCCAAAACTTATAGAAAATACATTTTTGTGCTCTGTGAGTCGATATCCTTCGCATACAATTCAATTGGAGTTGAAAAATTCACGTTTGGAGAAAATCACTTTTAAAAATGTTTAAATCGTCATATCTCGTTAACCGAGCGTCTAAACACATCAAAACTTGCAAAATTCAAAATTCTCTAACAACAAAACTACAAGTCCAAAACTTATAGAAAATACATTTTTGTGCTCTGTGAGTCGATATCCTTTGCATACAATTCAATTGGAGTTGAAAAATTCACGTTTTAAAAATGTTTAAGTCGTCATATCTCGTTAACCGAGCGTCTAAACACATCAAAACTTGCAAAATTCAAAATTCTCTAAAAAACAAAACTACAAGTCCAAAACTTATAGAAAATACATTTTTGTGCTCTGTGAGTCGATATCCTTTGCATACAATTCAATTGGAGTTGAAAAATTCACGTTTTAAAAATGTTTAAATCGTCATATCTCGTTAACCGAGCGTCTAAACACATCAAAACTTGCAAAATTCAAAATTCTCTAAAAAACAAAACTACAAGTCCAAAACTTATAGAAAATACATTTTTGTGCTCTGTGAGTCGATATCCTTCGCATACAATTCAATTGGAGTTGAAAAATTCACGTTTGGAGAAAATCACTTTTAAAAATGTTTAAATCGTCATATCTCGTTAACCGAGCGTCTAAACACATCAAAACTTTGCAAAATTCAAAATTCTCTAAAAACAAAACTACAAGTCCAAAACTTATAGAAAATACATTTTTGTGCTCTGTGAGTCGATATCCTTTGCATACAATTCAATTGGAGTTGAAAAATTCACGTTTTAAAAATGTTTAAGTCGTCATATCTCGTTAACCGAGCGTCTAAACACATCAAAACTTGCAAAATTCAAAATTCTCTAAAAAACAAAACTACAAGTCCAAAACTTATAGAAAATACATTTTTGTGCTCTGTGAGTCGATATCCTTCGCATACAATTCAATTGGAGTTGAAAAATTCACGTTTGGAGAAAATCACTTTTAAAAATGTTTAAATCGTCATATCTCGTTAACCGAGCGTCTAAACACATCAAAACTTGCAAAATTCAAAATTCTCTAAAAACAAAACTACAAGTCCAAAACTTATAGAAAATACATTTTTGTGCTCTGTGAGTCAATATCCTTCGCATACAATTCAATTGGAGTTGAAAAATTCACGTTTGGAGAAAATCACTTTTAAAAATGTTTAAATCGTCATATCTCGTTAACCGAGCGTCTAATCACATCAAAACTTGCAAAATTCAAAATTCTCTAAAAACAAAACTACAAGTCCAAAACTTATAGAAAATACATTTTTGTGCTCTGTGAGTCGATATCCTTCGCATACAATTCAATTGGAGTTGAAAAATTCACGTTTGGAGAAAATCACTTTTAAAAATGTTTAAATCGTCATATCTCGTTAACCGAGCGTCTAAACACATCAAAACTTGCAAAATTCAAAATTCTCTAACAACAAAACTACAAGTCCAAAACTTATAGAAAATACATTTTTGTGCTCTGTGAGTCGATATCCTTTGCATACAATTCAATTGGAGTTGAAAAATTCACGTTTTAAAAATGTTTAAGTCGTCATATCTCGTTAACCGAGCGTCTAAACACATCAAAACTTGCAAAATTCAAAATTCTCTAAAAAACAAAACTACAAGTCCAAAACTTATAGAAAATACATTTTTGTGCTCTGTGAGTCGATATCCTTTGCATACAATTCAATTGGAGTTGAAAAATTCACGTTTTAAAAATGTTTCAATCGTCATATCTCGTTAACCGAGCGTCTAAACACATCAAAACTTGCAAAATTCAAAATTCTCTAAAAAACAAAACTACAAGTCCAAAACTTATAGAAAATACATTTTTGTGCTCTGTGAGTCGATATCCTTCGCATACAATTCAATTGGAGTTGAAAAATTCACGTTTGGAGAAAATCACTTTTAAAAATGTTTAAATCGTCATATCTCGTTAACCGAGCGTCTAAACACATCAAAACTTTGCAAAATTCAAAATTCTCTAAAAACAAAACTACAAGTCCAAAACTTATAGAAAATACATTTTTGTGCTCTGTGAGTCGATATCCTTCGCATACAATTCAATTGGAGTTGAAAAATTCACGTTTGGAGAAAATCACTTTTAAAAATGTTTAAATCGTCATATCTCGTTAACCGAGCGTCTAAACACATCAAAACTTGCAAAATTCAAAATTCTCTAACAACAAAACTATAAGTCCAAAACTTATAGAAAATACATTTTTGTGCTCCGTGAGTCGATATCCTTCGCATACAATTCAATTGGAGTTGAAAAATTCACGTTTGGAGAAAATCACTTTTAAAAATGTTTAAATCGTCATATCTCGTTAACCAAGCGTCTAAACACATCAAAACTTGCAAAATTCAAAATTCTCTAAAAACAAAACTACAAGTCCAAAACTTATAGAAAATACATTTTTGTGCTCTGTGAGTCGATATCCTTCGCATACAATTCAATTGGAGTTGAAAAATTCACGTTTGGAGAAAATCACTTTTAAAAATGTTTAAATCGTCATATCTCGTTAACCGAGCGTCTAAACACATCAAAACTTTGCAAAATTCAAAATTCTCTAAAAACAAAACTACAAGTCCAAAACTTATAGAAAATACATTTTTGTGCTCTGTGAGTCGATATCCTTCACATACAATTCAATTGGAGTTGAAAAATTCACGTTTGGAGAAAATCACTTTTAAAAATGTTTAAATCGTCATATCTCGTTAACCGAGCGTCTAAACACATCAAAACTTGCAAAATTCAAAATTCTCTAAAAACAAAACTACAAGTCCAAAACTTATAGAAAATACATTTTTGTGCTCTGTGAGTCGATATCCTTCGCATACAATTCAATTGGAGTTGAAAAATTCACGTTTGGAGAAAATCACTTTTAAAAATGTTTAAATCGTCATATCTCGTTAACCGAGCGTCTAAACACCCCAAAACTTGCAAAATTCAAAATTCTCTAAAAACAAAACTACAAGTCCAAAACTTATAGAAAATACATTTTTGTGCTTCACGTTTGGAGAAAATCACTTTTAAAAATGTTTAAGTCGTCATATCTCGTTAACCGAGCGTCTAAACACCCCAAAACTTGCAAAATTCAAAATTCTCTAAAAACAAAACTACAAGTCCAAAACTTATAGAAAATACATTTTTGTGCTCTGCGAGTCGATATCCTTCGCATACAATTCAATTGGAGTTGGAGAAAATCACTTTTAAAAATGTTTAAATCGTCATATCTCGTTAACCGAGCGTCTAAACACATCAAAACTTTGCAAAATTCAAAATTCTCTAAAAACAAAACTACAAGTCCAAAACTTATAGAAAATACATTTTTGTGCTCTGTGAGTCGATATCCTTCGCATACAATTCAATTGGAGTTGAAAAATTCACGTTTGGAGAAAATCACTTTTAAAAATGTTTAAATCGTCATATCTCGTTAACCGAGCGTCTAAACACATCAAAACTTGCAAAATTCAAAATTCTCTAAAAACAAAACTACAAGTCCAAAACTTATAGAAAATACATTTTTGTGCTCTGTGAGTCGATATCCTTCGCATACAATTCAATTGGAGTTGAAAAATTCACGTTTGGAGAAAATCACTTTTAAAAATGTTTAAATCGTCATATCTCGTTAACCGAGCGTCTAAACACATCAAAACTTTGCAAAATTCAAAATTCTCTAAAAACAAAACTACAAGTCCAAAACTTATAGAAAATACATTTTTGTGCTCTGTGAGTCGATATCCTTCGCATACAATTCAATTGGAGTTGAAAAATTCACGTTTGGAGAAAATCACTTTTAAAAATGTTTAAATCGTCATATCTCGTTAACCGAGCGTCTAAACACCCCAAAACTTGCAAAATTCAAAATTCTCTTAAAACAAAACTACAAGTCCAAAACTTATAGAAAATACATTTTTGTGCTCTGTGAGTCGATATCCTTCGCATACAATTCAATTGGAGTTGAAAAATTCACGTTTGGAGAAAATCACTTTTGAAAATGTTTAAATCGTCATATCTCGTTAACCGAGCGTCTAAACACATCAAAACTTTGCAAAATTCAAAATTCTCTAAAAACAAAACTACAAGTCCAAAACTTATAGAAAATACATTTTTGTGCTCTGTGAGTCGATATCCTTCGCATACAATTCAATTGGAGTTGAAAAATTCACGTTTGGAGAAAATCACTTTTTATAATGTTTAAATCGTCATATCTCGTTAACCGACCGTCTAAACACATCAAAACTTTGCAAAATTCAAAATTCTCTACAAACAAAACTACAAGTCCAAAACTTATAGAAAATACATTTTTGTGCTCTGTGAGTCGATATCCTTCGCATACAATTCAATTGGAGTTGAAAAATTCACGTTTGGAGAAAATCACTTTTAAAAATGTTTAAATCGTCATATCTCGTTAACCGAGCGTCTAAACACATCAAAACTTGCAAAATTCAAAATTCTCTAAAAACAAAACTACAAGTCCAAAACTTATAGAAAATACATTTTTGTGCTCTGTGAGTCAATATCCTTCGCATACAATTCAATTGGAGTTGAAAAATTCACGTTTGGAGAAAATCACTTTTAAAAATGTTTAAATCGTCATATCTCGTTAACCGAAAATTCTCTAAAAACAAAACTACAAGTCCAAAACTTATAGAAAATACATTTTTGTGCTCTGTGAGTCGATATCCTTCGCATACAATTCAATTGGAGTTGAAAAATTCACGTTTGGAGAAAATCACTTTTAAAAATGTTTAAATCGTCATATCTCGTTAACCGAGCGTCTAAACACCCCAAAACTTGCAAAATTCAAAATTCTCTTAAAACAAAACTACAAGTCCAAAACTTATAGAAAATACATTTTTGTGCTCTGTGAGTCGATATCCTTCGCATACAATTCAATTGGAGTTGAAAAATTCACGTTTGGAGAAAATCACTTTTAAAAATGTTTAAATCGTCATATCTCGTTAACCCAGCGTCTAAACACATCAAAACTTTGCAAAATTCAAAATTCTCTAAAAACAAAACTACAAGTCCAAAACTAATAGAAAATACATTTTTGTGCTCTGTGAGTCGATATCCTTCGCATACAATTCAATTGGAGTTGAAAAATTCACGTTTGGAGAAAATCACTTTTAAAAATGTTTAAATCGTCATATCTCGTTAACCGAGCGTCTAAACACATCAAAACTTTGCAAAATTCAAAATTCTCTAAAAACAAAACTACAAGTAGAAAACTTATAGAAAATACATTTTTGTGCTCTGTGAGTCGATATCCTTCGCATACAATTCAATTGGAGTTGAAAAATTCACGTTTGGAGAAAATCACTTTTAAAAATGTTTAAATCGTCATATCTCGTTAACCGAGCGTCTAAACACATCAAAACTTGCAAAATTCAAAATTCTCTAAAAACAAAACTACAAGTCCAAAACTTATAGAAAATACATTTTTGTGCTCTGTGAGTCGATATCCTTCGCATACAATTCAATTGGAGTTGAAAAATTCACGTTTGGAGAAAATCACTTTTAAAAATGTTTAAATCGTCATATCTCGTTAACCGAGCGTCTAAACACATCAAAACTTGCAAAATTCAAAATTCTCTAAAAACAAAACTACAAGTCCAAAACTTATAGAAAATACATTTTTGTGCTCTGTGAGTCGATATCCTTCGCATACAATTCAATTGGAGTTGAAAAATTCACGTTTGGAGAAAATCACTTTTAAAAATGTTTAAATCGTCATATCTCGTTAACCGAAAATTCTCTAAAAACAAAACTACAAGTCCAAAACTTATAGAAAATACATTTTTGTGCTCTGTGAGTCGATATCCTTCGCATACAATTCAATTGGAGTTGAAAAATTCACGTTTGGAGAAAATCACTTTTAAAAATGTTTAAATCGTCATATCTCGTTAACCGAGCGTCTAAACACCCCAAAACTTGCAAAATTCAAAATTCTCTTAAAACAAAACTACAAGTCCAAAACTTATAGAAAATACATTTTTGTGCTCTGTGAGTCGATATCCTTCGCATACAATTCAATTGGAGTTGAAAAATTCACGTTTGGAGAAAATCACTTTTAAAAATGTTTAAATCGTCATATCTCGTTAACCGAGCGTCTAAACACATCAAAACTTTGCAAAATTCAAAATTCTCTAAAAACAAAACTACAAGTCCAAAACTTATAGAAAATACATTTTTGTGCTCTGTGAGTCGATATCCTTCGCATACAATTCAATTGGAGTTGAAAAATTCACGTTTGGAGAAAATCACTTTTAAAAATGTTTAAATCGTCATATCTCGTTAACCGAGCGTCTAAACACATCAAAACTTTGCAAAATTCAAAATTCTCTAAAAACAAAACTACAAGTCCAAAACTTATAGAAAATACATTTTTGTGCTCTGTGAGTCGATATCCTTCGCATACAATTCAATTGGAGTTGAAAAATTCACGTTTGGAGAAAATCACTTTTAAAAATGTTTAAATCGTCATATCTCGTTAACCGAGCGTCTAAACACATCAAAACTTGCAAAATTCAAAATTCTCTAAAAACAAAACTACAAGTCCAAAACTTATAGAAAATACATTTTTGTGCTCTGTGAGTCGATATCCTTCGCATACAATTCAATTGGAGTTGAAAAATTCACGTTTGGAGAAAATCACTTTTAAAAATGTTTAAATCGTCATATCTCGTTAACCGAGCGTCTAAACACATCAAAACTTTGCAAAATTCAAAATTCTCTAAAAACAAAACTACAAGTCCAAAACTTATAGAAAATACATTTTTGTGCTCTTTGAGTCGATATCCTTCACATACAATTCAATTGGAGTTGAAAAATTCAAGTTTGGAGAAAATCACTTTTAAAAATGTTTAAATCGTCATATCTCGTTAACCGAGCGTCTAAACACATCAAAACTTTGCAAAATTCAAAATTCTCTAAAAACAAAACTACAAGTCCAAAACTTATAGAAAATACATTTTTGTGCTCTGTGAGTCGATATCCTTCGCATACAATTCAATTGGAGTTGAAAAATTCACGTTTGGAGAAAATCACTTTTAAAAATGTTTAAATCGTCATATCTCGTTAACCGAGCGTCTAAACACATCAAAACTTTGCAAAATTCAAAATTCTCTAAAAACAAAACTACAAGTCCAAAACTTATAGAAAATACATTTTTGTGCTCTGTGAGTCGATATCCTTCACATACAATTCAATTGGAGTTGAAAAATTCACGTTTGGAGAAAATCACTTTTAAAAATGTTTAAATCGTCATATCTCGTTAACCGAGCGTCTAAACACATCAAAACTTGCAAAATTCAAAATTCTCTAAAAACAAAACTACAAGTCCAAAACTTATAGAAAATACATTTTTGTGCTCTGTGAGTCGATATCCTTCGCATACAATTCAATTGGAGTTGAAAAATTCACGTTTGGAGAAAATCACTTTTAAAAATGTTTAAATCGTCATATCTCGTTAACCGAGCGTCTAAACACCCCAAAACTTGCAAAATTCAAAATTCTCTAAAAACAAAACTACAAGTCCAAAACTTATAGAAAATACATTTTTGTGCTTCACGTTTGGAGAAAATCACTTTTAAAAATGTTTAAGTCGTCATATCTCGTTAACCGAGCGTCTAAACACCCCAAAACTTGCAAAATTCAAAATTCTCTAAAAACAAAACTACAAGTCCAAAACTTATAGAAAATACATTTTTGTGCTCTGCGAGTCGATATCCTTCGCATACAATTCAATTGGAGTTGGAGAAAATCACTTTTAAAAATGTTTAAATCGTCATATCTCGTTAACCGAGCGTCTAAACACATCAAAACTTTGCAAAATTCAAAATTCTCTAAAAACAAAACTACAAGTCCAAAACTTATAGAAAATACATTTTTGTGCTCTGTGAGTCGATATCCTTCGCATACAATTCAATTGGAGTTGAAAAATTCACGTTTGGAGAAAATCACTTTTAAAAATGTTTAAATCGTCATATCTCGTTAACCGAGCGTCTAAACACCCCAAAACTTGCAAAATTCAAAATTCTCTTAAAACAAAACTACAAGTCCAAAACTTATAGAAAATACATTTTTGTGCTCTGTGAGTCGATATCCTTCGCATACAATTCAATTGGAGTTGAAAAATTCACGTTTGGAGAAAATCACTTTTAAAAATGTTTAAATCGTCATATCACGTTAACCGAGCGTCTAAACACAGCAAAACTTTGCAAAATTCAAAATTCTCTAAAAACAAAACTACAAGTCCAAAACTTATAGAAAATACATTTTTGTGCTCTGTGAGTCGATATTCAATTGGAGTTGAAAAATTCACGTTTGGAGAAAATCACTTTTAAAAATGTTTAAATCGTCATATCTCGTTAACCGAGCGTCTAAACACATCACAACTTTGCAAAATTCAAAATTCTCTAAAAACAAAACTACAAGTCCAAAACTTATAGAAAATACATTTTTGTGCTCTGTGAGTCGATATCCTTCGCATACAATTCAATTGGAGTTGAAAAATTCACGTTTGGAGAAAATCACTTTTAAAAATGTTTAAATCGTCATATCTCGTTAACCGACCGTCTAAACACATCAAAACTTTGCAAAATTCAAAATTCTCTAAAAACAAAACTACAAGTCCAAAACTTATAGAAAATACATTTTTGTGCTCTGTGAGTCGATATCCTTCGCATACAATTCAATTGGAGTTGAAAAATTCACGTTTGGAGAAAATCACTTTTAAAAATGTTTAAATCGTCATATCTCGTTAACCGAGCGTCTAAACACATCAAAACTTTGCAAAATTCAAAATTCTCTAAAAACAAAACTACAAGTCCAAAACTTATAGAAAATACATTTTTGTGCTCTGTGAGTCGATATCCTTCGCATACAATTCAATTGGAGTTGAAAAATTCACGTTTGGAGAAAATCACTTTTAAAAATGTTTAAATCGTCATATCTCGTTAACCGAGCGTCTAAACAAATCAAAACTTTGCAAAATTCAAAATTCTCTAAAAACAAAACTACAAGTCCAAAACTTATAGAAAATACATTTTTGTGCTCTGTGAGTCGATATCCTTCGCATACAATTCAATTGGAGTTGAAAAATTCACGTTTGGAGAAAATCACTTTTAAAAATGTTTAAATCGTCATATCTCGTTAACCGAGCGTCTAAACACATCAAAACTTTGCAAAATTCAAAATTCTCTAAAAACAAAAATACAAGTCCAAAACTTATAGAAAATACATTTTTGTGCTCTGTGAGTCGATATCCTTCACATACAATTCAATTGGAGTTGAAAAATTCACGTTTGGAGAAAATCACTTTTAAAAATGTTTAAATCGTCATATCTCGTTAACCGAGCGTCTAAACACATCAAAACTTTGCAAAATTCAAAATTCTCTAAAAACAAAACTACAAGTCCAAAACTTATAGAAAATACATTTTTGTGCTCTGTGAGTCGATATCCTTCGCATACAATTCAATTGGAGTTGAAAAATTCACGTTTGGAGAAAATCACTTTTAAAAATGTTTAAATCGTCATATCTCGTTAACCGAGCGTCTAAACACATCAAAACTTTGCAAAATTCAAAATTCTCTAAAAACAAAACTACAAGTCCAAAACTTATAGAAAATACATTTTTGTGCTCTGTGAGTCGATATCCTTCGCATACAATTCAATTGGAGTTGAAAAATTCACGTTTGGAGAAAATCACTTTTAAAAATGTTTAAATCGTCATATCTCGTTAACCGAGCGTCTAAACACATCAAAACTTTGCAAAATTCAAAATTCTCTAAAAACAAAACTACAAGTCCAAAACTTATAGAAAATACATTTTTGTGCTCTGTGAGTCGATATCCTTCACATACAATTCAATTGGAGTTGAAAAATTCACGTTTGGAGTAAATCACTTTTGAAAATGTTTAAATCGTCATATCTCGTTAACCGAGCGTCTAAACACATCAAAACTTTGCAAAATTCAAAATTCTCTAAAAACAAAACTACAAGTCCAAAACTTATAGAAAATACATTTTTGTGCTCTGTGAGTCGATATCCTTCGCATACAATTCAATTGGAGTTGAAAAAATCACGTTTGGAGAAAATCACTTTTAAAAATGTTTAAATCGTCATATCTCGTTAACCGAGCGTCTAAACACATCAAAACTTTGCAAAATTCAAAATTCTCTAAAAACAAAACTACAAGTCCAAAACTTATAGAAAATACATTTTTGTGCTCTGTGAGTCGATATCCTTCACATACAATTCAATTGGAGTTGAAAAATTCACGTTTGGAGTAAATCACTTTTGAAAATGTTTAAATCGTCATATCTCGTTAACCGAGCGTCTAAACACATCAAAACTTTGCAAAATTCAAAATTCTCTAAAAACAAAACTACAAGTCCAAAACTTATAGAAAATACATTTTTGTGCTCTGTGAGTCGATATCCTTCGCATACAATTCAATTGGAGTTGAAAAATTCACGTTTGGAGAAAATCACTTTTAAAAATGTTTAAATCGTCATATCTCGTTAACCGAGCGTCTAAACACATCAAAACTTTGCAAAATTCAAAATTCTCTAAAAACAAAACTACAAGTCCAAAACTTATAGAAAATACATTTTTTTGCTCTGTGAGTCGATATCCTTCGCATACAATTCAATTGGAGTTGAAAAATTCACGTTTGGAGAAAATCACTTTTAAAAATGTTTAAATCGTCATATCTCGTTAACCGAGCGTCTAAACACATCAAAACTTTGCAAAATTCAAAATTCTCTAAAAACAAAACTACAAGTCCAAAACTTATAGAAAATACATTTTTGTGCTCTGTGAGTCGATATCCTTCACATACAATTCAATTGGAGTTGAAAAATTCACGTTTGGAGAAAATCACTTTTGAAAATGTTTAAATCGTCATATCTCGTTAACCGAGCGTCTAAACACATCAAAACTTTGCAAAATTCAAAATTCTCTAAAAACAAAACTACAAGTCCAAAACTTATAGAAAATACATTTTTGTGCTCTGTGAGTCGATATCCTTCGCATACAATTCAATTGGAGTTGAAAAATTCACGTTTGGAGAAAATCACTTTTAAAAATGTTTAAATCGTCATATCTCGTTAACCGAGCGTCTAAACACATCAAAACTTTGCAAAATTCAAAATTCTCTAAAAACAAAACTACAAGTCCAAAACTTATAGAAAATACATTTTTTTGCTCTGTGAGTCGATATCCTTCGCATACAATTCAATTGGAGTTGAAAAATTCACGTTTGGAGAAAATCACTTTTAAAAATGTTTAAAAGTGTCATATCTCGTTAACCGAGCGTCTAAACACATCAAAACTTTGCAAAATTCAAAATTCTCTAAAAACAAAACTACAAGTCCAAAACTTATAGAAAATACATTTTTGTGCTCTGTGAGTCGATATCCTTCGCATACAATTCAATTGGAGTTGAAAAATTCACGTTTGGAGAAAATCACTTTTAAAAATGTTTAAATCGTCATATCTCGTTAACCGAGCGTCTAAACACATCAAAACTTTGCAAAATTCAAAATTCTCTAAAAACAAAACTACAAGTCCAAAACTTATAGAAAATACATTTTTGTGCTGTGTGAGTCGATATCCTTCGCATACAATTCAATTGGAGTTGAAAAATTCACGTTTGGAGAAAATCACTTTTAAAAATGTTTAAATCGTCATATCTCGTTAACCGAGCGTCTAAACACATCAAAACGTTGCAAAATTCAAAATTCTCTAAAAACAAAACTACAAGCCCAAAACTTATAGAAAATACATTTTTGTGCTCTGTGAGTCGATATCCTTCGCATACAATTCAATTGGAGTTGAAAAATTCACGTTTGGAGAAAATCACTTTTAAAAATGTTTAAATCGTCATATCTCGTTAACCGAGCGTCTAAACACATCAAAACTTTGCAAAATTCAAAATTCTCTAAAAACAAAACTACAAGTCCAAAACTTATAGAAAATACATTTTTGTGCTCTGTGAGTCGATATCCTTCACATACAATTCAATTGGAGTTGAAAAATTCACGTTTGGAGAAAATCACTTTTAAAAATGTTTAAATCGTCATATCTCGTTAACCGAGCGTCTAAACACATCAAAACTTTGCAAAATTCAAAATTCTCTAAAAACAAGACTACAAGTCCAAAACTTATAGAAAATACATTTTTGTGCTCTGTGAGTCGATATCCTTCGCATACAATTCAATTGGAGTTGAAAAATTCACGTTTGGAGAAAATCACTTTTAAAAATGTTTAAATCGTCATATCTCGTTAACCGAGCGTCTAAACACATCAAAACTTTGCAAAATTCAAAATTCTCTAAAAACAAAACTACAAGTCCAAAACTTATAGAAAATAAATTTTTGTGCTCTGTGAGTCGATATCCTTCGCATACAATTCAATTGGAGTTGAAAAATTCACGTTTGGAGAAAATCACTTTTAAAAATGTTTAAATCGTCATATCTCGTTAACCGAGCGTCTAAACACATCAAAACTTTGCAAAATTCAAAATTCTCTAAAAACAAAACTACAAGTCCAAAACTTATAGAAAATACATTTTTGTGCTCTGTGAGTCGATATCCTTCACATACAATTCAATTGGAGTTGAAAAATTCACGTTTGGAGAAAATCACTTTTGAAAATGTTTAAATCGTCATATCTCGTTAACCGAGCGTCTAAACACATCAAAACTTTGCAAAATTCAAAATTCTCTAAAAACAAAACTACAAGTCCAAAACTTATAGAAAATACATTTTTGTGCTCTGTGAGTCGATATCCTTCACATACAATTCAATTGGAGTTGAAAAATTCACGTTTGGAGAAAATCACTTTTAAAAATGTTTAAATCGTCATATCTCGTTAACCGAGCGTCTAAACACATCAAAACTTTGCAAAATTCAAAATTCTCTAAAAACAAGACTACAAGTCCAAAACTTATAGAAAATACATTTTTGTGCTCTGTGAGTCGATATCCTTCGCATACAATTCAATTGGAGTTGAAAAATTCACGTTTGGAGAAAATCACTTTTAAAAATGTTTAAATCGTCATATCTCGTTAACCGAGCGTCTAAACACATCAAAACTTTGCAAAATTCAAAATTCTCTAAAAACAAAACTACAAGTCCAAAACTTATAGAAAATAAATTTTTGTGCTCTGTGAGTCGATATCCTTCGCATACAATTCAATTGGAGTTGAAAAATTCACGTTTGGAGAAAATCACTTTTAAAAATGTTTAAATCGTCATATCTCGTTAACCGAGCGTCTAAACACATCAAAACTTTGCAAAATTCAAAATTCTCTAAAAACAAAACTACAAGTCCAAAACTTATAGAAAATACATTTTTGTGCTCTGTGAGTCGATATCCTTCGCATACAATTCAATTGGAGTTGAAAAATTCACGTTTGGAGAAAATCACTTTTAAAAATGTTTAAATCGTCATATCTCGTTAACCGAGCGTCTAAACACATCAAAACTTTGCAAAATTCAAAATTCTCTAAAAACAAAACTACAAGTCCAAAACTTATAGAAAATACATTTTTTTGCTCTGTGAGTCGATATCCTTCGCATACAATTCAATTGGAGTTGAAAAATTCACGTTTGGAGAAAATCACTTTTAAAAATGTTTAAATCGTCATATCTCGTTAACCGAGCGTCTAAACACATCAAAACTTTGCAAAATTCAAAATTCTCTAAAAACAAAACTACAAGTCCAAAACTTATAGAAAATAAATTTTTGTGCTCTGTGAGTCGATATCCTTCGCATACAATTCAATTGGAGTTGAAAAATTCACGTTTGGAGAAAATCACTTTTAAAAATGTTTAAATCGTCATATCTCGTTAACCGAGCGTCTAAACACATCAAAACTTTGCAAAATTCAAAATTCTCTAAAAACAAAACTACAAGTCCAAAACTTATAGAAAATACATTTTTGTGCTCTGTGAGTCGATATCCTTCACATACAATTCAATTGGAGTTGAAAAATTCACGTTTGGAGAAAATCACTTTTAAAAATGTTTAAATCGTCATATCTTGTTAACCGAGCGTCTAAACACATCAAAACTTTGCAAAATTCAAAATTCTCTAAAAACAAAACTACAAGTCCAAAACTTATAGAAAATACATTTTTGTGCTCTGTGAGTCGATATCCTTCACATACAATTCAATTGGAGTTGAAAAATTCACGTTTGGAGAAAATCACTTTTAAAAATGTTTAAATCGTCATATCTCGTTAACCGAGCGTCTAAACACATCAAAACTTTGCAAAATTCAAAATTCTCTAAAAACAAAACTACAAGTCCAAAACTTATAGAAAATACATTTTTGTGCTCTGTGAGTCGATATCCTTCGCATACAATTCAATTGGAGTTGAAAAATTCACGTTTGGAGAAAATCACTTTTAAAAATGTTTAAATCGTCATATCTCGTTAACCGAGCGTCTAAACACATCAAAACTTGCAAAATTCAAAATTCTCTAACAACAAAACTACAAGTCCAAAACTTATAGAAAATACATTTTTGTGCTCTGTGAGTCGATATCCTTCGCATACAATTCAATTGGAGTTGAAAAATTCACGTTTGGAGAAAATCACTTTTAAAAATGTTTAAATCGTCATATCTCGTTAACCGAGCGTCTAAACACATCAAAACTTGCAAAATTCAAAATTCTCTAACAACAAAACTACAAGTCCAAAACTTATAGAAAATACATTTTTGTGCTCTGTGAGTCGATATCCTTCGCATACAATTCAATTGGAGTTGAAAAATTCACGTTTGGAGAAAATCACTTTTAAAAATGTTTAAATCGTCATATCTCGTTAACCGAGCGTCTAAACACCCCAAAACTTGCAAAATTCAAAATTCTCTTAAAACAAAACTACAAGTCCAAAACTTATAGAAAATACATTTTTGTGCTCTGTGAGTCGATATCCTTCGCATACAATTCAATTGGAGTTGAAAAATTCACGTTTGGAGAAAATCACTTTTAAAAATGTTTAAATCGTCATATCTCGTTAACCGAGCGTCTAAACACATCAAAACTTTGCAAAATTCAAAATTCTCTAAAAACAAAACTACAAGTCCAAAACTTATAGAAAATACATTTTTGTGCTCTGTGAGTCGATATCCTTCGCATACAATTCAATTGGAGTTGAAAAATTCACGTTTGGAGAAAATCACTTTTAAAAATGTCAAAATGTCGTCATATCTCGTTAACCGAGCGTCTAAACACATCAAAACTTTGCAAAATTCAAAATTCTCTAAAAACAAAACTACAAGTCCAAAACTTATAGAAAATACATTTTTGTGCTCTGTGAGTCGATATCCTTCACATACAATTCAATTGGAGTTGAAAAATTCACGTTTGGAGAAAATCACTTTTGAAAATGTTTAAATCGTCATATCTCGTTAACCGAGCGTCTAAACACATCAAAACTTTGCAAAATTCAAAATTCTCTAAAAACAAAACTACAAGTCCAAAACTTATAGAAAATACATTTTTGTGCTCTGTGAGTCGATATCCTTCACATACAATTCAATTGGAGTTGAAAAATTCACGTTTGGAGAAAATCACTTTTAAAAATGTTTAAATCGTCATATCTCGTTAACCGAGCGTCTAAACACATCAAAACTTTGCAAAATTCAAAATTCTCTAAAAACAAGACTACAAGTCCAAAACTTATAGAAAATACATTTTTGTGCTCTGTGAGTCGATATCCTTCGCATACAATTCAATTGGAGTTGAAAAATTCACGTTTGGAGAAAATCACTTTTAAAAATGTTTAAATCGTCATATCTCGTTAACCGAGCGTCTAAACACATCAAAACTTTGCAAAATTCAAAATTCTCTAAAAACAAAACTACAAGTCCAAAACTTATAGAAAATAAATTTTTGTGCTCTGTGAGTCGATATCCTTCGCATACAATTCAATTGGAGTTGAAAAATTCACGTTTGGAGAAAATCACTTTTAAAAATGTTTAAATCGTCATATCTCGTTAACCGAGCGTCTAAACACATCAAAACTTTGCAAAATTCAAAATTCTCTAAAAACAAAACTACAAGTCCAAAACTTATAGAAAATACATTTTTGTGCTCTGTGAGTCGATATCCTTCACATACAATTCAATTGGAGTTGAAAAATTCACGTTTATAGAAAATCACTTTTGAAAATGTTTAAATCGTCATATCTCGTTAACCGAGCGTCTAAACACATCAAAACTTTGCAAAATTCAAAATTCTCTAAAAACAAAACTACAAGTCCAAAACTTATAGAAAATACATTTTTGTGCTCTGTGAGTCGATATCCTTCGCATACAATTCAATTGGAGTTGAAAAATTCACGTTTGGAGAAAATCACTTTTAAAAATGTTTAAATCGTCATATCTCGTTAACCGAGCGTCTAAACACATCAAAACTTTGCAAAATTCAAAATTCTCTAAAAACAAAACTACAAGTCCAAAACTTATAGAAAATACATTTTTTTGCTCTGTGAGTCGATATCCTTCGCATACAATTCAATTGGAGTTGAAAAATTCACGTTTGGAGAAAATCACTTTTAAAAATGTTTAAATCGTCATATCTCGTTAACCGAGCGTCTAAACACATCAAAACTTTGCAAAATTCAAAATTCTCTAAAAACAAAACTACAAGTCCAAAACTTATAGAAAATACATTTTTGTGCTCTGTGAGTCGATATCCTTCGCATACAATTCAATTGGAGTTGAAAAATTCACGTTTGGAGAAAATCACTTTTAAAAATGTTTAAATCGTCATATCTCGTTAACCGAGCGTCTAAACACATCAAAACTTTGCAAAATTCAAAATTCTCTAAAAACAAAACTACAAGTCCAAAACTTATAGAAAATACATTTTTGTGCTCTGTGAGTCGATATCCTTCACATACAATTCAATTGGAGTTGAAAAATTCACGTTTGGAGAAAATCACTTTTGAAAATGTTTAAATCGTCATATCTTGTTAACCGAGCGTCTAAACACATCAAAACTTTGCAAAATTCAAAATTCTCTAAAAACAAAACTACAAGTCCAAAACTTATAGAAAATACATTTTTGTGCTCTGTGAGTCGATATCCTTCACATACAATTCAATTGGAGTTGAAAAATTCACGTTTGGAGAAAATCACTTTTAAAAATGTTTAAATCGTCATATCTCGTTAACCGAGCGTCTAAACACATCAAAACTTTGCAAAATTCAAAATTCTCTAAAAACAAAACTACAAGTCCAAAACTTAGGTATAGAAAATACATTTTTGTGCTCTGTGAGTCGATATCCTTCGCATACAATTCAATTGGAGTTGAAAAATTCACGTTTGGAGAAAATCACTTTTAAAAATGTTTAAATCGTCATATCTCGTTAACCGAGCGTCTAAACACATCAAAACTTTGCAAAATTCAAAATTCTCTAAAAACAAAACTACAAGTCCAAAACTTATAGAAAATACATTTTTGTGCTCTGTGAGTCGATATCCTTCGCATACAATTCAATTGGAGTTGAAAAATTCACGTTTGGAGAAAATCACTTTTAAAAATGTTTAAATCGTCATATCTCGTTAACCGAGCGTCTAAACACATCAAAACTTGCAAAATTCAAAATTCTCTAACAACAAAACTACAAGTCCAAAACTTATAGAAAATACATTTTTGTGCTCTGTGAGTCGATATCCTTCGCATACAATTCAATTGGAGTTGAAAAATTCACGTTTGGAGAAAATCACTTTTAAAAATGTTTAAATCGTCATATCTCGTTAACCGAGCGTCTAAACACATCAAAACTTGCAAAATTCAAAATTCTCTAACAACAAAACTACAAGTCCAAAACTTATAGAAAATACATTTTTGTGCTCTGTGAGTCGATATCCTTCGCATACAATTCAATTGGAGTTAAAAAATTCACGTTTGGAGAAAATCACTTTTAAAAATGTTTAAATCGTCATATCTCGTTAACCGAGCGTCTAAACACCCCAAAACTTGCAAAATTCAAAATTCTCTTAAAACAAAACTACAAGTCCAAAACTTATAGAAAATACATTTTTGTGCTCTGTGAGTCGATATCCTTCGCATACAATTCAATTGGAGTTGAAAAATTCACGTTTGGAGAAAATCACTTTTAAAAATGTTTAAATCGTCATATCTCGTTAACCGAGCGTCTAAACACATCAAAACTTTGCAAAATTCAAAATTCTCTAAAAACAAAACTACAAGTCCAAAACTTATAGAAAATACATTTTTGTGCTCTGTGAGTCGATATCCTTCGCATACAATTCAATTGGAGTTGAAAAATTCACGTTTGGAGAAAATCACTTTTAAAAATGTTTAAATCGTCATATCTCGTTAACCGAGCGTCTAAACACCCCAAAACTTGCAAAATTCAAAATTCTCTTAAAACAAAACTACAAGTCCAAAACTTATAGAAAATACATTTTTGTGCTCTGTGAGTCGATATCCTTCGCATACAATTCAATTGGAGTTGAAAAATTCACGTTTGGAGAAAATCACTTTTGAAAATTTTTAAATCGTCATATCTCGTTAACCGAGCGTCTAAACACATCAAAACTTTGTAAAATTCAAAATTCTCTAAAAACTAAACTACAAGTCCAAAACTTATAGAAAATACATTTTTGTGCTCTGTGAGTCGATATCCTTCGCATACAATTCAATTGGAGTTGAAAAATTCACATTTGGAGAAAATCACTTTTAAAAATGTTTAAATCGTCATATCTCGTTAACCGAGCGTCTAAACACATCAAAACTTTGCAAAATTCAAAATTCTCTAAAAACAAACTACAAGTCCAAAACTTATAGAAAATACATTTTTGTGCTCTGTGAGTCGATATCCTTCGCATACAATTCAATTGGAGTTGAAAAATTCACGTTTGGAGAAAATCACTTTTAAAAATGTTTAAATCGTCATATCTCGTTAACCGAGCGTCTAAACACATCAAACTTGCAAAATTCAAAATTCTCTAAAAACAAAACTACAAGTCCAAAACTTATAGAAAATACATTTTTGTGCTCTGTGAGTCTATATTCTTCGCATACAATTCAATTGGAGTTGAATAATTCACGTTTGGAGAAAATCACTTTTAAAAATGTTTAAATCGTCATATCTCGTTAACCGAGCGTCTAAACACATCAAAACTTGCAAAATTCAAAATTCTCTAAAAACAAAAGTACAAGTCCAAAACTTATAGAAAATACATTTTTGTGCTCTGTGAGTCGATATCCTTCGCATACAATTCAATTGAGTTGAAAAATTCACGTTTGGAGAAAATCACTTTAAAAATGTTTAAATCGTCATATCTCGTTAACCGAGCGTCTAAACACATCGAAACTTTGCAAAATTCAAAATTCTCTAAAAACAAAACTACAAGTCCAAAACTTATAGAAAATACATTTTTGTGCTCTGTGAGTCGATATCCTTCGCATACAATTCAATTGGAGTTGAAAAATTCACGTTTGGAGAAAATCACTTTTAAAAATGTTTAAATCGTCATATCTCGTTAACCGAGCGTCTAAACACATCAAAACTTGCAAAATTCAAAATTCTCTAAAAACAAAAGTACAAGTCCAAAACTTATAGAAAATACATTTTTGTGCTCTGTGAGTCGATATCCTTCGCATACAATTCAATTGGAGTTGAAAAATTCACGTTTGGAAAAAATCACTTTTAAAAATGTTTAAATCGTCATATCTCGTTAACCGAGCGTCTAAACACATCAAAACTTTGCAAAATTCAAAATTCTCTAAAAACAAAACTACAAGTCCAAAACTTATAGAAAATACATTTTTGTGCTCTGTGAGTCGATATCCTTCGCATACAATTCAATTGGAGTTGAAAAATTCACGTTTGGAGAAAATCACTTTTAAAAATGTTTAAATCGTCATATCTCGTTAACCCAGCGTCTAAACACATCAAAACTTTGCAAAATTCAAAATTCTCTAAAAACAAAACTACAAGTCCAAAACTTATAGAAAATACATTTTTGTGCTCTGTGAGTCGATATCCTTCGCATACAATTCAATTGGAGTTGAATAATTCACGTTTGGAGAAAATCACTTTTAAAAATGTTTAAATCGTCATATCTCGTTAACCGAGCGTCTAAACACATCAAAACTTGCAAAATTCAAAATTCTCTAAAAACAAAACTACAAGTCCAAAACTTATAGAAAATAAATTTTTGTGCTCTGTGAGTCGATATCCTTCGCATACAATTCAATTGGAGTTGAAAAATTCACGTTTGGAGAAAATCACTTTTAAAAATGTTTAAATCGTCATATCTCGTTAACCGAGCGTCTAAACACATCAAAACTTTGCAAAATTCAAAATTCTCTAAAAACAAAACTACAAGTCCAAAACTTATAGAAAATACATTTTTGTGCTCTGTGAGTCGATATCCTTCGCATACAATTCAATTGGAGTTGAAAAATTCACGTTTGGAGAAAATCACTTTTAAAAATGTTTAAATCGTCATATCTCGTTAACCGAGCGTCTAAACACATCAAAACCTGCGAAATTCAAAATTCTCTAAAAACAAAACTACAAGTCCAAAACTTATAGAAAATACATTTTTGTGCTCTGTGAGTCGATATCCTTCGCATACAATTCAATTGGAGTTGAAAAATTCACGTTTGGAGAAAATCACTTTTAAAAATGTTTAAATCGTCATATCTCGTTAACCGAGCGTCTAAACACATCAAAACTTTGCAAAATTCAAAATTCTCTAAAAACAAAACTACAAGTCCAAAACTTATAGAAAATACATTTTTGTGCTCTGTGAGTCGATATCCTTCGCATACAATTCAATTGGAGTTGAAAAATTCACGTTTGGAGAAAATCACTTTTAAAAATGTTTAAATCGTCATATCTCGTTAACCGAGCGTCTAAACACATCAAAACTTTGCAAAATTCAAAATTCTCTAAAAACAAAACTACAAGTCCAAAACTTATAGAAAATACATTTTTGTGCTCTGTGAGTCGATATCCTTCGCATACAATTCAATTGGAGTTGAAAAATTCACGTTTGGAGAAAATCACTTTTAAAAATGTTTAAATCGTCATATCTCGTTAACCGAGCGTCTAAAAACATAAAAACTTTGCAAAATTCAAAATTCTCTAAAAACAAAACTACAAGTCCAAAACTTATAGAAAATACATTTTTGTGCTCTGTGAGTCGATATCCTTCGCATACAATTCAATTGGAGTTGAAAAATTCACGTTTGGAGAAAATCACTTTTAAAAATGTTTAAATCGTCATATCTCGTTAACCGAGCGTCTAAACACATCAAAACTTGCAAAATTCAAAATTCTCTAAAAACAAAACTACAAGTCCAAAACTTATAGAAAATACATTTTTGTGCTCTGTGAGTCGATATCCTTCGCATACAATTCAATTGGAGTTGAAAAATTCACGTTTTTAGAAAATCACTTTTAAAAATGTTTAAATCGTCATATCTCGTTAACCGAGCGTCTAAACACATCAAAACTTTGCAAAATTCAAAATTCTCTAAAAACAAAACTACAAGTCCAAAACTTATAGAAAATACATTTTTGTGCTCTGTGAGTCGATATCCTTCGCATACAATTCAATTGGAGTTGAAAAATTCACGTTTGGAGAAAATCACTTTTAAAAATGTTTAAATCGTCATATCTCGTTAACCGAGCGTCTAAACACATCAAAACTTGCAAAATTCAAAATTCTCTAAAAACAAAACTACAAGTCCAAAACTTATAGAAAATACATTTTTGTGCTCTGTGAGTCGATATCCTTCGCATACAATTCAATTGGAGTTGAAAAATTCACGTTTGGAGAAAATCACTTTTAAAAATGTTTAAATCGTCATATCTCGTTAACCGAGCGTCTAAACACATCAAAACTTTGCAAAATTCAAAATTCTCTAAAAACAAAACTACAAGTCCAAAACTTATAGAAAATACATTTTTGTGCTCTGTGAGTCGATATCCTTCACATACAATTCAATTGGAGTTGAAAAATTCACGTTTGGAGAAAATCACTTTTAAAAATGTTTAAATCGTCATATCTCGTTAACCGAGCGTCTAAACACATCAAAACTTGCAAAATTCAAAATTCTCTAAAAACAAAACTACAAGTCCAAAACTTATAGAAAATACATTTTTGTGCTCTGTGAGTCGATATCCTTCGCATACAATTCAATTGGAGTTGAAAAATTCACTTTTGGAGAAAATCACTTTTAAAAATGTTTAAGTCGTCATATCTCGTTAACCGAGCGTCTAAACACCCCAAAACTTGCAAAATTCAAAATTCTCTAAAAACAAAACTACAAGTCCAAAACTTATAGAAAATACATTTTTGTGCTCTGTGAGTCGATATCCTTCGCATACAATTCAATTGGAGTTGAAAAATTCACGTTTGGAGAAAATCACTTTTAAAAATGTTTAAGTCGTCATATCTCGTTAACCGAGCGTCTAAACACCCCAAAACTTGCAAAATTCAAAATTCTCTAAAAACAAAACTACAAGTCCAAAACTTATAGAAAATGCATTTTTGTGCTCTGTGAGTCGATATCCTTCGCATACAATTCAATTGGAGTTGAAAAATTCACGTTTGGAGAAAATCACTTTTAAAAATGTTTAAATCGTCATATCTCGTTAACCGAGCGTCTAAACACATCAAAACTTTGCAAAATTCAAAATTCTCTAAAAACAAAACTACAAGTCCAAAACTTATAGAAAATACATTTTTGTGCTCTGTGAGTCGATATCCTTCGCATACAATTCAATTGGAGTTGAAAAATTCACGTTTGGAGAAAATCACTTTTAAAAATGTTTAAATTGTCATATCTCGTTAACCGAGCGTCTAAACACATCAAAACTTTGCAAAATTCAAAATTCTCTAAAAACAAAACTACAAGTCCAAAACTTATAGAAAATACATTTTTGTGCTCTGTGAGTCGATATCCTTCGCATACAATTCAATTGGAGTTGAAAAATTCACGTTTGGAGAAAATCACTTTTAAAAATGTTTAAATTGTCATATCTCGTTAACCGAACGTCTAAACACATCAAAACTTAGCAAAATTCAAAATTCTCTAAAAACAAAACTACAAGTCCAAAATTTATAGAAAATACATTTTTGTGCTCTGTGAGTCGATATCCTTCGCATACAATTCAATTGGAGTTGAAAAATTCACGTTTGGAGAAAATCACTTTTAAAAATGTTTAAATCGTCATATCTCGTTAACCGAGCGTCTAAACACATCAAAACTTGCAAAATTCAAAATTCTCTAAAAACAAAACTACAAGTCCAAAACTTATAGAAAATACATTTTTGTGCTCTGTGAGTCGATATCCTTCGCATACAATTCAATTGGAGTTGAAAAATTCACGTTTGGAGAAAATCACTTTTAAAAATGTTTAAATCGTCATATCTCGTTAACCGAGCGTCTAAACACCCCAAAACTTTGCAAAATTCAAAATTCTCTAAAAACAAAACTACAAGTCCAAAACTTATAGAAAATACATTTTTGTGCTCTGTGAGTCGATATCCTTCGCATACAATTCAATTGGAGTTGAAAAATTCACGTTTGGAGAAAATCACTTTTAAAAATGTTTAAATCGTCATATCTCGTTAACCGAACGTCTAAACACATCAAAACTTGCAAAATTCAAAATTCTCTAAAAACAAAACTACAAGTCCAAAACTTATAGAAAATACATTTTTGTGCTCTGTGAGTCGATATCCTTCGCATACAATTCAATTGGAGTTGAAAAATTCACGTTTGGAGAAAATCACTTTTAAAAATGTTTAAATAGTCATATCTCGTTAACCGAGCGTCTAAACACATCAAAACTTGCAAAATTCAAAATTCTCTAAAAACAAAACTACAAGTCCAAAACTTATAGAAAATACATTTTTGTGCTCTGTGAGTCGATATCCTTCGCATACAATTCAATTGGAGTTGAAAAATTCACGTTTGGAGAAAATCACTTTTAAAAATGTTTAAATCGTCATATCTCGTTAACCGAGCGTCTAAACACATCAAAACTTTGCAAAATTCAAAATTCTCTAAAAACAAAACTACAAGTCCAAAACTTATAGAAAATACATTTTTGTGCTCTGTGAGTCGATATCCTTCGCATACAATTCAATTGGAGTTGAAAAATTCACGTTTGGAGAAAATCACTTTTAAAAATGTTTAAATCGTCATATCTCGTTAACCGAGCGTCTAAACACCCCAAAACTTTGCAAAATTCAAAATTCTCTAAAAACAAAACTACAAGTCCAAAACTTATAGAAAATACATTTTTGTGCTCTGTGAGTCGATATCCTTCGCATACAATTCAATTGGAGCTGAAAAATTCACGTTTGGAGAAAATCACTTTTAAAAATGTTTAAATCGTCATATCTCGTTAACCGAGCATCTAAACACATCAAAACTTGCAAAATTCAAAATTCTCTAAAAACAAAACTACAAGTCCAAAACTTATAGAAAATACATTTTTGTGCTCTGTGAGTCGATATCCTTCGCATACAATTCAATTGGAGTTGAAAAATTCACGTTTGGAGAAAATCACTTTTAAAAATGTTTAAGTCGTCATATCTCGTTAACCGAGCGTCTAAACACCCCAAAACTTGCAAAATTCAAAATTCTCTAAAAACAAAACTACAAGTCCAAAACTTATAGAAAATACATTTTTGTGCTCTGTGAGTCGATATCCTTCGCATACAATTCAATTGGAGTTGAAAAATTCACGTTTGGAGAAAATCATTTCTAAAAATGTTTAAATCGTCATATATCGTTAACCGAGCATCTAAACACATCAAAACTTGCAAAATTCAAAATTCTCTAAAAACAAAACTACAAGTCCAAAACTTATAGAAAATACATTTTTGTGCTCTGTGAGTCGATATCCTTCGCATACAATTCAATTGGAGTTGAAAAATTCACGTTTGGAGAAAATCACTTTTAAAAATGTTTAAGTCGTCATATCTCGTTAACCGAGCGTCTAAACACCCCAAAACTTGCAAAATTCAAAATTCTCTAAAAACAAGACTACAAGTCCAAAACTTATAGAAAATACATTTTTGTGCTCTGTGAGTCGATATCCTTCGCATACAATTCAATTGGAGTTGAAAAATTCACGTTTGGAGAAAATCACTTTTAAAAATGTTTAAATCGTCATATCTCGTTAACCGAGCGTCTAAACACCCCAAAACTTGCAAAATTCAAAATTCTCTAAAAACAAAACTACAAGTCCAAAACTTATAGAAAATACATTTTTGTGCTCTGTGAGTCGATATCCTTCGCATACAATTCAATTGGAGTTGAAAAATTCACGTTTGGAGAAAATCACTTTTAAAAATGTTTAAATCGTCATATCTCGTTAACCGAGCGTCTAAACACATCAAAACTTGCAAAATTCAAAATTCTCTAAAAACAAAACTACAAGTCCAAAACTTATAGAAAATACATTTTTGTGCTCTGTGAGTCGATATCCTTCGCATACAATTCAATTCACGTTTGGAGAAAATCACTTTTAAAAATGTTTAAATCGTCATATCTCGTTAACCGAGCGTCTAAACACATCAAAACTTGCAAAATTCAAAATTCTCTAAAAACAAAACTACAAGTCCAAAACTTATAGAAAATACATTTTTGTGCTCTGTGAGTCGATATCCTTCGCATACAATTCAATTGGAGTTGAAAAATTCACGTTTGGAGAAAATCACTTTTAAAAATGTTTAAATCGTCATATCTCGTTAACCGAGCGTCTAAACACATCAAAACTTGCAAAATTCAAAATTCTCTAAAAACAAAACTACAAGTCCAAAACTTATAGAAAATACATTTTTGTGCTCTGTGAGTCGATATCCTTCGCATACAATTCAATTGGAGTTGAAAAATTCACGTTTGGAGAAAATCACTTTTAAAAATGTTTAAATCGTCATATCTCGTTAACCGAGCGTCTAAACACATCAAAACTTGCAAATTCAAAATTCTCTAAAAACAAAACTACAAGTCCAAAACTTATAGAAAATACATTTTTGTGCTCTGTGAGTCGATATCCTTCGCATACAATTCAATTGGAGTTGAAAAATTCACGTTTGGAGAAAATCACTTTTAAAAATGTTTAAGTCGTCATATCTCGTTAACCGAGCGTCTAAACACCCCAAAACTTGCAAAATTCAAAATTCTCTAAAAACAAAACTACAAGTCCAAAACTTATAGAAAATACATTTTTGTGCTCTGTGAGTCGATATCCTTCGCATACAATTCAATTGGAGTTGAAAAATTCACGTTTGGAGAAAATCACTTTTAAAAATGTTTAAATCGTCATATCTCGTTAACCGAGCGTCTAAACACCCCAAAACTTGCAAAATTCAAAATTCTCTAAAAACAAAACTACAAGTCCAAAACTTATAGAAAATACATTTTTGTGCTCTGTGAGTCGATATCCTTCGCATACAATTCAATTGGAGTTGAAAAATTCACGTTTGGAGAAAATCACTTTTAAAAATGTTTAAATCGTCATATCTCGTTAACCGAGCGTCTAAACACATCAAAACTTGCAAAATTCAAAATTCTCTAAAAACAAAACTACAAGTCCAAAACTTATAGAAAATACATTTTTGTGCTCTGTGAGTCGATATCCTTCGCATACAATTCAATTCACGTTTGGAGAAAATCACTTTTAAAAATGTTTAAATCGTCATATCTCGTTAACCGAGCGTCTAAACACATCAAAACTTGCAAAATTCAAAATTCTCTAAAAACAAAACTACAAGTCCAAAACTTATAGAAAATACATTTTTGTGCTCTGTGAGTCGATATCCTTCGCATACAATTCAATTGGAGTTGAAAAATTCACGTTTGGAGAAAATCACTTTTAAAAATGTTTAAATCGTCATATCTCGTTAACCGAGCGTCTAAACACCCCAAAACTTTGCAAAATTCAAAATTCTCTAAAAACAAAACTACAAGTCCAAAACTTATAGAAAATACATTTTTGTGCTCTGTGAGTCGATATCCTTCGCATACAATTCAATTGGAGTTGAAAAATTCACGTTTGGAGAAAATCACTTTTAAAAATGTTTAAATCGTCATATCTCGTTAACCGAGCATCTAAACACATCAAAACTTGCAAAATTCAAAATTCTCTAAAAACAAAACTACAAGTCCAAAACTTATAGAAAATACATTTTTGTGCTCTGTGAGTCGATATCCTTCGCATACAATTCAATTGGAGTTGAAAAATTCACGTTTGGAGAAAATCACTTTTAAAAATGTTTAAGTCGTCATATCTCGTTAACCGAGCGTCTAAACACCCCAAAACTTGCAAAATTCAAAATTCTCTAAAAACAAAACTACAAGTCCAAAACTTATAGAAAATACATTTTTGTGCTCTGTGAGTCGATATCCTTCGCATACAATTCAATTGGAGTTGAAAAATTCACGTTTGGAGAAAATCACTTTTAAAAATGTTTAAATCGTCATATATCGTTAACCGAGCATCTAAACACATCAAAACTTGCAAAATTCAAAATTCTCTAAAAACAAAACTACAAGTCCAAAACTTATAGAAAATACATTTTTGTGCTCTGTGAGTCGATATCCTTCGCATACAATTCAATTGGAGTTGAAAAATTCACGTTTGGAGAAAATCACTTTTAAAAATGTTTAAGTCGTCATATCTCGTTAACCGAGCGTCTAAACACCCCAAAACTTGCAAAATTCAAAATTCTCTAAAAACAAGACTACAAGTCCAAAACTTATAGAAAATACATTTTTGTGCTCTGTGAGTCGATATCCTTCGCATACAATTCAATTGGAGTTGAAAAATTCACGTTTGGAGAAAATCACTTTTAAAAATGTTTAAATCGTCATATCTCGTTAACCGAGCGTCTAAACACCCCAAAACTTGCAAAATTCAAAATTCTCTAAAAACAAAACTACAAGTCCAAAACTTATAGAAAATACATTTTTGTGCTCTGTGAGTCGATATCCTTCGCATACAATTCAATTGGAGTTGAAAAATTCACGTTTGGAGAAAATCACTTTTAAAAATGTTTAAATCGTCATATCTCGTTAACCGAGCGTCTAAACACATCAAAACTTGCAAAATTCAAAATTCTCTAAAAACAAAACTACAAGTCCAAAACTTATAGAAAATACATTTTTGTGCTCTGTGAGTCGATATCCTTCGCATACAATTCAATTCACGTTTGGAGAAAATCACTTTTAAAAATGTTTAAATCGTCATATCTCGTTAACCGAGCGTCTAAACACATCAAAACTTGCAAAATTCAAAATTCTCTAAAAACAAAACTACAAGTCCAAAACTTATAGAAAATACATTTTTGTGCTCTGTGAGTCGATATCCTTCGCATACAATTCAATTGGAGTTGAAAAATTCACGTTTGGAGAAAATCACTTTTAAAAATGTTTAAATCGTCATATCTCGTTAACCGAGCGTCTAAACACATCAAAACTTGCAAAATTCAAAATTCTCTAAAAACAAAACTACAAGTCCAAAACTTATAGAAAATACATTTTTGTGCTCTGTCAGTCGATATCCTTCGCATACAATTCAATTGGAGTTGAAAAATTCACGTTTGGAGAAAATCACTTTTAAAAATGTTTAAATCGTCATATCTCGTTAACCGAGCGTCTAAACACATCAAAACTTGCAAATTCAAAATTCTCTAAAAACAAAACTACAAGTCCAAAACTTATAGAAAATACATTTTTGTGCTCTGTGAGTCGATATCCTTCGCATACAATTCAATTGGAGTTGAAAAATTCACGTTTGGAGAAAATCACTTTTAAAAATGTTTAAGTCGTCATATCTCGTTAACCGAGCGTCTAAACACCCCAAAACTTGCAAAATTCAAAATTCTCTAAAAACAAAACTACAAGTCCAAAACTTATAGAAAATACATTTTTGTGCTCTGTGAGTCGATATCCTTCGCATACAATTCAATTGGAGTTGAAAAATTCACGTTTGGAGAAAATCACTTTTAAAAATGTTTAAATCGTCATATCTCGTTAACCGAGCGTCTAAACACCCCAAAACTTGCAAAATTCAAAATTCTCTAAAAACAAAACTACAAGTCCAAAACTTATAGAAAATACATTTTTGTGCTCTGTGAGTCGATATCCTTCGCATACAATTCAATTGGAGTTGAAAAATTCACGTTTGGAGAAAATCACTTTTAAAAATGTTTAAATCGTCATATCTCGTTAACCGAGCGTCTAAACACATCAAAACTTGCAAAATTCAAAATTCTCTAAAAAAAAACTACAAGTCCAAAACTTATAGAAAATACATTTTTGTGCTCTGTGAGTCGATATCCTTCGCATACAATTCAATTCACGTTTGGAGAAAATCACTTTTAAAAATGTTTAAATCGTCATATCTCGTTAACCGAGCGTCTAAACACATCAAAACTTGCAAAATTCAAAATTCTCTAAAAACAAAACTACAAGTCCAAAACTTATAGAAAATACATTTTTGTGCTCTGTGAGTCGATATCCTTCGCATACAATTCAATTGGAGTTGAAAAATTCACGTTTGGAGAAAATCACTTTTAAAAATGTTTAAATCGTCATATCTCGTTAACCGAGCGTCTAAACACATCAAAACTTGCAAAATTCAAAATTCTCTAAAAACAAAACTACAAGTCCAAAACTTATAGAAAATACATTTTTGTGCTCTGTGAGTCGATATCCTTCGCATACAATTCAATTGGAGTTGAAAAATTCACGTTTGGAGAAAATCACTTTTAAAAATGTTTAAATCGTCATATCTCGTTAACCGAGCGTCTAAACACATCAAAACTTGCAAATTCAAAATTCTCTAAAAACAAAACTACAAGTCCAAAACTTATAGAAAATACATTTTTGTGCTCTGTGAGTCGATATCCTTCGCATACAATTCAATTGGAGTTGAAAAATTCACGTTTGGAGAAAATCACTTTTAAAAATGTTTAAATCGTCATATCTCGTTAACCGAGCGTCTAAACACCCCAAAACTTGCAAAATTCAAAATTCTCTAAAAACAAAACTACAAGTCCAAAACTTATAGAAAATACATTTTTGTGCTCTGTGAGTCGATATCCTTCGCATACAATTCAATTGGAGTTGAAAAATTCACGTTTGGAGAAAATCACTTTTAAAAATGTTTAAATCGTCATATCTCGTTAACCGAGCGTCTAAACACATCAAAACTTGCAAAATTCAAAATTCTCTAAAAACAAAACTACAAGTCCAAAACTTATAGAAAATACATTTTTGTGCTCTGTGAGTCGATATCCTTCGCATACAATTCAATTCACGTTTAGAGAAAATCACTTTTAAAAATGTTTAAATCGTCATATCTCGTTAACCGAGCGTCTAAACACATCAAAACTTGCAAAATTCAAAATTCTCTAAAAACAAAACTACAAGTCCAAAACTTATAGAAAATACATTTTTGTGCTCTGTGAGTCGATATCCTTCGCATACAATTCAATTCACGTTTGGAGAAAATCACTTTTAAAAATGTTTAAATCGTCATATCTCGTTAACCAAGCGTCTAAACACATCAAAACTTTGCAAAATTCAAAATTCTCTAAAAACAAAACTACAAGTCCATAACTTATAGAAAATACTTTTTTGTGCTCTGTGAGTCGATATCCTTCGCATACAATTCAATTGGAGTTGAAAAATTCACGTTTGGAGAAAATCACTTTTAAAAATGTTTAAATCGTCATATCTCGTTAACCGAGCGTCTAAACACATCAAAACTTGCAAAATTCAAAATTCTCTAAAAACAAAACTACAAGTCCAAAACTTATAGCAAATACATTTTTGTGCTCTGTGAGTCGATATCCTTCGCATACAATTCAATTGGAGTTGAAAAATTCACGTTTGGAGAAAATCACTTTTAAAAATGTTTAAATCGTCATATCTCGTTAACCGAGCGTCTAAACACATCAAAACTTGCAAATTCAAAATTCTCTAAAAACAAAACTACAAGTCCAAAACTTATAGAAAATAAAATAAAATTTTTGTGCTCTGTGAGTCGATATCCTTCGCATACAATTCAATTGGAGTTGAAAAATTCACGTTTGGAGAAAATCACTTTTAAAAATGTTTAAATCGTCATATCTCGTTAACCGAGCGTCTAAACACCCCAAAACTTGCAAAATTCAAAATTCTCTAAAAACAAAACTACAAGTCCAAAACTTATAGAAAATACATTTTTGTGCTCTGTGAGTCGATATCCTTCGCATACAATTCAATTGGAGTTGAAAAATTCACGTTTGGAGAAAATCACTTTTAAAAATGTTTAAATCGTCATATCTCGTTAACCGAGCGTCTAAACACATCAAAACTTGCAAAATTCAAAATTCTCTAAAAACAAAACTACAAGTCCAAAACTTATAGAAAATACATTTTTGTGCTCTGTGAGTCGATATCCTTCGCATACAATTCAATTCACGTTTAGAGAAAATCACTTTTAAAAATGTTTAAATCGTCATATCTCGTTAACCGAGCGTCTAAACACATCAAAACTTGCAAAATTCAAAATTCTCTAAAAACAAAACTACAAGTCCAAAACTTATAGAAAATACATTTTTGTGCTCTGTGAGTCGATATCCTTCGCATACAATTCAATTCACGTTTGGAGAAAATCACTTTTAAAAATGTTTAAATCGTCATATCTCGTTAACCGAGCGTCTAAACACATCAAAACTTGCAAAATTCAAAATTCTCTAAAAACAAAACTACAAGTCCAAAACTTATAGAAAATACATTTTTGTGCTCTGTGAGTCGATATCCTTCGCATACAATTCAATTGGAGTTGAAAAATTCACGTTTGGAGAAAATCACTTTTAAAAATGTTTAAATCGTCATATCTCGTTAACCGAGCGTCTAAACACATCAAAACTTGCAAATTCAAAATTCTCTAAAAACAAAACTACAAGTCCAAAACTTATAGAAAATACATTTTTGTGCTCTGTGAGTCGATATCCTTCGCATACAATTCAATTGGAGTTGAAAAATTCACGTTTGGAGAAAATCACTTTTAAAAATGTTTAAATCGTCATATCTCGTTAACCGAGCGTCTAAACACATCAAAACTTGCAAATTCAAAATTCTCTAAAAACAAAACTACAAGTCCAAAACTTATAGAAAATACATTTTTGTGCTCTGTGAGTCGATAGCCTTCGCATACAATTCAATTGGAGTTGAAAAATTCACGTTTGGAGAAAATCACTTTTAAAAATGTTTAAATCGTCATATCTCGTTAACCGAGCGTCTAAACACATCAAAACTTGCAAAATTCAAAATTCTCTAAAAACAAAACTACAAGTCCAAAACTTATAGAAAATACATTTTTGTGCTCTGTGAGTCGATATCCTTCGCATACAATTCAATTCACGTTTAGAGAAAATCACTTTTAAAAATGTTTAAATCGTCATATCTCGTTAACCGAGCGTCTAAACACATCAAAACTTGCAAAATTCAAAATTCTCTAAAAACAAAACTACAAGTCCAAAACTTATAGAAAATACATTTTTGTGCTCTGTGAGTCGATATCCTTCGCATACAATTCAATTCACGTTTGGAGAAAATCACTTTTAAAAATGTTTAAATCGTCATATCTCGTTAACCAAGCGTCTAAACACATCAAAACTTTGCAAAATTCAAAATTCTCTAAAAACAAAACTACAAGTCCATAACTTATAGAAAATACTTTTTTGTGCTCTGTGAGTCGATATCCTTCGCATACAATTCAATTGGAGTTGAAAAATTCACGTTTGGAGAAAATCACTTTTAAAAATGTTTAAGTCGTCATATCTCGTTAACCGAGCGTCTAAACACATCAAAACTTGCAAAATTCAAAATTCTCTAAAAACAAAACTACAAGTCCAAAACTTATAGAAAATACATTTTTGTGCTCTGTGAGTCGATATCCTTCGCATACAATTCAATTGGAGTTGAAAAATTCACGTTTGGAGAAAATCACTTTTAAAAATGTTTAAATCGTCATATCTCGTTAACCGAGCGTCTAAACACATCAAAACTTAGCAAAATTCAAAATTCTCTAAAAACAAAACTACAAGTCCAAAACTTATAGAAAATACATTTTTGTGCTCTGTGAGTCGATATCCTTCGCATACAATTCAATTGGAGTTGAAAAATTCACGTTTGGAGAAAATCACTTTTAAAAATGTTTAAATCGTCATATCTCGTTAACCGAGCGTCTAAACACATCAAAACTTAGCAAAATTCAAAATTCTCTAAAAACAAAACTACAAGTCCAAAACTTATAGAAAATACATTTTTGTGCTCTGTGAGTCGATATCCTTCGCATACAATTCAATTGGAGTTGAAAAATTCACGTTTGGAGAAAATCACTTTTAAAAATGTTTAAATCGTCATATCTCGTTAACCGAGCGTCTAAACACATCAAAACTTAGCAAAATTCAAAATTCTCTAAAAACAAAACTACAAGTCCAAAACTTATAGAAAATACATTTTTGTGCTCTGTGAGTCGATATCCTTCGCATACAATTCAATTGGAGTTGAAAAATTCACGTTTGGAGAAAATCACTTTTAAAAATGTTTAAATCGTCATATCTCGTTAACCGAGCGTCTAAACACATCAAAACTTGCAAAATTCAAAATTCTCTAAAAACAAAACTACAAGTCCAAAACTTATAGAAAATACATTTTTGTGCTCTGTGAGTCGATATCCTTCGCATACAATTCAATTGGAGTTGAAAAATTCACGTTTGGAGAAAATCACTTTTAAAAATGTTTAAATCGTCATATCTCGTTAACCGAGCGTCTAAACACATCAAAACTTAGCAAAATTCAAAATTCTCTAAAAACAAAACTACAAGTCCAAAACTTATAGAAAATACATTTTTGTGCTCTGTGAGTCGATATCCTTCGCATACAATTCAATTGGAGTTGAAAAATTCACGTTTGGAGAAAATCACTTTTAAAAATGTTTAAATCGTCATATCTCGTTAACCGAGCGTCTAAACACATCAAAACTTGCAAAATTCAAAATTCTCTAAAAACAAAACTACAAGTCCAAAACTTATAGAAAATACATTTTTGTGCTCTGTGAGTCGATATCCTTCGCATACAATTCAATTGGAGTTGAAAAATTCACGTTTGGAGAAAATCACTTTTAAAAATGTTTAAATCGTCATATCTCGTTAACCGAGCGTCTAAACACATCAAAACTTATCAAAATTCAAAATTCTCTAAAAACAAAACTACAAGTCCAAAACTTATAGAAAATACATTTTTGTGCTCTGTGAGTCGATATCCTTCGCATACAATTCAATTGGAGTTGAAAAATTCACGTTTGGAGAAAATCACTTTTAAAAATGTTTAAATCGTCATATCTCGTTAACCGAGCGTCTAAACACATCAAAACTTGCAAAATTCAAAATTCTCTAAAAACAAAACTACAAGTCCAAAACTTATAGAAAATACATTTTTGTGCTCTGTGAGTCGATATCCTTCGCATACAATTCAATTGGAGTTGAAAAATTCACGTTTGGAGAAAATCACTTTTAAAAATGTTTAAATCGTCATATCTCGTTAACCGAGCGTCTAAACACATCAAAACTTAGCAAAATTCAAAATTCTCTAAAAACAAAACTACAAGTCCAAAACTTATAGAAAATACATTTTTGTGCTCTGTGAGTCGATATCCTTCGCATACAATTCAATTGGAGTTGAAAAATTCACGTTTGGAGAAAATCACTTTTAAAAATGTTTAAATCGTCATATCTCGTTAACCGAGCGTCTAAACACATCAAAACTTAGCAAAATTCAAAATTCTCTAAAAACAAAACTACAAGTCCAAAACTTATAGAAAATACATTTTTGTGCTCTGTGAGTCGATATCCTTCGCATACAATTCAATTGGAGTTGAAAAATTCACGTTTGGAGAAAATCACTTTTAAAAATGTTTAAATCGTCATATCTCGTTAACCGAGCGTCTAAACACATCAAAACTTGCAAAATTCAAAATTCTCTAAAAACAAAACTACAAGTCCAAAACTTATAGAAAATACATTTTTGTGCTCTGTGAGTCGATATCCTTCGCATACAATTCAATTGGAGTTGAAAAATTCACGTTTGGAGAAAATCACTTTTAAAAATGTTTAAATCGTCATATCTCGTTAACCGAGCGTCTAAACACATCAAAACTTGCAAAATTCAAAATTCTCTAAAAACAAAACTACAAGTCCAAAACTTATAGAAAATACATTTTTGTGCTCTGTGAGTCGATATCCTTCGCATACAATTCAATTGGAGTTGAAAAATTCACGTTTGGAGAAAATCACTTTTAAAAATGTTTAAATCGTCATATCTCGTTAACCGAGCGTCTAAACACATCAAAACTTAGCAAAATTCAAAATTCTCTAAAAACAAAACTACAAGTCCAAAACTTATAGAGAATACATTTTTGTGCTCTGTGAGTCGATATCCTTCGCATACAATTCAATTGGAGTTGAAAAATTCACGTTTGGAGGAAAATCACTTTTAAAAATGTTTAAATCGTCATATCTCGTTAACCGAGCGTCTAAACACATCAAAACTTAGCAAAATTCAAAATTCTCTAAAAACAAAACTACAAGTCCAAAACTTATAGAAAATACATTTTTGTGCTCTGTGAGTCGATATCCTTCGCATACAATTCAATTGGAGTTGAAAAATTCACGTTTGGAGAAAATCACTTTTAAAAATGTTTAAATCGTCATATCTCGTTAACCGAGCGTCTAAACACATCAAAACTTAGCAGATTCAAAATTCTCTAAAAACAAAACTACAAGTCCAAAACTTATAGAAAATACATTTTTGTGCTATGTGAGTCGATATCCTTCGCATACAATTCAATTGGAGTTGAAAAATTCACGTTTGGAGAAAATCACTTTTAAAAATGTTTAAATCGTCATATCTCGTTAACCGAGCGTCTAAACACATCAAAACTTTGCAAAATTCAAAATTCTCTAAAAACAAAACTACAAGTCCAAAACTTATAGAAAATACATTTTTGTGCTCTGTGAGTCGATATCCTTCGCATACAATTCAATTGGAGTTGAAAAATTCACGTTTGGAGAAAATCACTTTTAAAAATGTTTAAATCGTCATATCTCGTTAACCGAGCGTCTAAACACATCAAAACTTGCAAAATTCAAAATTCTCTAAAAACAAAACTACAAGTCCAAAACTTATAGAAAATACATTTTTGTGCTCTGTGAGTCGATATCCTTCCCATACAATTCAATTGGAGTTGAAAAATTCACGTTTAGAGAAAATCACTTTTAAAAATGTTTAAATCGTCATATCTCGTTAACCGAGCGTCTAAACACCCCAAAACTTGCAAAATTCAAAATTCTCTAAAAACAAAACTACAAGTCCAAGACTTATAGAAAATACATTTTTGTGCTCTGTGAGTCGATATCCTTCGCATACAATTCAATTCACGTTTGGAGAAAATCACTTTTAAAAATGTTTAAATCGTCATATCTCGTTAACCAAGCGTCTAAACACATCAAAACTTTGCAAAATTCAAAATTCTCTAAAAACAAAACTACAAGTCCAAAACTTATAGAAAATACATTTTTGTGCTCTGTGAGTCGATATCCTTCGCATACAATTCAATTGGAGTTGAAAAATTCACGTTTGGAGAAAATCACTTTTAAAAATGTTTAAATCGTCATATCTCGTTAACCGAGCGTCTAAACACATCAAAACTTTGCAAAATTCAAAATTCTCTAAAAACAAAACTACAAGTCCAAAACTTATAGAAAATACATTTTTGTGCTCTGTAAGTCGATATCCTTCGCATACAATTCAATTGGAGTTGAAAAATTCACGTTTGGAGAAAATCACTTTTAAAAATGTTTAAATCGTCATATCTCGTTAACCGAGCGTCTAAACACATCAAAACTTGCAAAATTCAAAATTCTCTAAAAACAAAACTACAAGTCCAAAACTTATAGAAAATACATTTTTGTGCTCTGTGAGTCGATATGCTTCGCATACAATTCAATTGGAGTTGAAAAATTCACGTTTGGAGAAAATCACTTTTAAAAATGTTTAAATCGTCATATCTCGTTAACCGAGCGTCTAAACACATCAAAACTTTGCAAAATTCAAAATTCTCTAAAAACAAAACTACAAGTCCAAAACTTATAGAAAATACATTTTTGTGCTCTGTGAGTCGATATCCTTCGCATACAATTCAATTGGAGTTGAAAAATTCACGTTTGGAGAAAATCACTTTTAAAAATGTTTAAATCGTCATATCTCGTTAACCGAGCGTCTAAACACATCAAAACTTTGCAAAATTCAAAATTCTCTAAAAACAAAACTACAAGTCCAAAACTTATAGAAAACACATTTTTGTGCTCTGTGAGTCGATATACAATTCAATTGGAGTTGAAAAATTCACGTTTGGAGAAAATCACTTTTAAAAATGTTTAAATCGTCATATCTCGTTAACCGAGCGTCTAAGCACATCAAAACTTTGCAAAATTCAAAATTCTCTAAAAACAAAACTACAAGTCCAAAACTTATAGAAAATACATTTTTGTGCTCTGTGAGTCGATATCCTTCGCATACAATTCAATTGGAGTTGAAAAATTCACGTTTGGAGAAAATCACTTTTAAAAATGTTTAAATCGTCATATCTCGTTAACCGAGCGTCTAAACACCCCAAAACTTGCAAAATTCAAAATTCTCTAAAAACAAAACTACAAGTCCAAAACTTATAGAAAATACATTTTTGTGCTCTGTGAGTCGATATCCTTCGCATACAATTCAATTGGAGTTGAAAAAATCACGTTTGGAGAAAATCACTTTTAAAAATGTTTAAATCGTCATATCTCGTTAACCGAGCGTCTAAACACATCAAAACTTGCAAAATTCAAAATTCTCTAACAACAAAACTACAAGTCCAAAACTTATAGAAAATACATTTTTGTGCTCTGTGAGTCGATATCCTTCGCATACAATTCAATTGGAGTTGAAAAATTCACGTTTGGAGAAAATCACTTTTAAAAATGTTTAAATCGTCATATCTCGTTAACCGAGCGTCTAAACACATCAAAACTTGCAAAATTCAAAATTCTCTAAAAACAAAACTACAAGTCCAAAACTTATAGAAAATACATTTTTGTGCTCTGTGAGTCGATATCCTTCGCATACAATTCAATTGGAGTTGAAAAATTCACGTTTGGAGAAAATCACTTTTAAAAATGTTTAAATCGTCATATCTCGTTAACCGAGCGTCTAAACACATCAAAACTTGCAAAATTCAAAATTCTCTAAAAACAAAACTACAAGTCCAAAACTTATAGAAAATACATTTTTGTGCTCTGTGAGTCGATATCCTTCGCATACAATTCAATTGGAGTTGAAAAATTCACGTTTGGAGAAAATCACTTTTAAAAATGTTTAAATCGTCATATCTCGTTAACCGAGCGTCTAAACACATCAAAACTTAGCAAAATTCTCTAAAAACAAAACTACAAGTCCAAAACTTATAGAAAATACATTTTTGTGCTCTGTGAGTCGATATCCTTCGCATACAATTCAATTGGAGTTAAAAAATTCACGTTTGGAGAAAATCACTTTTAAAAATGTTTAAATCGTCATATCCGTTAACCGAGCGTCTAAACACATCAAAACTTGCAAAATTCAAAATTCTCTAAAAACAAAACTAAAAGTCCAAAACTTATAGAAAATACATTTTTGTGCTCTGTGAGTCGATATCCTTCGCATACAATTCAATTGGAGTTGAAAAATTCACGTTTGGAGAAAATCACTTTTAAAAATGTTTAAATCGTCATATCTCGTTAACCGAGCGTCTAAACACATCAAAACTTTGCAAAATTCAAAATTCTCTAAAAACAAAACTACAAGTCCAAAACTTATAGAAAATACATTTTTGTGCTCTGTGAGTCGATATCCTTCGCATACAATTCAATTGGAGTTGAAAAATTCACGTTTGGAGAAAATCACTTTTAAAAATGTTTAAATCGTCATATCTCGTTAACCGAGCGTCTAAACACATCAAAACTTGCAAAATTCAAAATTCTCTAAAAACAAAACTACAAGTCCAAAACTTATAGAAAATACATTTTTGTGCTCTGTGAGTCGATATCCTTCCCATACAATTCAATTGGAGTTGAAAAATTCACGTTTAGAGAAAATCACTTTTAAAAATGTTTAAATCGTCATATCTCGTTAACCGAGCGTCTAAACACCCCAAAACTTGCAAAATTCAAAATTCTCTAAAAACAAAACTACAAGTCCAAGACTTATAGAAAATACATTTTTGTGCTCTGTGAGTCGATATCCTTCGCATACAATTCAATTCACGTTTGGAGAAAATCACTTTTAAAAATGTTTAAATCGTCATATCTCGTTAACCAAGCGTCTAAACACATCAAAACTTTGCAAAATTCAAAATTCTCTAAAAACAAAACTACAAGTCCAAAACTTATAGAAAATACATTTTTGTGCTCTGTGAGTCGATATCCTTCGCATACAATTCAATTGGAGTTGAAAAATTCACGTTTGGAGAAAATCACTTTTAAAAATGTTTAAATCGTCATATCTCGTTAACCGAGCGTCTAAACACATCAAAACTTTGCAAAATTCAAAATTCTCTAAAAACAAAACTACAAGTCCAAAACTTATAGAAAATACATTTTTGTGCTCTGTAAGTCGATATCCTTCGCATACAATTCAATTGGAGTTGAAAAATTCACGTTTGGAGAAAATCACTTTTAAAAATGTTTAAATCGTCATATCTCGTTAACCGAGCGTCTAAACACATCAAAACTTGCAAAATTCAAAATTCTCTAAAAACAAAACTACAAGTCCAAAACTTATAGAAAATACATTTTTGTGCTCTGTGAGTCGATATGCTTCGCATACAATTCAATTGGAGTTGAAAAATTCACGTTTGGAGAAAATCACTTTTAAAAATGTTTAAATCGTCATATCTCGTTAACCGAGCGTCTAAACACATCAAAACTTTGCAAAATTCAAAATTCTCTAAAAACAAAACTACAAGTCCAAAACTTATAGAAAATACATTTTTGTGCTCTGTGAGTCGATATCCTTCGCATACAATTCAATTGGAGTTGAAAAATTCACGTTTGGAGAAAATCACTTTTAAAAATGTTTAAATCGTCATATCTCGTTAACCGAGCGTCTAAACACATCAAAACTTTGCAAAATTCAAAATTCTCTAAAAACAAAACTACAAGTCCAAAACTTATAGAAAACACATTTTTGTGCTCTGTGAGTCGATATACAATTCAATTGGAGTTGAAAAATTCACGTTTGGAGAAAATCACTTTTAAAAATGTTTAAATCGTCATATCTCGTTAACCGAGCGTCTAAGCACATCAAAACTTTGCAAAATTCAAAATTCTCTAAAAACAAAACTACAAGTCCAAAACTTATAGAAAATACATTTTTGTGCTCTGTGAGTCGATATCCTTCGCATACAATTCAATTGGAGTTGAAAAATTCACGTTTGGAGAAAATCACTTTTAAAAATGTTTAAATCGTCATATCTCGTTAACCGAGCGTCTAAACACCCCAAAACTTGCAAAATTCAAAATTCTCTAAAAACAAAACTACAAGTCCAAAACTTATAGAAAATACATTTTTGTGCTCTGTGAGTCGATATCCTTCGCATACAATTCAATTGGAGTTGAAAAAATCACGTTTGGAGAAAATCACTTTTAAAAATGTTTAAATCGTCATATCTCGTTAACCGAGCGTCTAAACACATCAAAACTTGCAAAATTCAAAATTCTCTAACAACAAAACTACAAGTCCAAAACTTATAGAAAATACATTTTTGTGCTCTGTGAGTCGATATCCTTCGCATACAATTCAATTGGAGTTGAAAAATTCACGTTTGGAGAAAATCACTTTTAAAAATGTTTAAATCGTCATATCTCGTTAACCGAGCGTCTAAACACATCAAAACTTGCAAAATTCAAAATTCTCTAAAAACAAAACTACAAGTCCAAAACTTATAGAAAATACATTTTTGTGCTCTGTGAGTCGATATCCTTCGCATACAATTCAATTGGAGTTGAAAAATTCACGTTTGGAGAAAATCACTTTTAAAAATGTTTAAATCGTCATATCTCGTTAACCGAGCGTCTAAACACATCAAAACTTGCAAAATTCAAAATTCTCTAAAAACAAAACTACAAGTCCAAAACTTATAGAAAATACATTTTTGTGCTCTGTGAGTCGATATCCTTCGCATACAATTCAATTGGAGTTGAAAAATTCACGTTTGGAGAAAATCACTTTTAAAAATGTTTAAATCGTCATATCTCGTTAACCGAGCGTCTAAACACATCAAAACTTAGCAAAATTCTCTAAAAACAAAACTACAAGTCCAAAACTTATAGAAAATACATTTTTGTGCTCTGTGAGTCGATATCCTTCGCATACAATTCAATTGGAGTTAAAAAATTCACGTTTGGAGAAAATCACTTTTAAAAATGTTTAAATCGTCATATCCGTTAACCGAGCGTCTAAACACATCAAAACTTGCAAAATTCAAAATTCTCTAAAAACAAAACTAAAAGTCCAAAACTTATAGAAAATACATTTTTGTGCTCTGTGAGTCGATATCCTTCGCATACAATTCAATTGGAGTTGAAAAATTCACGTTTGGAGAAAATCACTTTTAAAAATGTTTAAATCGTCATATCTCGTTAACCGAGCGTCTAAACACATCAAAACTTAGCAAAATTCAAAATTCTCTAAAAACAAAACTACAAGTCCAAAACTTATAGAAAATACATTTTTGTGCTCTGTGAGTCGATATCCTTCGCATACAATTCAATTGGAGTTGAAAAATTCACGTTTGGAGAAAATCACTTTTAAAAATGTTTAAATCGTCATATCTCGTTAACCGAGCGTCTAAACACATCAAAACTTAGCAAAATTCAAAATTCTCTAAAAACAAAACTACAAGTCCAAAACTTATAGAAAATACATTTTTGTGCTGTGTGAGTCGATATCCTTCGCATACAATTCAATTGGAGTTGAAAAATTCACGTTTGGAGAAAATCACTTTTAAAAATGTTTAAATCGTCATATCTCGTTAACCGAGCGTCTAAACACATCAAAACTTTGCAAAATTCAAAATTCTCTAAAAACAAAACTACAAGTCCAAAACTTATAGAAAATACATTTTTGTGCTCTGTGAGTCGATATCCTTCGCATACAATTCAATTGGAGTTGAAAAATTCACGTTTAGAGAAAATCACTTTTAAAAATGTTTAAATCGTCATATCTCGTTAACCGAGCGTCTAAACACCCCAAAACTTGCAAAATTCAAAATTCTCTAAAAACAAAACTACAAGTCCAAAACTTATAGAAAATACATTTTTGTGCTCTGTGAGTCGATATCCTTCGCATACAATTCAATTCACGTTTGGAGAAAATCACTTTTAAAAATGTTTAAATCGTCATATCTCGTTAACCAAGCGTCTAAACACATCAAAACTTTGCAAAATTCAAAATTCTCTAAAAACAAAACTACAAGTCCAAAACTTATAGAAAATACATTTTTGTGCTCTGTGAGTCGATATCCTTCGCATACAATTCAATTGGAGTTGAAAAATTCACGTTTGGAGGAAAATCACTTTTAAAAATGTTTAAATCGTCATATCTCGTTAACCGAGCGTCTAAACACATCAAAACTTGCAAAATTCAAAATTCTCTAAAAACAAACTACAAGTCCAAAACTTATAGAAAATACATTTTTGTGCTCTGTGAGTCGATATCCTTCGCATACAATTCAATTGGAGTTGAAAAATTCACGTTTGGAGAAAATCACTTTTAAAAATGTTTAAATCGTCATATCTCGTTAACCGAGCGTCTAAACACATCAAAACTTGCAAAATTCAAAATTCTCTAAAAACAAAACTACAAGTCCAAAACTTATAGAAAATACATTTTTGTGCTCTGTGAGTCGATATCCTTCGCATACAATTCAATTGGAGTTGAAAAATTCACGTTTGGAGAAAATCACTTTTAAAAATGTTTAAATCGTCATATCTCGTTAACCGAGCGTCTAAGCACATCAAAACTTTGCAAAATTCAAAATTCTCTAAAAACAAAACTACAAGTCCAAAACTTATAGAAAATACATTTTTGTGCTCTGTGAGTCGATATCCTTCGCATACAATTCAATTGGAGTTGAAAAATTCACGTTTGGAGAAAATCACTTTTAAAAATGTTTAAATCGTCATATCTCGTTAACCGAGCGTCTAAACACCCCAAAACTTGCAAAATTCAAAATTCTCTAAAAACAAAACTACAAGTCCAAAACTTATAGAAAATACATTTTTGTGCTCTGTGAGTCGATATCCTTCGCATACAATTCAATTGGAGTTGAAAAATTCACGTTTGGAGAAAATCACTTTTAAAAATGTTTAAATCGTCATATCTCGTTAACCGAGCGTCTAAACACATCAAAACTTGCAAAATTCAAAATTCTCTAAAAACAAAACTACAAGTCCAAAACTTATAGAAAATACATTTTTGTGCTCTGTGAGTCGATATCCTTCGCATACAATTCAATTGGAGTTGAAAAATTCACGTTTGGAGAAAATCACTTTTAAAAATGTTTAAATCGTCATATCTCGTTAACCGAGCGTCTAAACACATCAAAACTTAGCAAAATTCAAAATTCTCTAAAAACAAAACTACAAGTCCAAAACTTATAGAAAATACATTTTTGTGCTCTGTGAGTCGATATCCTTCGCATACAATTCAATTGGAGTTAAAAAATTCACGTTTGGAGAAAATCACTTTTAAAAATGTTTAAATCGTCATATCTCGTTAACCGAGCGTCTAAACACATCAAAACTTGCAAAATTCAAAATTCTCTAAAAACAAAACTAAAAGTCCAAAACTTATAGAAAATACATTTTTGTGCTCTGTGAGTCGATATCCTTCGCATACAATTCAATTGGAGTTGAAAAATTCACGTTTGGAGAAAATCACTTTTAAAAATGTTTAAATCGTCATATCTCGTTAACCGAGCGTCTAAACACATCAAAACTTAGCAAAATTCAAAATTCTCTAAAAACAAAACTACAAGTCCAAAACTTATAGAAAATACATTTTTGTGCTCTGTGAGTCGATATCCTTCGCATACAATTCAATTGGAGTTGAAAAATTCACGTTTGGAGAAAATCACTTTTAAAAATGTTTAAATCGTCATATCTCGTTAACCGAGCGTCTAAACACATCAAAACTTGCAAAATTCAAAATTCTCTAAAAACAAAACTACAAGTCCAAAACTTATAGAAAATACATTTTTGTGCTCTGTGAGTCGATATCCTTCGCATACAATTCAATTGGAGTTGAAAAATTCACGTTTGGAGAAAATCACTTTTAAAAATGTTTAAATCGTCATATCTCGTTAACCGAGCGTCTAAACACATCAAAACTTAGCAAAATTCAAAATTCTCTAAAAACAAAACTACAAGTCCAAAACTTATAGAAAATACATTTTTGTGCTCTGTGAGTCGATATCCTTCGCATACAATTCAATTCACGTTTGGAGAAAATCACTTTTAAAAATGTTTAAATCGTCATATCTCGTTAACCAAGCGTCTAAACACATCAAAACTTTGCAAAATTCAAAATTCTCTAAAAACAAAACTACAAGTCCAAAACTTATAGAAAATACATTTTTGTGCTCTGTGAGTCGATATCCTTCGCATACAATTCAATTGGAGTTGAAAAATTCACGTTTGGAGAAAATCACTTTTAAAAATGTTTAAATCGTCATATCTCGTTAACCGAGCGTCTAAACACATCAAAACTTGCAAAATTCAAAATTCTCTAAAAACAAAACTACAAGTCCAAAACTTATAGAAAATACATTTTTGTGCTCTGTGAGTCGATATCCTTCGCATACAATTCAATTGGAGTTGAAAAATTCACGTTTGGAGAAAATCACTTTTAAAAATGTTTAAATCGTCATATCTCGTTAACCGAGCGTCTAAACACATCAAAACTTGCAAAATTCAAAATTCTCTAAAAACAAAACTACAAGTCCAAAAGTTATAGAAAATACATTTTTGTGCTCTGTGAGTCGATATCCTTCGCATACAATTCAATTGGAGTTGAAAAATTCACGTTTGGAGAAAATCACTTTTAAAAATGTTTAAATCGTCATATCTCGTTAACCGAGCGTCTAAACACATCAAAACTTTGCAAAATTCAAAATTCTCTAAAAACAAAACTACAAGTCCAAAACTTATAGAAAATACATTTTTGTGCTCTGTGAGTCGATATCCTTCGCATACAATTCAATTGGAGTTGAAAAATTCACTTTTGGAGAAAATCACTTTTAAAAATGTTTAAATCGTCATATCTCGTTAACCGAGCGTCTAAACACATCAAAACTTTGCAAAATTCAAAATTCTCTAAAAACAAAACTACAAGTCCAAAACTTATAGAAAATACATTTTTGTGCTCTGTGAGTCGATATACAATTCAATTGGAGTTGAAAAATTCACGTTTGGAGAAAATCACTTTTAAAAATGTTTAAATCGTCATATCTCGTTAACCGAGCGTCTAAGCACATCAAAACTTTGCAAAATTCAAAATTCTCTAAAAACAAAACTACAAGTCCAAAACTTATAGAAAATACATTTTTGTGCTCTGTGAGTCGATATCCTTCGCATACAATTCAATTGGAGTTGAAAAATTCACGTTTGGAGAAAATCACTTTTAAAAATGTTTAAATCGTCATATCTCGTTAACCGAGCGTCTAAACACCCCAAAACTTGCAAAATTCAAAATTCTCTAAAAACAAAACTACAAGTCCAAAACTTATAGAAAATACATTTTTGTGCTCTGTGAGTCGATATCCTTCGCATACAATTCAATTGGAGTTGAAAAATTCACGTTTGGAGAAAATCACTTTTAAAAATGTTTAAATCGTCATATCTCGTTAACCGAGCGTCTAAACACATCAAAACTTGCAAAATTCAAAATTCTCTAAAAACAAAACTACAAGTCCAAAACTTATAGAAAATACACTTTTGTGCTCTGTGAGTCGATATCCTTCGCATACAATTCAATTGGAGTTGAAAAATTCACGTTTGGATCACTTTTAAAAATGTTTAAATCGTCATATCTCGTTAACCGAGCGTCTAAACACATCAAAACTTGCAAAATTCAAAATTCTCTAAAAACAAAACTACAAGTCCAAAACTTATAGAAAATACATTTTTGTGCTCTGTGAGTCGATATACAATTCAATTGGAGTTGAAAAATTCACGTTTGGAGAAAATCACTTTTAAAAATGTTTAAATCGTCATATCTCGTTAACCGAGCGTCTAAACACATCAAAACTTTGCAACATTCAAAATTCTCTAAAAACAAAACTACAAGTCCAAAACTTATAGAAAATACATTTTTGTGCTCTGTGAGTCGATATCCTTCGCATACAATTGAATTGGAGTTGAAAAATTCACGTTTGGAGAAACTCAATTTTTGAAAATGTTTAAATCGTCATATCTCGTTAACCGAGCGTCTAAACACATCAAAACTTTGCAAAATTCAAAATTCTCTAAAAACAAAACTACAAGTCCAAAACTTATAGAAAATACATTTTTGTGCTCTGTGAGTCGATATCCTTCGCATACAATTGAATTGGAGTTGAAAAATTCAAAATTCTCTAAAAACAAAACTACAAGTCCAACACTTATAGAAAATACATTTTTGTGCTCTGTGAGTCGATATCCTTCGCATACAATTGAATTGGAGTTGAAAAATTCACGTTTGGAGAAACTCAATTTTTGAAAATGTTTAAATCGTCATATCTCGTTAACCGAGCGTCTAAACACATCAAAACTTTGCAAAATTCAAAATTCTCTAAAAACAAAACTACAAGTCCAAAACTTATAGAAAATACATTTTTGTGCTCTGTGAGTCGATATCCTTCGCATACAATTGAATTGGAGTTGAAAAATTCACGTTTGGAGAAAATCACTTTTAAAAATGTTTAAATCGTCATATCCCGTTAACCGAGCGTCTAAACACATCAAAACTTGCAAAATTCAAAATTCTCTAAAAACAAAACTACAAGTCCAAAACTTATAGAAAATACATTTTTGTGCTCTGTGAGTCGATATCCTTCGCATACAATTGAATTGGAGTTGAAAAATTCACGTTTGGAGAAACTCAATTTTTGAAAATGTTTAAATCGTCATATCTCGTTAACCGAGCGTCTAAACACATCAAAACTTTGCAAAATTCAAAATTCTCTAAAAACAAAACTACAAGTCCAAAACTTATAGAAAATACATTTTTGTGCTCTGTGAGTCGATATCCTTCGCATACAATTGAATTGGAGTTGAAAAATTCACGTTTGGAGAAACTCAATTTTTGAAAATGTTTAAATCGTCATATCTCGTTAACCGAGCGTCTAAACACATCAAAACTTTGCAAAATTCAAAATTCTCTAAAAACAAAACTACAAGTCCAAAACTTATAGAAAATACATTTTTGTGCTCTGTGAGTCGATATCCTTCGCATACAATTCAATTGGAGTTGAAAAATTCACGTTTAGAGAAAATCACTTTTAAAAATGTTTAAATCGTCATATCTCGTTAACCGAGCGTCTAAACACATCAAAACTTTGCAAAATTCAAAATTCTCTAAAAACAAAACTTTAAAGTCCAAAACTTATAGAAAATACATTTTTGTGCTCTGTGAGTCGATATCCTTCGCATACAATTCAATTGGAGTTGAAAAATTCACGTTTGGAGAAAATCACTTTTAAAAATGTTTAAATCGTCATATCTCGTTAACCGAGCGTCTAAACACATCAAAACTTTGCAAAATTCAAAATTCTCTAAAAACAAAACTACAAGTCCAAAACTTATAGAAAATACATTTTTGTGCTCTGTGAGTCGATATCCTTCGCATACAATTCAATTGGAGTTGAAAAATTTACGTTTAGAGAAAATCACATGTATCAAAACTTTGCAAAATTCAAAATTCTCTAAAAACAAAACTACAAAGTCCAAAACTTATAGAAAATACATTTTTGTGCTCTGTGAGTCGATATCCTTCGCATACAATTCAATTGGAGTTGAAAAATTCACGTTTGGAGAAAATCACTTTTAAAAATGTTTAAATCGTCATATCTCGTTAACCGAGCGTCTAAACACATCAAAACTTTGCAAAATTCAAAATTCTCTAAAAACAAAACTACAAGTCCAAAACTTATAGAAAATACATTTTTGTGCTCTGTGAGTCGATATCCTTCGCATACAATTCAATTGGAGTTGAAAAATTCACGTTTGGAGAAAATCACTTTTAAAAATGTTTAAATCGTCATATCTCGGTAACCGAGCGTCGATATCCTTCGCATACAATTCAATTGGAGTTGAAAAATTCACGTTTGGGGAAAATCACTTTTAAAAATGTTTAAATCGTCATATCTCGTTAACCGAGCGTCTAAACACATCAAAACTTTGCAAAATTCAAAATTCTCTAAAAACAAAACTACAAAGTCCAAAACAAAATATACATTTTTGTGCTCTGTGAGTCGATATCCTTCGCATACAATTCAATTGGAGTTGAAAAATTCACGTTTAGAGAAAATCAATTTTAAAAATGTTTAAATCGTCATATCTCGTTAACCGAGCGTCTAAACACATCAAAACTTTGCAAAATTCAAAATTCTCTAAAAACAAAACTACAAGTCCAAAACTTATAGAAAATACATTTTTGTGCTCTGTGAGTCGATATCCTTCGCATACAATTCAATTGGAGTTGAAAAATTCACGTTTGGAGAAAATCACTTTTAAAAATGTTTAAATCGTCATATCTCGTTAACCGAGCGTCTAAACACATCAAAACTTTGCAAAATTCAAAATTCTCTAAAAACAAAACTACAAGTCCAAAACTTATAGAAAATACATTTTTGTGCTCTGTGAGTCGATATCCTTCGCATACATCAATTGGAGTTGAAAAATTCACGTTTGGAGAAAATCACTTTTAAAAATGTTTAAATCGTCATATCTCGGTAACCGAGCGTCGATATCCTTCGCATACAATTCAATTGGAGTTGAAAAATTCACGTTTGGAGAAAATCACTTTTAAAAATGTTTAAATCGTCATATCTCGTTAACCGAGCGTCTAAACACCCCAAAACTTGCAAAATTCAAAATTCTCTAAAAACAAAACTACAAGTCCAAAACTTATAGAAAATACATTTTTGTGCTCTGTGAGTCGATATCCTTCGCATACAATTCAATTGGAGTTGAAAAATTCACGTTTAGAGAAAATCACTTTCAAAAATGTTTAAATCGTCATATCTCGTTAACCGAGCGTCTAAACACATCAAAACTTTGCAAAATTCAAAATTCTCTAAAAACAAAACTACAAGTCCAAAACTTATAGAAAATACATTTTTGTGCTCTGTGAGTCGATATCCTTCGCATACAATTCAATTGGAGTTGAAAAATTCACGTTTGGAGAAAATCACTTTTAAAAATGTTTAAATCGTCATATCTCGTTAACCGAGCGTCTAAACACATCAAAACTTTGCAAAATTCAAAATTCTCTAAAAACAAAACTACAAAGTCCAAAACTTATAGAAAATACATTTTTGTGCTCTGTGAGTCGATATCCTTCGCATACAATTCAATTGGAGTTGAAAAATTCACGTTTGGAGAAAATCACTTTTAAAAATGTTTAAATCGTCATATCTCGTTAACCGAGCGTCTAAACACATCAAAACTTTGCAAAATTCAAAATTCTCTAAAAACAAAACTACAAGTCCAAAACTTATAGAAAATACATTTTTGTGCTCTGTGAGTCGATATCCTTCGCATACAATTCAATTGGAGTTGAAAAATTCACGTTTGGAGAAAATCACTTTTAAAAATGTTTAAATCGTCATATCTCGTTAACCGAGCGTCTAAACACATCAAAACTTTGCAAAATTCAAAATTCTCTAAAAACAAAACTACAAGTCCAAAACTTATAGAAAATACATTTTTGTGCTCTGTGAGTCGATATCCTTCGCATACAATTCAATTGGAGTTGAAAAATTCACGTTTGGAGAAAATCACTTTTAAAAATGTTTAAATCGTCATATCTCGGTAACCGAGCGTCGATATCCTTCGCATACAATTCAATTTGAGTTGAAAAATTCACGTTTGGGGAAAATCACTTTTAAAAATGTTTAAATCGTCATATCTCGTTAACCGAGCGTCTAAACACATCAAAACTTTGCAAAATTCAAAATTCTCTAAAAACAAAACTACAAAGTCCAAAACTTATAGAAAATACATTTTTGTGCTCTGTGAGTCGATATCCTTCGCAAAAAATTCAATTGGAGTTGAAAAATTCACGTTTAGAGAAAATCAATTTTAAAAATGTTTAAATCGTCATATCTCGTTAACCGAGCGTCTAAACACATCAAAACTTTGCAAAATTCAAAATTCTCTAAAAACAAAACTACAAGTCCAAAACTTATAGAAAATACATTTTTGTGCTCTGTGAGTCGATATCCTTCGCATACAATTCAATTGGAGTTGAAAAATTCACGTTTGGAGAAAATCACTTTTAAAAATGTTTAAATCGTCATATCTCGTAAACCGAGCGTCTAAACACCCCAAAACTTGCAAAATTCAAAATTCTCTAAAAACAAAACTACAAGTCCAAAACTTATAGAAAATACATTTTTGTGCTCTGTGAGTCGATATCCTTCGCATACAATTCAATTGGAGTTGAAAAATTCACGTTTGGAGAAAATCACTTTTAAAAATGTTTAAATCGTCATATCTCGTTAACCGAGCGTCTAAACACATCAAAACTTTGCAAAATTCAAAATTCTCTAAAAACAAAACTACAAGTCCAAAACTTATAGAAAATACATTTTTGTGCTCTGTGAGTCGATATCCTTCGCATACAATTCAATTGGAGTTGAAAAATTCACGTTTGGAGAAAATCACTTTTAAAAATGTTTAAATCGTCATATCTCGTTAACCGAGCGTCTAAACACATCAAAACTTTGCAAAATTCAAAATTCTCTAAAAACAAAACTACAAGTCCAAAACTTATAGAGAATACATTTTTGTGCTCTGTGAGTCGATATCCTTCGCATACAATTTAATTGGAGTTGAAAAATTCACGTTTAGAGAAAATCACTTTCAAAAATGTTTAAATCGTCATATCTCGTTAACCGAGCGTCTAAACACATCAAAACTTTGCAAAATTCAAAATTCTCTAAAAACAAAACTACAAGTCCAAAACTTATAGAAAATACATTTTTGTGCTCTGTGAGGCGATATCCTTCGCATACAATTCAATTGGAGTTGAAAAATTCACGTTTGGAGAAAATCACTTTTAAAAATGTTTAAATCGTCATATCTCGTTAACCGAGCGTCTAAACACATCAAAACTTGCAAAATTCAAAATTCTCTAAAAAAAAAACTACAAGTCCAAAACTTATAGAAAATACATTTTTGTGCTGTGTGAGTCGATATCCTTCGCATACAATTCAATTGGAGTTGAAAAATTCACGTTTGGAGAAAATCACTTTTAAAAATGTTTAAATCGTCATATCTCGTTAACCGAGCGTCTAAACACATCAAAACTTTGCAAAATTCAAAATTCTCTAAAAACAAAACTACAAGTCCAAAACTTATAGAAAATACATTTTTGTGCTCTGTGAGTCGATATCCTTCGCATACAATTCAATTGGAGTTGAAAAATTCACGTTTGGAGAAAATCACTTTTAAAAATGTTTAAATCGTCATATCTCGTTAACCGAGCGTCTAAACACCCCAAAACTTGCAAAATTCAAAATTCTCTAAAAACAAAACTACAAGTCCAAAACTTATAGAAAATACATTTTTGTGCTCTGTGAGTCGATATCCTTCGCATACAATTCAATTGGAGTTGAAAAATTCACGTTTGGAGAAAATCACTTTTAAAAATGTTTAAATCGTCATATCTCGTTAACCGAGCGTCTAAACACATCAAAACTTTGCAAAATTCAAAATTCTCTAAAAACAAAACTACAAGTCCAAAACTTATAGAAAATACATTTTTGTGCTCTGTGAGTCGATATCCTTCGCATACAATTCAATTGGAGTTGAAAAATTCACGTTTGGAGAAAATCACTTTTAAAAATGTTTAAATCGTCATATCTCGTTAACCGAGCGTCTAAACACATCAAAACTTTGCAAAATTCAAAATTCTCTAAAAACAAAACTACAAAGTCCAAAACTTATAGAAAATACATTTTTGTGCTCTGTGAGTCGATATCCTTCGCATACAATTCAATTGGAGTTGAAAAATTCACGTTTGGAGAAAATCACTTTTAAAAATGTTTAAATCGTCATATCTCGTTAACCGAGCGTCTAAACACATCAAAACTTTGCAAAATTCAAAATTCTCTAAAAACAAAACTACAAGTCCAAAACTTATAGAAAATACATTTTTGTGCTCTGTGAGTCGATATCCTTCGCATACAATTCAATTGGAGTTGAAAAATTCACGTTTGGAGAAAATCACTTTTAAAAATGTTTAAATCGTCATATCTCGTTAACCGAGCGTCTAAACACATCAAAACTTTGCAAAATTCAAAATTCTCTAAAAACAAAACTACAAGTCCAAAACTTATAGAAAATACATTTTTGTGCTCTGTGAGTCGATATCCTTCGCATACAATTCAATTGGAGTTGAAAAATTCACGTTTGGAGAAAATCACTTTTAAAAATGTTTAAATCGTCATATCTCGGTAACCGAGCGTCGATATCCTTCGCATACAATTCAATTTGAGTTGAAAAATTCACGTTTGGGGAAAATCACTTTTAAAAATGTTTAAATCGTCATATCTCGTTAACCGAGCGTCTAAACACATCAAAACTTTGCAAAATTCAAAATTCTCTAAAAACAAAACTACAAAGTCCAAAACTTATAGAAAATACATTTTTGTGCTCTGTGAGTCGATATCCTTCGCATACAATTCAATTGGAGTTGAAAAATTCACGTTTAGAGAAAATCAATTTTAAAAATGTTTAAATCGTCATATCTCGTTAACCGAGCGTCTAAACACATCAAAACTTTGCAAAATTCAAAATTCTCTAAAAACAAAACTACAAGTCCAAAACTTATAGAAAATACATTTTTGTGCTCTGTGAGTCGATATCCTTCGCATACAATTCAATTGGAGTTGAAAAATTCACGTTTGGAGAAAATCACTTTTAAAAATGTTTAAATCGTCATATCTCGTAAACCGAGCGTCTAAACACCCCAAAACTTGCAAAATTCAAAATTCTCTAAAAACAAAACTACAAGTCCAAAACTTATAGAAAATACATTTTTGTGCTCTGTGAGTCGATATCCTTCGCATACAATTCAATTGGAGTTGAAAAATTCACGTTTGGAGAAAATCACTTTTAAAAATGTTTAAATCGTCATATCTCGTTAACCGAGCGTCTAAACACATCAAAACTTTGCAAAATTCAAAATTCTCTAAAAACAAAACTACAAGTCCAAAACTTATAGAGAATACATTTTTGTGCTCTGTGAGTCGATATCCTTCGCATACAATTTAATTGGAGTTGAAAAATTCACGTTTAGAGAAAATCACTTTCAAAAATGTTTAAATCGTCATATCTCGTTAACCGAGCGTCTAAACACATCAAAACTTTGCAAAATTCAAAATTCTCTAAAAACAAAACTACAAGTCCAAAACTTATAGAAAATACATTTTTGTGCTCTGTGAGGCGATATCCTTCGCATACAATTCAATTGGAGTTGAAAAATTCACGTTTGGAGAAAATCACTTTTAAAAATGTTTAAATCGTCATATCTCGTTAACCGAGCGTCTAAACACATCAAAACTTTGCAAAATTCAAAATTCTCTAAAAACAAAACTACAAGTCCAAAACTTATAGAGAATACATTTTTGTGCTCTGTGAGTCGATATCCTTCGCATACAATTTAATTGGAGTTGAAAAATTCACGTTTAGAGAAAATCACTTTCAAAAATGTTTAAATCGTCATATCTCGTTAACCGAGCGTCTAAACACATCAAAACTTGCAAAATTCAAAATTCTCTAAAAACAAAACTACAAGTCCAAAACTTATAGAAAATACATTTTTGTGCTCTGTGAGTCGATATCCTTCACATACAATTCAATTGGAGTTGAAAAATTCACGTTTGGAGAAAATCACTTTTAAAAATGTTTAAATCGTCATATCTCGTAAACCGAGCGTCTAAACACATCAAAACTTGCAAAATTCAAAATTCTCTAAAAACAAAACTACAAGTCCAAAACTTATAGAAAATACATTTTTGTGCTCTGTGAGTCGATATCCTTCGCATACAATTCAATTGGAGTTGAAAAATTCACGTTTGGAGAAAATCACTTTTAAAAATGTTTAAATCGTCATATCTCGTTAACCGAGCGTCTAAACACATCAAAACTTGCAAAATTCAAAATTCTCTAAAAACAAAACTACAAGTCTAAAACTTATAGAAAATACATTTTTGTGCTCTGTGAGTCGATATCCTTCGCATACAATTCAATTGGAGTTGAAAAATTCACGTTTGGAGAAAATCACTTTTAAAAATGTTTAAATCGTCATATCTCGTTAACCGAGCGTCTAAACACATCAAAACTTTGCAAAATTCAAAATTCTCTAAAAACAAAACTACAAGTCCAAAACTTATAGAAAATACATTTTTGTGCTCTGTGAGTCGATATCCTTCGCATACAATTCAATTGGAATTGAAAAATTCACGTTTGGAGAAAATCACTTTTAAAAATGTTTAAATCGTCATATCTCGTTAACCAAGCGTCTAAACACCCCAAAACTTGCAAAATTCAAAATTCTCTTAAAACAAAACTACAAGTCCAAAACTTATAGAAAATACATTTTTGTGCTCTGTGAGTCGATATCCTTCGCATACAATTCAATTGGAGTTGAAAAATTCACGTTTGGAGAAAATCACTTTTGAAAATGTTTAAATCGTCATATCTCGTTAACCGAGCGTCTAAACACATCAAAACTTTGCAAAATTCAAAATTCTCTAAAAACAAAACTACAAGTCCAAAACTTATAGAAAATACATTTTTGTGCTATGTGAGTCGATATCCTTCGCATACAATTCAATTGGAGTTGAAAAATTCACGTTTGGAGAAAATCACTTTTAAAAATGTTTAAATCGTCATATCTCGTTAACCGAGCGTCTAAACACATCAAAACTTTGCAAAATTCAAAATTCTCTAAAAACAAAACTACAAGTCCAAAACTTATAGAAAATACATTTTTGTGCTCTGTGAGTCGATATCCTTCACATACAATTCAATTGGAGTTGAAAAATTCACGTTTGGAGAAAATCACTTTTAAAAATGTTTAAATCGTCATATCTCGTAAACCGAGCGTATAAACACATCAAAACTTGCAAAATTCAAAATTCTCTAAAAACAAAACTACAAGTCCAAAACTTATAGAAAATACATTTTTGTGCTCTGTGAGTCGATATCCTTCGCATACAATTCAATTGGAGTTGAAAAATTCACGTTTGGAGAAAATCACTTTTAAAAATGTTTAAATCGTCATATCTCGTTAACCGAGCGTCTAAACACATCAAAACTTGCAAAATTCAAAATTCTCTAAAAACAAAACTACAAGTCCAAAACTTATAGAAAATACATTTTTGTGCTCTGTGAGTCGATATCCTTCGCATACAATTCAATTGGAGTTGAAAAATTCACGTTTGGAGAAAATCACTTTTAAAAATGTTTAAATCGTCATATCTCGTTAACCGAGCGTCTAAACACATCAAAACTTTGCAAAATTCAAAATTCTCTAAAAACAAAACTACAAGTCCAAAACTTATAGAAAATACATTTTTGTGCTCTGTGAGTCGATATCCTTCGCATACAATTCAATTGGAGTTGAAAAATTCACGTTTGGAGAAAATCACTTTTAAAAATGTTTAAATCGTCATATCTCGTTAACCGAGCGTCTAAACACATCAAAACTTGCAAAATTCAAAATTCTCTAAAAACAAAACTACAAGTCCAAAACTTATAGAAAATACATTTTTGTGCTCTGTGAGTCGATATCCTTCGCATACAATTCAATTGGAGTTGAAAAATTCACGTTTGGAGAAAATCACTTTTAAAAATGTTTAAATCGTCATATCTCGTTAACCGAGCGTCTAAACACATCAAAACTTTGCAAAATTCAAAATTCTCTAAAAACAAAACTACAAGTCCAAAACTTATAGAAAATACATTTTTGTGCTCTGTGAGTCGATATCCTTCGCATACAATTCAATTGGAGTTGAAAAATTCACGTTTGGAGAAAATCACTTTTAAAAATGTTTAAATCGTCATATCTCGTTAACCGAGCGTCTAAACACATCAAAACTTTGCAAAATTCAAAATTCTCTAAAAACAAAACTACAAGTCCAAAACTTATAGAAAATACATTTTTGTGCTCTGTGAGTCGATATCCTTCAATTCAATTGGAGTTGAAAAATTCACGTTTGGAGAAAATCACTTTTAAAAATGTTTAAATCGTCATATCTCGTTAACCGAGCGTCTAAACACATCAAAATTCGCATACAATTCAATTGGAGTTGAAAAATTCACGTTTGGAGAAAATCACTTTTAAAAATGTTTAAATCGTCATATCTCGTTAACAGAGCGTCTAAACACATCAAAACTTTGCAAAATTCAAAATTCTCTAAAAACAAAACTACAAGTCCAAAACTTATAGAAAATACATTTTTGTGCTCTGTGAGTCGATATCCTTCAATTCAATTGGAGTTGAAAAATTCACGTTTGGAGAAAATCACTTTTAAAAATGTTTAAATCGTCATATCTCGTTAACCGAGCGTCTAAACACATCAAAATTCGCATACAATTCAATTGGAGTTGAAAAATTCACGTTTGGAGAAAATCACTTTTAAAAATGTTTAAATCGTCATATCTCGTTAACCGAGCGTCTAAACACATCAAAACTTGCAAAATTCAAAATTCTCTAAAAACAAAACTACAAGTCCAAAACTTATAGAAAATACATTTTTGTGCTCTGTGAGTCGATATCCTTCGCATACAATTCAATTGGAGTTGAAAAATTCACGTTTGGAGAAAATCACTTTTAAAAATGTTTAAATCGTCATATCTCGTTAACCGAGCGTCTAAACACATCAAAACTTTGCAAAATTCTCTAAAAACAAAACTACAAGTCCAAAACTTATAGAAAATACATTTTTGTGCTATGTGAGTCGATATCCTTCGCATACAATTCAATTGGAGTTGAAAAATTCACGTTTGGAGAAAATCACTTTTAAAAATGTTTAAATCGTCATATCTCGTTAACCGAGCGTCTAAACACATCAAAACTTTGCAAAATTCAAAATTCTCTAAAAACAAAACTACAAGTCCAAAACTTATAGAAAATACATTTTTGTGCTCTGTGAGTCGATATCCTTCACATACAATTCAATTGCAGTTGAAAAATTCACGTTTGGAGAAAATCACTTTTAAAAATGTTTAAATCGTCATATCTCGTAAACCGAGCGTCTAAACACATCAAAACTTGCAAAATTCAAAATTCTCTAAAAACAAAACTACAAGTCCAAAACTTATAGAAAATACATTTTTGTGCTCTGTGAGTCGATATCCTTCGCATACAATTCAATTGGAGTTGAAAAATTCACGTTTGGAGAAAATCACTTTTAAAAATGTTTAAATCGTCATATCTCGTAAACCGAGCGTCTAAACACATCAAAACTTGCAAAATTCAAAATTCTCTAAAAACAAAACTACAAGTCCAAAACTTATAGAAAATACATTTTTGTGCTCTGTGAGTCGATATCCTTCGCATACAATTCAATTGGAATTGAAAAATTCACGTTTGGAGAAAATCACTTTTAAAAATGTTTAAATCGTCATATCTCGTTAACCAAGCGTCTAAACACCCCAAAACTTGCAAAATTCAAAATTCTCTTAAAACAAAACTACAAGTCCAAAACTTATAGAAAATACATTTTTGTGCTCTGTGAGTCGATATCCTTCGCATACAATTCAATTGGAGTTGAAAAATTCACGTTTGGAGAAAATCACTTTTGAAAATGTTTAAATCGTCATATCTCGTTAACCGAGCGTCTAAACACATCAAAACTTTGCAAAATTCAAAATTCTCTAAAAACAAAACTACAAGTCCAAAACTTATAGAAAATACATTTTTGTGCTATGTGAGTCGATATCCTTCGCATACAATTCAATTGGAGTTGAAAAATTCACGTTTGGAGAAAATCACTTTTAAAAATGTTTAAATCGTCATATCTCGTTAACCGAGCGTCTAAACACATCAAAACTTTGCAAAATTCAAAATTCTCTAAAAACAAAACTACAAGTCCAAAACTTATAGAAAATACATTTTTGTGCTCTGTGAGTCGATATCCTTCGCATACAATTCAATTGGAGTTGAAAAATTCACGTTTGGAGAAAATCACTTTTAAAAATGTTTAAATCGTCATATCTCGTTAACCGAGCGTCTAAACACATCAATACTTTGCAAAATTCAAAATTCTCTAAAAACAAAACTACAAGTCCAAAACTTATAGAAAATACATTTTTGTGCTCTGTGAGTCGATATCCTTCACATACAATTCAATTGGAGTTGAAAAATTCACGTTTGGAGAAAATCACTTTTAAAAATGTTTAAATCGTCATATCTCGTAAACCGAGCGTCTAAACACATCAAAACTTGCAAAATTCAAAATTCTCTAAAAACAAAACTACAAGTCCAAAACTTATAGAAAATACATTTTTGTGCTCTGTGAGTCGATATCCTTCGCATACAATTCAATTGGAGTTGAAAAATTCACGTTTGGAGAAAATCACTTTTAAAAATGTTTAAATCGTCATATCTCGTTAACCGAGCGTCTAAACACATCAAAACTTGCAAAATTCAAAATTCTCTAAAAACAAAACTACAAGTCCAAAACTTATAGAAAATACATTTTTGTGCTCTGTGAGTCGATATCCTTCGCATACAATTCAATTGGAGTTGAAAAATTCACGTTTGGAGAAAATCACTTTTAAAAATGTTTAAATCGTCATATCTCGTTAACCGAGCGTCTAAACACATCAAAACTTTGCAAAATTCAAAATTCTCTAAAAACAAAACTACAAGTCCAAAACTTATAGAAAATACATTTTTGTGCTCTGTGAGTCGATATCCTTCGCATACAATTCAATTGGAGTTGAAAAATTCACGTTTGGAGAAAATCACTTTTAAAAATGTTTAAATCGTCATATCTCGTTAACCGAGCGTCTAAACACATCAAAACTTGCAAAATTCAAAATTCTCTAAAAACAAAACTACAAGTCCAAAACTTATAGAAAATACATTTTTGTGCTCTGTGAGTCGATATCCTTCGCATACAATTCAATTGGAGTTGAAAAATTCACGTTTGGAGAAAATCACTTTTAAAAATGTTTAAATCGTCATATCTCGTTAACCGAGCGTCTAAACACATCAAAACTTTGCAAAATTCAAAATTCTCTAAAAACAAAACTACAAGTCCAAAACTTATAGAAAATACATTTTTGTGCTCTGTGAGTCGATATCCTTCGCATACAATTCAATTGGAGTTGAAAAATTCACGTTTGGAGAAAATCACTTTTAAAAATGTTTAAATCGTCATATCTCGTTAACCGAGCGTCTAAACACATCAATACTTTGCAAAATTCAAAATTCTCTAAAAACAAAACTACAAGTCCAAAACTTATAGAAAATACATTTTTGTGCTCTGTGAGTCGATATCCTTCAATTCAATTGGAGTTGAAAAATTCACGTTTGGAGAAAATCACTTTTAAAAATGTTTAAATCGTCATATCTCGTTAACCGAGCGTCTAAACACATCAAAATTCGCATACAATTCAATTGGAGTTGAAAAATTCACGTTTGGAGAAAATCACTTTTAAAAATGTTTAAATCGTCATATCTCGTTAACCGAGCGCCTAAACACATCAAAACTTGCAAAATTCAAAATTCTCTAAAAACAAAACTACAAGTCCAAAACTTATAGAAAATACATTTTTGTGCTCTGTGAGTCGATATCCTTCGCATACAATTCAATTGGAGTTGAAAAATTCACGTTTGGAGAAAATCACTTTTAAAAATGTTTAAATCGTCATATCTCGTTAACCGAGCGTCTAAACACATCAAAACTTTGCAAAATTCAAAATTCTCTAAAAACAAAACTACAAGTCCAAAACTTATAGAAAATACATTTTTGTGCTCTGTGAGTCGATATCCTTCGCATACAATTCAATTGGAGTTGAAAAATTCACGTTTGGAGAAAATCACTTTTAAAAATGTTTAAATCGTCATATCTCGTTAACCGAGCGTCTAAACACATCAAAACTTTGCAAAATTCAAAATTCTCTAAAAACAAAACTACAAGTCCAAAACTTATAGAAAATACATTTTTGTGCTCTGTGAGTCGATATCCTTCGCATACAATTCAATTGGAGTTGAAAAATTCACGTTTGGAGAAAATCACTTTTAAAAATGTTTAAATCGTCATATCTCGTTAACCGAGCGTCTAAACACATCAAAACTTGCAAAATTCAAAATTCTCTAAAAACAAAACTACAAGTCCAAAACTTATAGAAAATACATTTTTGTGCTCTGTGAGTCGATATCCTTCGCATACAATTCAATTGGAGTTGAAAAATTCACGTTTGGAGAAAATCACTTTTAAAAATGTTTAAATCGTCATATCTCGTTAACCGAGCGTCTAAACACATCAAAACTTTGCAAAATTCAAAATTCTCTAAAAACAAAACTACAAGTCCAAAACTTATAGAAAATACATTTTTGTGCTCTGTGAGTCGATATCCTTCGCATACAATTCAATTGGAGTTGAAAAATTCACGTTTGGAGAAAATCACTTTTAAAAATGTTTAAATCGTCATATCTCGTTAACCGAGCGTCTAAACACATCAAAACTTTGCAAAATTCAAAATTCTCTAAAAACAAAACTACAAGTCCAAAACTTATAGAAAATACATTTTTGTGCTCTGTGAGTCGATATCCTTCGCATACAATTCAATTGGAGTTGAAAAATTCACGTTTGGAGAAAATCACTTTTAAAAATGTTTAAATCGTCATATCTCGTTAACAGAGCGTCTAAACACATCAAAACTTTGCAAAATTCAAAATTCTCTAAAAACAAAACTACAAGTCCAAAACTTATAGAAAATACATTTTTGTGCTCTGTGAGTCGATATCCTTCAATTCAATTGGAGTTGAAAAATTCACGTTTGGAGAAAATCACTTTTAAAAATGTTTAAATCGTCATATCTCGTTAACCGAGCGTCTAAACACATCAAAACTTTGCAAAATTCAAAATTCTCTAAAAACAAAACTACAAGTCCAAAACTTATAGAAAATACATTTTTGTGCTCTGTGAGTCGATATCCTTCGCATACAATTCAATTGGAGTTGAAAAATTCACGTTTGGAGAAAATCACTTTTAAAAATGTTTAAATCGTCATATCTCGTTAACCGAGCGTCTAAACACATCAAAACTTGCAAAATTCAAAATTCTCTAAAAACAAAACTACAAGTCCAAAACTTATAGAAAATACATTTTTGTGCTCTGTGAGTCGATATCCTTCGCATACAATTCAATTGGAGTTGAAAAATTCACGTTTGGAGAAAATCACTTTTAAAAATGTTTAAATCGTCATATCTCGTTAACCGAGCGTCTAAACACATCAAAACTTTGCAAAATTCAAAATTCTCTAAAAACAAAACTACAAGTCCAAAACTTATAGAAAATACATTTTTGTGCTCTGTGAGTCGATATCCTTCGCATACAATTCAATTGGAGTTGAAAAATTCACGTTTGGAGAAAATCACTTTTGAAAATGTTTAAATCGTCATATCTCGTTAACCGAGCGTCTAAACACATCAAAACTTTGCAAAATTCAAAATTCTCTAAAAACAAAACTACAAGTCCAAAACTTATAGAAAATACATTTTTGTGCTCTGTGAGTCGATATCCTTCAATTCAATTGGAGTTGAAAAATTCACGTTTGGAGAAAATCACTTTTAAAAATGTTTAAATCGTCATATCTCGTTAACCGAGCGTCTAAACACATCAAAATTCGCATACAATTCAATTGGAGTTGAAAAATTCACGTTTGGAGAAAATCACTTTTAAAAATGTTTAAATCGTCATATCTCGTTAACCGAGCGTCTAAACACATCAAAACTTGCAAAATTCAAAATTCTCTAAAAACAAAACTACAAGTCCAAAACTTATAGAAAATACATTTTTGTGCTCTGTGAGTCGATATCCTTCGCATACAATTCAATTGGAGTTGAAAAATTCACGTTTGGAGAAAATCACTTTTAAAAATGTTTAAATCGTCATATCTCGTTAACCGAGCGTCTAAACACATCAAAACTTTGCAAAATTCTCTAAAAACAAAACTACAAGTCCAAAACTTATAGAAAATACATTTTTGTGCTATGTGAGTCGATATCCTTCGCATACAATTCAATTGGAGTTGAAAAATTCACGTTTGGAGAAAATCACTTTTAAAAATGTTTAAATCGTCATATCTCGTTAACCGAGCGTCTAAACACATCAAAACTTTGCAAAATTCAAAATTCTCTAAAAACAAAACTACAAGTCCAAAACTTATAGAAAATACATTTTTGTGCTCTGTGAGTCGATATCCTTCGCATACAATTCAATTGGAGTTGAAAAATTCACGTTTGGAGAAAATCACTTTTAAAAATGTTTAAATCGTCATATCTCGTAAACCGAGCGTCTAAACACATCAAAACTTGCAAAATTCAAAATTCTCTAAAAACAAAACTACAAGTCCAAAACTTATAGAAAATACATTTTTGTGCTCTGTGAGTCGATATCCTTCGCATACAATTCAATTGGAGTTGAAAAATTCACGTTTGGAGAAAATCACTTTTAAAAATGTTTAAATCGTCATATCTCGTTAACCGAGCGTCTAAACACATCAAAACTTGCAAAATTCAAAATTCTCTAAAAACAAAACTACAAGTCCAAAACTTATAGAAAATACATTTTTGTGCTCTGTGAGTCGATATCCTTCGCATACAATTCAATTGGAGTTGAAAAATTCACGTTTGGAGAAAATCACTTTTAAAAATGTTTAAATCGTCATATCTCGTTAACCGAGCGTCTAAACACATCAAAACTTGCAAAATTCAAAATTCTCTAAAAACAAAACTACAAGTCCAAAACTTATAGAAAATACATTTTTGTGCTCTGTGAGTCGATATCCTTCGCATACAATTCAATTGGAGTTGAAAAATTCACGTTTGGAGAAAATCACTTTTAAAAATGTTTAAATCGTCATATCTCGTTAACCGAGCGTCTAAACACATCAAAACTTTGCAAAATTCAAAATTCTCTAAAAACAAAACTACAAGTCCAAAACTTATAGAAAATACATTTTTGTGCTCTGTGAGTCGATATCCTTCGCATACAATTCAATTGGAGTTGAAAAATTCACGTTTGGAGAAAATCACTTTTAAAAATGTTTAAATCGTCATATCTCGTTACCCGAGCGTCTAAACACCCCAAAACTTGCAAAATTCAAAATTCTCTTAAAACAAAACTACAAGTCCAAAACTTATAGAAAATACATTTTTGTGCTATGTGAGTCGATATCCTTCGCATACAATTCAATTGGAGTTGAAAAATTCACGTTTGGAGAAAATCACTTTTAAAAATGTTTAAATCGTCATATCTCGTTAACCGAGCGTCTAAACACATCAAAACTTTGCAAAATTCAAAATTCTCTAAAAACAAAACTACAAGTCCAAAACTTATAGAAAATACATTTTTGTGCTCTGTGAGTCGATATCCTTCGCATACAATTCAATTGGAGTTGAAAAATTCACGTTTGGAGAAAATCACTTTTAAAAATGTTTAAATCGTCATATCTCGTTAACCGAGCGTCTAAACACATCAAAACTTGCAAAATTCAAAATTCTCTAAAAACAAAACTACAAGTCCAAAACTTATAGAAAATACATTTTTGTGCTCTGTGAGTCGATATCCTTCGCATACAATTCAATTGGAGTTGAAAAATTCACGTTTGGAGAAAATCACTTTTAAAAATGTTTAAATCGTCATATCTCGTTAACCGAGCGTCTAAACACATCAAAACTTTGCAAAATTCAAAATTCTCTAAAAACAAAACTACAAGTCCAAAACTTATAGAAAATACATTTTTGTGCTCTGTGAGTCGATATCCTTCGCATACAATTCAATTGGAGTTGAAAAATTCACGTTTGGAGAAAATCACTTTTAAAAATGTTTAAATCGTCATATCTCGTTAACCGAGCGTCTAAACACATCAAAACTTTGCAAAATTCAAAATTCTCTAAAAACAAAACTACAAGTCCAAAACTTATAGAAAATACATTTTTGTGCTATGTGAGTCGATATCCTTCGCATACAATTCAATTGGAGTTGAAAAATTCACGTTTGGAGAAAATCACTTTTAAAAATGTTTAAATCGTCATATCTCGTTAACCGAGCGTCTAAACACATCAAAACTTGCAAAATTCAAAATTCTCTAAAAACAAAACTACAAGTCCAAAACTTATAGAAAATACATTTTTGTGCTCTGTGAGTCGATATCCTTCGCATACAATTCAATTGGAGTTGAAAAATTCACGTTTGGAGAAAATCACTTTTAAAAATGTTTAAATCGTCATATCTCGTTAACCGAGCGTCTAAACACATCAAAACTTTGCAAAATTCAAAATTCTCTAAAAACAAAACTACAAGTCCAAAACTTATAGAAAATACATTTTTGTGCTCTGTGAGTCGATATCCTTCGCATACAATTCAATTGGAGTTGAAAAATTCACGTTTGGAGAAAATCACTTTTAAAAATGTTTAAATCGTCATATCTCGTTAACCGAGCGTCTAAACACCCCAAAACTTGCAAAATTCAAAATTCTCTTAAAACAAAACTACAAGTCCAAAACTTATAGAAAATACATTTTTGTGCTATGTGAGTCGATATCCTTCGCATACAATTCAATTGGAGTTGAAAAATTCACGTTTGGAGAAAATCACTTTTAAAAATGTTTAAATCGTCATATCTCGTTAACCGAGCGTCTAAACACATCAAAACTTTGCAAAATTCAAAATTCTCTAAAAACAAAACTACAAGTCCAAAACTTATAGAAAATACATTTTTGTGCTCTGTGAGTCGATATCCTTCGCATACAATTCAATTGGAGTTGAAAAATTCACGTTTGGAGAAAATCACTTTTAAAAATGTTTAAATCGTCATATCTCGTTAACCGAGCGTCTAAACACATCAAAACTTTGCAAAATTCAAAATTCTCTAAAAACAAAACTACAAGTCCAAAACTTATAGAAAATACATTTTTGTGCTCTGTGAGTCGATATCCTTCGCATACAATTCAATTGGAGTTGAAAAATTCACGTTTGGAGAAAATCACTTTTAAAAATGTTTAAATCGTCATATCTCGTTAACAGAGCGTCTAAACACATCAAAACTTTGCAAAATTCAAAATTCTCTAAAAACAAAACTACAAGTCCAAAACTTATAGAAAATACATTTTTGTGCTCTGTGAGTCGATATCCTTCGCATACAATTCAATTGGAGTTGAAAAATTCACGTTTGGAGAAAATCACTTTTAAAAATGTTTAAATCGTCATATCTCGTTAACCGAGCGTCTAAACACATCAAAACTTGCAAAATTCAAAATTCTCTAAAAACAAAACTACAAGTCCAAAACTTATAGAAAATACATTTTTGTGCTCTGTGAGTCGATATCCTTCGCATACAATTCAATTGGAGTTGAAAAATTCACGTTTGGAGAAAATCACTTTTAAAAATGTTTAAATCGTCATATCTCGCTAACCGAGCGTCTAAACACATCAAAACTTTGCAAAATTCAAAATTCTCTAAAAACAAAACTACAAGTCCAAAACTTATAGAAAATACATTTTTGTGCTCTGTGAGTCGATATCCTTCGCATACAATTCAATTGGAATTGAAAAATTCACGTTTGGAGAAAATCACTTTTAAAAATGTTTAAATCGTCATATCTCGTTAACCAAGCGTCTAAACACCCCAAAACTTGCAAAATTCAAAATTCTCTAAAAACAAAACTACAAGTCCAAAACTTATAGAAAATACATTTTTGTGCTCTGTGAGTCGATATCCTTCACATACAATTCAATTGGAGTTGAAAAATTCACGTTTGGAGAAAATCACTTTTAAAAATGTTTAAATCGTCATATCTCGTAAACCGAGCGTCTAAACACATCAAAACTTGCAAAATTCAAAATTCTCTAAAAACAAAACTACAAGTCCAAAACTTATAGAAAATACATTTTTGTGCTCTGTGAGTCGATATCCTTCGCATACAATTCAATTGGAGTTGAAAAATTCACGTTTGGAGAAAATCACTTTTAAAAATGTTTAAATCGTCATATCTCGTTAACCGAGCGTCTAAACACATCAAAACTTTGCAAAATTCAAAATTCTCTAAAAACAAAACTACAAGTCCAAAACTTATAGAAAATACATTTTTGTGCTCTGTGAGTCGATATCCTTCGCATACAATTCAATTGGAGTTGAAAAATTCACGTTTGGAGAAAATCACTTTTAAAAATGTTTAAATCGTCATATCTCGTTAACCGAGCGTCTAAACACATCAAAACTTTGCAAAATTCAAAATTCTCTAAAAACAAAACTACAAGTCCAAAACTTATAGAAAATACATTTTTGTGCTCTGTGAGTCGATATCCTTCGCATACAATTCAATTGGAGTTGAAAAATTCACGTTTGGAGAAAATCACTTTTAAAAATGTTTAAATCGTCATATCTCGTTAACCGAGCGTCTAAACACATCAAAACTTTGCAAAATTCAAAATTCTCTAACAACAAAACTACAAGTCCAAAACTTATAGAAAATACATTTTTGTGCTCTGTGAGTCGATATCCTTCGCATACAATTCAATTGGAGTTGAAAAATTCACGTTTGGAGAAAATCACTTTTAAAAATGTTTAAATCGTCATATCTCGTTAACCGAGCGTCTAAACACCCCAAAACTTGCAAAATTCAAAATTCTCTTAAAACAAAACTACAAGTCCAAAACTTATAGAAAATACATTTTTGTGCTATGTGAGTCGATATCCTTCGCATACAATTCAATTGGAGTTGAAAAATTCACGTTTGGAGAAAATCACTTTTAAAAATGTTTAAATCGTCATATCTCGTTAACCGAGCGTCTAAACACATCAAAACTTGCAAAATTCAAAATTCTCTAAAAACAAAACTACAAGTCCAAAACTTTTGAGTGCCGATCTGCCTCTCATCGGCAACACACGTTGTGAAAGTTTAGTCTCGTTAAATTAAGTTTTTCTCGTTGTGTCTCTATTAATGTTGGTGTCCTACCTATTTAATCAATCACAAAGCAAAAATAAATAAATATTAAATTTAAACCCATCCATCCATCTGAATTAAATTATTAAATTACTAAAACCCTAAATCGCGCCGTGCAAAAAAAAAAAAAAAAAAAAATAAATAAATAAATAATTAAATTAAAGTGCAAGTGTCATATGTAAAAGTGTATGTATACAGCGCGATCATACCACCTCCATGCAAACAATACAAAAAAAATAAACCACTGCAATAAACAACAACAAACAACATTAAGCCACCACATCACTCTCCATCATCACACACAAAAAAAATAATATCAACAACAACAACATCCACCACTGCAATAACTGCTCATCAACAAGCAGCAAAAACAAATCATCCACCAGTGATCATGATGAAAAAAAAAAAAAAAATTGTGTCGCGATGTGTTAAATGGCAATGAGCACAGTGAGTAATCCTTTCTTTTTCCCTCCCCTTTCTTCTTTCACAATTAGTTTTTTTATAATAATTGTGGTATTGTGAGTGGTAACTCTTCTTGCAGTACCAGAGTTGTTGTAAATCTGACTCGGATATATTATTGATTTTTTTTTTACTGAATAGCCAACAGGGGCGGATCAGCTCAAATTGTCACTTAGGCATAACACTAGTGACAATTTGTTTTTGTGAAGTTCTAATTGGGATTTAGTAAATAAAATCATTATAGGTAATTGTCCGAATAGGTTTTAGATAGTTTTTTGAGTTTTGAAATGGTTTACGAATTCAGGGTCGACTATGCCAACGTTCGTGGGCTAAGATCCAATTTCTGTGACGTGTATATTTACACTGTACAAAACAGGCCAGCTGTTTTGGCACTGAGTGAAACGCAAATAAGTGAAAATACAGACTGTTCTGAATTTAATCTATTTGGGTATAGCTTGGTGCCATTATTCTTTTCCCACCATGGTCTCGCCGTTTATATTAGAAACGATGTCGCATACCAACTTCAACCACAATACGGTCCATGTACAAACACATATTTTAATTTCATGTGGTTTAAATTCACGGTTAATAAGCGCATCATTCATACCTGTTTTATTTATCGGAGCCCCAATCTGGACAGTAATTCAACTTCTAACGAACTTGATGCTCTGTCCGACTCCATTCAAAGGATTGTTACCCTTTATCCTCGCACTGAAATCGTTATTACGGGCGATTTCAATGTACACAATTCTTCGTGGCTTCGCTTTTCTGGCCAGACAACACCCGAAGGAAGGTATGCCGAGACCTTTGCTGAGTTAAACCACCTAACTCAGCTTGTCGACGAGCCGACTCGAATATCGGACGTTAATGGTCGAGCTGAAAACACTCTAGACTTGTTAATTACCTCTGACCCTGATAAATACACTGTTAGTGTATTATCGCCTCTAGGCACATCAGACCATTGTGTCATATCAGCGAATTTCTCGTGTCAAACAAACCCAGTTAAAGAAAAAGCACCAAGAAGAACCGTCTGGCAATACGAGAAAGCCAACTGGGAGGGACTCAACGAATTCTTCAAAAACTTTAACTGGTCGCTATGCTTCCTCGATAGTGACGTTGATTCCAGTGCTGATATGATAACAAATTTAATTCTCTCCGGAATGAGAAATTTTATCCCGAATAGGGTTAAAACAATCAAACCGAAAGAGAATGCATGGTTTGATTCGAGCTGCAAAGAGGTTATCAGGGTTAAAGAGGCAAGCTTTCGATGTTATAAAGCCAATCCCACTGAGGAAAACCGAAAAAAGTTCAAACAAGCTAGAAAGGCCAGCAACGCCCATATTCGACGAACCAAATTTTTGCATGATCAAGAATTAAGGCAAAAAATACTACAATGTCCCAAAGGTAGTAAAAATTTTTGGTCATTTGTAAAAAATATTCGCAACACTACCTCGTCGTCGGTTCCAACGCTCGTCTTCAATGACACTCCATTTGTTAGCTCTGTTGACAAAGCTAACCTACTTGCGAGGCAGTTCGCTGCCAACTCAACACTGCCTGATAGTGTCATGACTCCGCCAGTACTTGAGCGCGTAAACGGATTTATGGGACAAATCTTCTTTCGCACTCGTACAGTAGCAAGAGTTCTTAAAGATCTTGACATACACAAATGCGCTGGCCCGGATAGTATCCCCCCCATCGTTCTGAAGAGGTGTTCTTCCACGCTGGCAAAACCACTGCGTAAGCTTTTCCATCTGTCCTACTCTACAGGTCTCTTTCCGAGTGGATGGAGAACAGCATTTGTCCAGCCTATCCCTAAAAAAGGCGAATCTTCCTCACCCTCAAACTACCGACCGATCGCACTTACGTCCCTTCTTTCCAAGGTCATGGAAACGTTGATTAACTTTCAACTTAAGAAATATCTTGAGGATCGGAAGCTTCTTAATGACCGGCAGTACGGCTTTCGTAGCAACAGGTCCACTGGTGATCTGATAGTTTATCTCACCGAGCAGTGGAACAAATCTTTACATCGTTTTGGAGAAAGTAAGATTGTTGCACTTGATATTTCAAAGGCATTTGATAGAGTTTGGCATCAAGCTCTTCTTTCGAAAATGCGTGCTTTTGGAGTCGATGAATCTCTTCTTCGTTGGATTAGAAATTACCTTTCGAACCGTTCAATACAAGTTGTTTTGGATGGATTCAAGTCTGAAACCCACAAAATAAATGCTGGTGTGCCACAGGGCTCCGTTCTGTCTCCGACTCTCTTTCTCATTTTTATAAATGATCTCCTGTCTGAAACTTCTAATCCACTAAACTGTTTTGCAGATGATAGTACCCTCAGTTTTTCATATTCGTTTCCTGATTCTCGCCCAAGTTCTTCGGAAGTGGATCTTGAACGGCTAAATATGATAAACTCATTAAATTCTGATCTTAATAGCATTGTCCAATGGGGAATAAGAAATCGCGTAGAATTTAATGCTTCCAAAACTCAATGCTGCTTACTATCATTAAAGCGGAACATGTCTCCCATGCCACTATCCATGAGTGGTACTTGCATCGAAGAAACCGAAAAGCTTTCCATCCTCGGTATGTGCATTACAAACCACCTCCTGTGGAATGAACACATATTTGACACCGCTAAATCCGCTGCGAAATGTTTAGGTTTCCTCCGAAGATGCAAGAAATTTTTCTCCCCGTCTGATCTAGCAATTATTTATAAGGCGTACATTCGTCCAAAGCTTGAATATAACTCCCACATCTGGGCAGGTGCTCCAATAACCTCGTTGAGTTTCTTGGATAGAATACAAAATAGAGCTATAAAAATGATAGGTAATAGATCAATAACTGATACAATTACGTCTCTCGAACACCGTCGTAACGTCTCATGTCTCACGTTGTTCTATCGTTATTTTTATAAGCAGTGCTCCGATGAAATAGCTAGTTGCATTCCTCCCCTGAAACAATTCAACCGTAATACTCGCGCTTCAAGGAATGCTCATCAGTTTACCCTAGAGTCCAACTTCGGGTGTACCGTCAAATACAGAGATTCTTTCTTCAGCCGCACTACACGAATGTGGAACGCGTTACCCGCCTCTGTTTTCCCATCCCATTTCAAAACTCAGAACTTCAAAACTAATGCTCATCGGTATCTCCTTTCAAACCCCTCCCTATTTTCCTAATGCTCGTACTGTGTTCACCATATTAAGGGTACATTAATCCCTTTAGTGCGCGCTTATTATAAAAAAAAAAAAAAAAAAAAAAAACTTATAGAAAATACATTTTTGTGCTCTGTGAGTCGATATCCTTCGCATACAATTCAATTGGAGTTGAAAAATTCACGTTTGGAGAAAATCACTTTTAAAAATGTTTAAATCGTCATATCTCGTTAACCGAGCGTCTAAACACATCAAAACTTTGCAAAATTCAAAATTCTCTAAAAACAAAACTACAAGTCCAAAACTTATAGAAAATACATTTTTGTGCTCTGTGAGTCGATATCCTTCGCATACAATTCAATTGGAGTTGAAAAATTCACGTTTAGAGAAAATCACTTTTAAAAATGTTTAAATCGTCATATCTCGTTAACCGAGCGTCTAAACACATCAAAACTTTGCAAAATTCAAAATTCTCTAAAAACAAAACTTTAAAGTCCAAAACTTATAGAAAATACATTTTTGTGCTCTGTGAGTCGATATCCTTCGCATACAATTCAATTGGAGTTGAAAAATTCACGTTTGGAGAAAATCACTTTTAAAAATGTTTAAATCGTCATATCTCGTTAACCGAGCGTCTAAACACATCAAAACTTTGCAAAATTCAAAATTCTCTAAAAACAACACTACAAGTCCAAAACTTATAGAAAATACATTTTTGTGCTCTGTGAGTCGATATCCTTCGCATACAATTCAATTGGAGTTGAAAAATTCACGTTTAGAGAAAATCACTTTTAAAAATGTTTAAATCGTCATATCTCGTTAACCGAGCGTCTAAACACATCAAAACTTTGCAAAATTCAAAATTCTCTAAAAACAAAACTACAAAGTCCAAAACTTATAGAAAATACATTTTTGTGCTCTGTGAGTCGATATCCTTCGCATACAATTCAATTGGAGTTGAAAAATTCACGTTTGGAGAAAATCACTTTTAAAAATGTTTAAATCGTCATATCTCGTTAACCGAGCGTCTAAACACATCAAAACTTTGCAAAATTCAAAATTCTTTAAAAACAAAACTACAAGTCCAAAACTTATAGAAAATACATTTTTGTGCTCTGTGAGTCGATATCTTTCGCATACAATTCAATTGGAGTTGAAAAATTCACGTTTGGAGAAAATCACTTTTAAAAATGTTTAAATCGTCATATCTCGTTAACCGAGCGTCTAAACATATATAAACATTCAAACATTCATATATATAAAAATTCAAAATTCTCTAAAAACAAAACTACAAGTCCAAAACTTATAGAAAATACATTTTTGTGCTCTGTGAGTCGATATCCTTCGCATACAATTCAATTGGAGTTGAAAAATTCACGTTTGGAGAAAATCACTTTTAAAAATGTTTAAATCGTCATATCTCGTTAACCGAGCGTCTAAACACATCAAAACTTGCAAAATTCAAAATTCTCTAAAAACAAAACTACAAGTCCAAAACTTATAGAAAATACATTTTTGTGCTCTGTGAGTCGATATCCTTCGCATACAATTCAATTGGAGTTGAAAAATTCACGTTTGGAGAAAATCACTTTTAAAAATGTTTAAATCGTCATATCTCGTTAACCGAGCGTCTAAACACATCAAAACTTTGCAAAATTCAAAATTCTCTAAAAACAAAACTACAAGTCCAAAACTTATAGAAAATACATTTTTGTGCTCTGTGAGTCGATATCCTTCGCATACAATTCAATTGGAGTTGAAAAATTCACGTTTGGAGAAAATCACTTTTAAAAATGTTTAAATCGTCATATCTCGTTAACCGAGCGTCTAAACACATCAAAACTTGCAAAATTCAAAATTCTCTAAAAACAAAACTACAAGTCCAAAACTTATAGAAAATACATTTTTGTGCTCTGTGAGTCGATATCCTTCGCATACAATTCAATTGGAGTTGAAAAATTCACGTTTGGAGAAAATCACTTTTAAAAATGTTTAAATCGTCATATCTCGTTAACCGAGCGTCTAAACACATCAAAACTTGCAAAATTCAAAATTCTCTAAAAACAAAACTACAAGTCCAAAACTTATAGAAAATACATTTTTGTGCTCTGTGAGTCGATATCCTTCGCATACAATTCAATTGGAGTTGAAAAATTCACGTTTGGAGAAAATCACTTTTAAAAATGTTTAAATCGTCATATCTCGTTAACCGAGCGTCTAAACACATCAAAACTTTGCAAAATTCAAAATTCTCTAAAAACAAAACTACAAGTCCAAAACTTATAGAAAATACATTTTTGTGCTCTGTGAGTCGATATCCTTCGCATACAATTCAATTGGAGTTGAAAAATTCACGTTTGGAGAAAATCACTTTTAAAAATGTTTAAATCGTCATATCTCGTTAACCGAGCGTCTAAACACATCAAAACTTGCAAAATTCAAAATTCTCTAAAAACAAAACTGCAAGTCCAAAACTTATAGAAAATACATTTTTGTGCTCTGTGAGTCGATATCCTTCGCATACAATTCAATTCACGTTTGGAGAAAATCACTTTTAAAAATGTTTAAATCGTCATATCTCGTTAACCGAGCGTCTAAACACCCCAAAACTTTGCAAAATTCAAAATTCTCTAAAAACAAAACTACAAGTCCAAAACTTATAGAAAATACATTTTTGTGCTCTGTGAGTCGATATCCTTCGCATACAATTCAATTGGAGTTGAAAAATTCACGTTTGGAGAAAATCACTTTTAAAAATGTTTAAATCGTCATATCTCGTTAACCGAGCGTCTAAACACATCAAAACTTTGCAAAATTCAAAATTCTCTAAAAACAAAACTACAAGTCCAAAACTTATAGAAAATACATTTTTGTGCTCTGTGAGTCGATATCCTTCGCATACAATTGAATTGGAGTTGAAAAATTCACGTTTGGAGAAAATCACTTTTAAAAATGTTTAAGTCGTCATATCTCGTTAACCGAGCGTCTAAACACCCCAAAACTTGCAAAATTCAAAATTCTCTAAAAACAAAACTACAAGTCCAAAACTTATAGAAAATACATTTTTGTGCTCTGTGAGTCGATATCCTTCGCATACAATTCAATTGGAGTTGAAAAATTCACGTTTGGAGAAAATCACTTTTAAAAATGTTTAAGTCGTCATATCTCGTTAACCGAGCGTCTAAACACCCCAAAACTTGCAAAATTCAAAATTCTCTAAAAACAAAACTACAAGTCCAAAACTTATAGAAAATACTGTGATCTGTGAGTCGATATCCTTCGCATACAATTCAATTGGAGTTGAAAAATTGACGTTTGGAGAAAATCACTTTTAAAAATGTTTAAATCGTCATATCTCGTTAACCGAGCGTCTAAACACATCAAAACCTGCAAAATTCAAAATTCTCTAAAAACAAAACTACAAGTCCAAAACTTATAGAAAATACATTTTTATGCTCTGTGAGTCGATATCCTTCGCATACAATTCAATTGGAGTTGAAAAATTCACGTTTGGAGAAAATCACTTTTAAAAATGTTTAAATCGTCATATCTCGTTAACCGAGCGTCTAAACACATCAAAACTTTGCAAAATTCAAAATTCTCTAAAAACAAAACTACAAGTCCAAAACTTATAGAAAATACATTTTTGTGCTCTTTGAGTCGATATCCTTCACATACAATTCAATTGGAGTTGAAAAATTCACGTTTGGAGAAAATCACTTTTAAAAATGTTTAAATCGTCATATCTCGTTAACCGAGCGTCTAAACACATCAAAACTTGCAAAATTCAAAATTCTCTAAAAACAAAACTACAAGTCCAAAACTTATAGAAAATACATTTTTGTGCTCTGTGAGTCGATATCCTTCGCATACAATTCAATTCACGTTTGGAGAAAATCACTTTTAAAAATGTTTAAATCGTCATATCTCGTTAACCGAGCGTCTAAACACCCCAAAACTTTGCAAAATTCAAAATTCTCTAAAAACAAAACTACAAGTCCAAAACTTATAGAAAATACATTTTTGTGCTCTGTGAGTCGATATCCTTCGCATACAATTCAATTCACGTTTGGAGAAAATCACTTTTAAAAATGTTTAAATCGTCATATCTCGTTAACCAAGCGTCTAAACACATCAAAACTTTGCAAAATTCAAAATTCTCTAAAAACAAAACTACAAGTCCAAAACTTATAGAAAATACATTTTTGTGCTCTGTGAGTCGATATCCTTCGCATACAATTCAATTGGAGTTGAAAAATTCACGTTTGGAGAAAATCACTTTTAAAAATGTTTAAATCGTCATATCTCGTTAACCGAGCGTCTAAACACATCAAAACTTGCAAAATTCAAAATTCTCTAAAAAAAAAACTACAAGTCCAAAACTTATAGAAAATACATTTTTGTGCTCTGTGAGTCGATATCCTTCGCATACAATTCAATTGGAGTTGAAAAATTCACGTTTGGAGAAAATCACTTTTAAAAATGTTTAAATCGTCATATCTCGTTAACCGAGCGTCTAAACACATCAAAACTTGCAAAATTCAAAATTCTCTAAAAACAAAACTACAAGTCCAAAACTTATAGAAAATACATTTTTGTGCTCTGTGAGTCGATATCCTTCGCATACAATTCAATTGTAGTTGAAAAATTCACGTTTGGAGAAAATCACTTTTAAAAATGTTTAAATCGTCATATCTCGTTAACCGAGCGTCTAAACACCCCAAAACTTGCAAAATTCAAAATTCTCTTAAAACAAAACTACAAGTCCAAAACTTATTGAAAATACATTTTTGTGCTCTGTGAGTCGATATCCTTCGCATACAATTCAATTGGAGTTGAAAAATTCACGTTTGGAGAAAATCACTTTTAAAAATGTTTAAATCGTCATATCTCGTTAACCGAGCGTCTAAACACATCAAAACTTTGCAAAATTCAAAATTCTCTAAAAACAAAACTACAAGTCCAAAACTTATAGAAAATACATTTTTGTGCTCTGTGAGTCGATATCCTTCGCATACAATTCAATTGGAGTTGAAAAATTCACGTTTGGAGAAAATCACTTTTAAAAATGTTTAAATCGTCATATCTCGTTAACCGAGCGTCTAAACACCCCAAAACTTTGCAAAATTCAAAATTCTCTAAAATCAAAACTACAAGTCCAAAACTTATAGAAAATACATTTTTGTGCTCTGTGAGTCGATATCCTTCGCATACAATTCAATTGGAGTTGAAAAATTCACGTTTGGAGAAAATCACTTTTAAAAATGTTTAAATCGTCATATCTCGTTAACCGAGCGTCTAAACACATCAAAACTTTGCAAAATTCAAAATTCTCTAAAAACAAAACTACAAGTCCAAAACTTATAGAAAATACATTTTTGTGCTCTGTGAGTCGATATCCTTCGCATACAATTCAATTGGAGTTGAAAAATTCACGTTTGGAGAAAATCACTTTTAAAAATGTTTAAATCGTCATATCTCGTTAACCGAGCGTCTAAACACCCCAAAACTTTGCAAAATTCAAAATTCTCTAAAATCAAAACTACAAGTCCAAAACTTATAGAAAATACATTTTTGTGCTCTGTGAGTCGATATCCTTCGCATACAATTCAATTGGAGTTGAAAAATTCACGTTTGGAGAAAATCACTTTTAAAAATGTTTAAATCGTCATATCTCGTTAACCGAGCGTCTAAACACATCAAAACTTTGCAAAATTCAAAATTCTCTAAAAACAAAACTACAAGTCCAAAACTTATAGAAAATACATTTTTGTGCTCCGTGAGTCGATATCCTTCGCATACAATTCAATTGGAGTTGAAAAATTCACGTTTGGAGAAAATCACTTTTAAAAATGTTTAAATCGTCATATCTCGTTAACCGAGCGTCTAAACACATCAAAACTGTGCAAAATTCAAAATTCTCTAAAAACAAAACTACAAGTCCAAAACTTATAGAAAATACATTTTTGTGCTCTGTGAGTCGATATCCTTCGCATACAATTGAATTGGAGTTGAAAAATTCACGTTTGGAGAAACTCAATTTTTGAAAATGTTTAAATCGTCATATCTCGTTAACCGAGCGTCTAAACACATCAAAACTTTGCAAAATTCAAAATTCTCTAAAAACAAAACTACAAGTCCAAAACTTATAGAAAATACATTTTTGTGCTCTGTGAGTCGATATCCTTCGCATACAATTGAATTGGAGTTGAAAAATTCACGTTTGGAGAAACTCAATTTTTGAAAATGTTTAAATCGTCATATCTCGTTAACCGAGCGTCTAAACACATCAAAACTTTGCAAAATTCAAAATTCTCTAAAAACAAAACTACAAGTCCAAAACTTATAGAAAATACATTTTTGTGCTCTGTGAGTCGATATCCTTCGCATACAATTCAATTGGAGTTGAAAAATTCACGTTTGGAGAAAATCACTTTTAAAAATGTTTAAATCGTCATATCTCGTTAACCGAGCGTCTAAACACATCAAAACTTTGCAAAATTCAAAATTCTCTAAAAACAAAACTACAAGTCCAAAACTTATAGAAAATACATTTTTGTGCTCTGTGAGTCGATATCCTTCGCATACAATTCAATTGGAGTTGAAAAATTCACGTTTGGAGAAAATCACTTTTAAAAATGTTTAAATCGTCATATCTCGTTAACCGAGCGTCTAAACACCCCAAAACTTTGCAAAATTCAAAATTCTCTATAAACAAAACTACAAGTCCAAAACTTATAGAAAATACATTTTTGTGCTCTGTGAGTCGATATCCTTCGCATACAATTCAATTGGAGCTGAAAAATTCACGTTTGGAGAAAATGATTATTAAAAATGTTTAAATCGTCATAACTCCTTAACAAAGCGTCTAAACACCCCAAAACTAGCAAAATTCAAAATTCTCTAAAACCAAAACTACAAGTCCAAAACTTATAGAAAATACATTTTTGTGCTCTGTGAGTCGATATCCTTCGCATACAATTCAATTGGAGTTGAAAAATTCACGTTTGGAGAAAATGACTTTTAAAAAATGTTTAAATCGTCATAACTCCTTAACCAAGCGTCTAAACACCATCAAACTTGCAAAATTCAAAATTCTCTAAAAACAAAACTACAAGTCCAAAACTTATAGAAAATACATTTTTGTGCTCTGTGAGTCGATATCCTTCGCATACAATTCAATTGGAGTTGAAAAATTCACGTTTGGAGAAAATCACTTTTAAAAATGTTTAAATCGTCATAACTATTTAACCAAGCGTCTAAACACCCCAAAACTTGCAAAATTCAAAATTCTCTAAAACCAAAACTACAAGTCCAAAACTTATAGAAAATACATTTTTGTGCTCTGTGAGTCGATATCCTTCGCATACAATTCAATTGGAGTTGAAAAATTCACGTTTGGAGAAAATGACTTTTAAAAAATGTTTAAATCGTCATAACTCCTTAACCAAGCGTCTAAACACCATCAAACTTGCAAAATTCAAAATTCTCTAAAAACAAAACTACAAGTCCAAAACTTATAGAAAATACATTTTTGTGCTCTGTGAGTCGATATCCTTCGCATACAATTCAATTGGAGTTGAAAAATTCACGTTTGGAGAAAATCACTTTTAAAAATGTTTAAATCGTCATATCTCGTTAACCGAGCGTCTAAACACATCAAAACTTTGCAAAATTCAAAATTCTCTAAAAACAAAACTACAAGTCCAAAACTTATAGAAAATACATTTTTGTGCTCTGTGAGTCGATATCCTTCGCATACAATTGAATTGGAGTTGAAAAATTCACGTTTGGAGAAACTCAATTTTTGAAAATGTTTAAATCGTCATATCTCGTTAACCGAGCGTCTAAACACATCAAAACTGTGCAAAATTCAAAATTCTCTAAAAACAAAACTACAAGTCCAAAACTTATAGAAAATACATTTTTGTGCTCTGTGAGTCGATATCCTTCGCATACAATTGAATTGGAGTTGAAAAATTCACGTTTGGAGAAACTCAATTTTTGAAAATGTTTAAATCGTCATATCTCGTTAACCGAGCGTCTAAACACATCAAAACTTTGCAAAATTCAAAATTCTCTAAAAACAAAACTACAAGTCCAAAACTTATAGAAAATACATTTTTGTGCTCTGTGAGTCGATATCCTTCGCATACAATTGAATTGGAGTTGAAAAATTCACGTTTGGAGAAACTCAATTTTTGAAAATGTTTAAATCGTCATATCTCGTTAACCGAGCGTCTAAACACATCAAAACTTTGCAAAATTCAAAATTCTCTAAAAACAAAACTACAAGTCCAAAACTTATAGAAAATACATTTTTGTGCTCTGTGAGTCGATATCCTTCGCATACAATTCAATTGGAGTTGAAAAATTCACGTTTGGAGAAAATCACTTTTAAAAATGTTTAAATCGTCATATCTCGTTAACCGAGCGTCTAAACACATCAAAACTTTGCAAAATTCAAAATTCTCTAAAAACAAAACTACAAGTCCAAAACTTATAGAAAATACATTTTTGTGCTCCGTGAGTCGATATCCTTCGCATACAATTCAATTGGAGTTGAAAAATTCACGTTTGGAGAAAATCACTTTTAAAAATGTTTAAATCGTCATATCTCGTTAACCGAGCGTCTAAACACATCAAAACTGTGCAAAATTCAAAATTCTCTAAAAACAAAACTACAAGTCCAAAACTTATAGAAAATACATTTTTGTGCTCTGTGAGTCGATATCCTTCGCATACAATTGAATTGGAGTTGAAAAATTCACGTTTGGAGAAACTCAATTTTTGAAAATGTTTAAATCGTCATATCTCGTTAACCGAGCGTCTAAACACATCAAAACTTTGCAAAATTCAAAATTCTCTAAAAACAAAACTACAAGTCCAAAACTTATAGAAAATACATTTTTGTGCTCTGTGAGTCGATATCCTTCGCATACAATTGAATTGGAGTTGAAAAATTCACGTTTGGAGAAACTCAATTTTTGAAAATGTTTAAATCGTCATATCTCGTTAACCGAGCGTCTAAACACATCAAAACTTTGCAAAATTCAAAATTCTCTAAAAACAAAACTACAAGTCCAAAACTTATAGAAAATACATTTTTGTGCTCTGTGAGTCGATATCCTTCGCATACAATTCAATTGGAGTTGAAAAATTCACGTTTGGAGAAAATCACTTTTAAAAATGTTTAAATCGTCATATCTCGTTAACCGAGCGTCTAAACACATCAAAACTTTGCAAAATTCAAAATTCTCTAAAAACAAAACTACAAGTCCAAAACTTATAGAAAATACATTTTTGTGCTCTGTGAGTCGATATCCTTCCCATACAATTCAATTGGAGTTGAAAAATTCACGTTTGGAGAAAATCACTTTTAAAAATGTTTAAATCGTCATATCTCGTTAACCGAGCGTCTAAACACATCAAAACTTTGCAAAATTCAAAATTCTCTAAAAACAAAACTACAAAGTCCAAAACTTATAGAAAATACATTTTTGTGCTCTGTGAGTCGATATCCTTCGCAAACAATTCAATTGGAGTTGAAAAATTCACGTTTAGAGAAAATCACTTTTAAAAATGTTTAAATCGTCATATTTCGTTAACCGAGCGTCTTAACACATCAAAACTTTGCAAAATTCAAAATTCTCTAAAAACAAAACTACAAGTCCAAAACTTATAGAAAATACATTTTTGTGCTCTGTGAGTCGATATCCTTCGCATACAATTCAATTGGAGTTGAAAAATTCACGTTTGGAGAAAATCACTTTTAAAAATGTTTAAATCGTCATATCTCGTTAACCGAGCGTCTAAACACATCAAAACTTTGCAAAATTCAAAATTCTCTAAAAACAAAACTACAAGTCCAAAACTTATAGAAAATACATTTTTGTGCTCTGTGAGTCGATATCCTTCGCATACAATTCAATTGGAGTTGAAAAATTCACGTTTGGAGAAAATCACTTTTAAAAATGTTTAAATCGTCATATCTCGTTAACCGAGCGTCTAAACACATCAAAACTTTGCAAAATTCAAAATTCTCTAAAAACAAAACTACAAGTCCAAAACTTATAGCAAATACATTTTTGTGCTCTGTGAGTCGATATCCTTCGCAAACAATTCAATTGGAGTTGAAAAATTCACGTTTAGAGAAAATCACTTTTAAAAATGTTTAAATCGTCATATTTCGTTAACCGAGCGTCTAAACACATCAAAACTTTGCAAAATTCAAAATTCTCTAAAAACAAAACTACAAGTCCAAAACTTATAGAAAATACATTTTTGTGCTCTGTGAGTCGATATCCTTCGCATACAATTCAATTGGAGTTGAAAAATTCACGTTTGGAGAAAATCACTTTTAAAAATGTTTAAATCGTCATATCTCGTTAACCGAGCGTCTAAACACATCAAAACTTTGCAAAATTCAAAATTCTCTAAAAACAAAACTACAAGTCCAAAACTTATAGAAAATACATTTTTGTGCTCTGTGAGTCGATATCCTTCGCATACAATTCAATTGGAGTTGAAAAATTCACGTTTGGAGAAAATCACTTTTAAAAATGTTTAAATCGTCATATCTCGTTAACCGAGCGTCTAAACACATCAAAACTTTGCAAAATTCAAAATTCTCTAAAAACAAAACTACAAGTCCAAAACTTATAGAAAATACATTTTTGTGCTCTGTGAGTCGATATCCTTCGCATACAATTCAATTGGAGTTGAAAAATTCACGTTTGGAGAAAATCACTTTTAAAAATGTTTAAATCGTCATATCTCGTTAACCGAGCGTCTAAACACATCAAAACTTTGCAAAATTCAAAATTCTCTAAAAACAAAACTACAAGTCCAAAACTTATAGAAAATACATTTTTGTGCTCTGTGAGTCGATATCCTTCGCATACAATTCAATTGGAGTTGAAAAATTCACGTTTAGAGAAAATCACTTTTAAAAATGTTTAAATCGTCATATCTCGTTAACCGAGCGTCTAAACACATCAAAACTTTGCAAAATTCAAAATTCTTTAAAAACAAAACTTTAAAGTCCAAAACTTATAGAAAATACATTTTTGTGCTCTGTGAGTCGATATCCTTCGCATACAATTCAATTGGAGTTGAAAAATTCACGTTTGGAGAAAATCACTTTTAAAAATGTTTAAATCGTCATATCTCGTTAACCGAGCGTCTAAACACATCAAAACTTTGCAAAATTCAAAATTCTCTAAAAACAAAACTACAAGTCCAAAACTTATAGAAAATACATTTTTGTGCTCTGTGAGTCCATATCCTTCGCATACAATTCAATTGGAGTTGAAAAATTCACGTTTGGAGAAAATCACTTTTAAAAATGTTCAAATCGTCATATCTCGTTAACCGAGCGTCTAAACACATCAAAACTTTGCAAAATTCAAAATTCTCTAAAACCAAAACTACAAAGTCCAAAACTTATAGAAAATACATTTTTGTGCTCTGTGAGTCGATATCCTTCGCATACAATTCAATTGGAGTTGAAAAATTCACGTTTAGAGAAAATCACTTTTAAAAATGTTTAAATCGTCATATCTCGTTAACCGAGCGTCTAAACACATCAAAACTTTGCAAAATTCAAAATTCTCTAAAAACAAAACTACAAGTCCAAAACTTATAGAAAATACATTTTTGTGCTCTGTGAGTCGATATCCTTCGCATACAATTCAATTGGAGTTGAAAAATTCACGTTTAGAGAAAATCACTTTTAAAAATGTTTAAATCGTCATATCTCGTTAACCGAGCGTCTAAACACATCAAAACTTTGCAAAATTCAAAATTCTTTAAAAAAAAAAATTTAAAGTCCAAAACTTATAGAAAATACATTTTTGTGCTCTGTGAGTCGATATCCTTCGCATACAATTCAATTGGAGTTGAAAAATTCACGTTTGGAGAAAATCACTTTTAAAAATGTTTAAATCGTCATATCTCGTTAACCGAGCGTCTAAACACATCAAAACTTTGCAAAATTCAAAATTCTCTAAAAACAAAACTACAAGTCCAAAACTTATAGAAAATACATTTTTGTGCTCTGTGAGTCCATATCCTTCGCATACAATTCAATTGGAGTTGAAAAATTCACGTTTGGAGAAAATCACTTTTAAAAATGTTCAAATCGTCATATCTCGTTAACCGAGCGTCTAAACACATCAAAACTTTGCAAAATTCAAAATTCTCTAAAACCAAAACTACAAAGTCCAAAACTTATAGAAAATACATTTTTGTGCTCTGTGAGTCGATATCCTTCGCATACAATTCAATTGGAGTTGAAAAATTCACGTTTAGAGAAAATCACTTTTAAAAATGTTTAAATCGTCATATCTCGTTAACCGAGCGTCTAAACACCCCAAAACTTGCAAAATTCAAAATTCTCTAAAAACAAAACTACAAGTCCAAAACTTATAGAAAATACATTTTTGTGCTCTGTGAGTCCATATCCTTCGCATACAATTCAATTGGAGTTGAAAAATTCACGTTTGGAGAAAATCACTTTTAAAAATTTTCAAATCGTCATATCTCGTTAACCGAGCGTCTAAACACATCAAAACTTTGCAAAATTCAAAATTCTCTAAAAACAAAACTACAAGTCCAAAACTTATAGAAAATACATTTTTGTGCTCTGTGAGTCGATATCCTTCGCATACAATTCAATTGGAGTTGAAAAATTCACGTTTGGAGAAAATCACTTTTAAAAATGTTTAAATCGTCATATCTCGTTAACCGAGCGTCTAAACACATCAAAACTTTGCAAAATTCAAAATTCTCTAAAAACAAAACTACAAGTCCAAAACTTATAGAAAATACATTTTTGTGCTCTGTGAGTCGATATCCTTCGCATACAATTCAATTGGAGTTGAAAAATTCACATTTGGAGAAAATCACTTTTAAAAATGTTTAAATCGTCATATCTCGTTAACCGAGCGTCTAAACACATCAAAACTTTGCAAAATTCAAAATTCTCTAAACACAAAACTACAAGTCCAAAACTTATAGAAAATACATTTTTGTGCTCTGTGAGTCCATATCCTTCGCATACAATTCAATTGGAGTTGAAAAATTCACGTTTAGAGAAAATCACTTTTAAAAATGTTTAAATCGTCATATCTCGTTAACCGAGCGTCTAAACACATCAAAACTTTGCAAAATTCAAAATTCTTTAAAAACAAAACTTTAAAGTCCAAAACTTATAGAAAATACATTTTTGTGCTCTGTGAGTCGATATCCTTCGCATACAATTCAATTGGAGTTGAAAAATTCACGTTTGGAGAAAATCACTTTTAAAAATGTTTAAATCGTCATATCTCGTTAACCGAGCGTCTAAACACATCAAAACTTTGCAAAATTCAAAATTCTCTAAAAACAAAACTACAAGTCCAAAACTTATAGAAAATACATTTTTGTGCTCTGTGAGTCCATATCCTTCGCATACAATTCAATTGGAGTTGAAAAATTCACGTTTGGAGAAAATCACTTTTAAAAATGTTCAAATCGTCATATCTCGTTAACCGAGCGTCTAAACACATCAAAACTTTGCAAAATTCAAAATTCTCTAAAACCAAAACTACAAAGTCCAAAACTTATAGAAAATACATTTTTGTGCTCTGTGAGTCGATATCCTTCGCATACAATTCAATTTGAGTTGAAAAATTCACGTTTGGGGAAAATCACTTTTAAAAATGTTTAAATCGTCATATCTCGTTAACCGAGCGTCTAAACACATCAAAACTTTGCAAAGTTCAAAATTCTCTAAAACCAAAACTACAAAGTCCAAAACTTATAGAAAATACATTTTTGTGCTCTGTGAGTCGATATCCTTCGCATACAATTCAATTGGAGTTGAAAAATTCACGTTTAGAGAAAATCAATTTTAAAAATGTTTAAATCGTCATATCTCGTTAACCGAGCGTCTAAACACATCAAAACTTTGCAAAATTCAAAATTCTCTAAAAACAAAACTACAAGTCCAAAACTTATAGAAAATACATTTTTGTGCTCTGTGAGTCGATATCCTTCGCATACAATTCAATTGGAGTTGAAAAATTCACGTTTGGAGAAAATCACTTTTAAAAATGTTTAAATCGTCATATCTCGTAAACCGAGCGTCTAAACACCCCAAAACTTGCAAAATTCAAAATTCTCTAAAAACAAAACTACAAGTCCAAAACTTATAGAAAATACATTTTTGTGCTCTGTGAGTCGATATCCTTCGCATACAATTCAATTGGAGTTGAAAAATTCACGTTTGGAGAAAATCACTTTTAAAAATGTTTAAATCGTCATATCTCGTTAACCGAGCGTCTAAACACATCAAAACTTTGCAAAATTCAAAATTCTCTAAAAACAAAACTACAAGTCCAAAACTTATAGAGAATACATTTTTTTGCTCTGTGAGTCGATATCCTTCGCATACAATTCAATTGGAGTTGAAAAATTCACGTTTAGAGAAAATCACTTTCAAAAATGTTTAAATCGTCATATCTCGTTAACCGAGCGTCTAAACACATCAAAACTTTGCAAAATTCAAAATTCTCTAAAAACAAAACTACAAGTCCAAAACTTATAGAAAATACATTTTTGTGCTCTGTGAGTCGATATCCTTCGCATACAATTCAATTTTAGTTGAAAAATTCACGTTGAGAGAAAATCACTTTTAAAAATGTTTAAATCGTCATATCTCGTTAACCGAGCGTCTAAACACATCAAAACTTTGCAAAATTCAAAATTCTCTAAAAACAAAACTACAAGTCCAAAACTTATAGAAAATACATTTTTGTGCTCTGTGAGTCGATATCCTTCGCATACAATTCAATTGGAGTTGAAAAATTCACGTTTGGAGAAAATCACTTTTAAAAATGTTTAAATCGTCATATCTCGTTAACCGAGCGTCTAAACACATCAAAACTTGCAAAATTCAAAATTCTCTAAAAAAAAAACTACAAGTCCAAAACTTATAGAAAATACATTTTTGTGCTGTGTGAGTCGATATCCTTCGCATACAATTCAATTGGAGTTGAAAAATTCACGTTTGGAGAAAAATCACTTTTAAAAATGTTTAAATCGTCATATCTCGTTAACCGAGCGTCTAAACACATCAAAACTTGCAAAATTCAAAATTCTCTAAAAAAAAAACTACGAGTCCAAAACTTATAGAAAATACATTTTTGTGCTGTGTGAGTCGATATCCTTCGCATACAATTCAATTGGAGTTGAAAAATTCACGTTTGGAGAAAAATCACTTTTAAAAATGTTTAAATCGTCATATCTCGTTAACCGAGCGTCTAAACACATCAAAACTTGCAAAATTCAAAACTCTCTAAAAAAAAAACTACAAGTCCAAAACTTATAGAAAATACATTTTTGTGCTCTGTGAGTCCATATCCTTGGCATACAATTCAATTGGAGTTGAAAAATTAACGTTTGGAGAAAATCACTTTTAAAAATGTTTAAATCGTCATATCTCGTTAACCGAGCGTCTAAACACATCAAAACTTGCAAAATTCAAAATTCTCTAAAAACAAAACTACAAGTCCAAAACTTATAGAAAATACATTTTTGTGCTCTGTGAGTCGATATCCTTCGCATACAATTCAATTGGAGTTGAAAAATTCACGTTTGGAGAAAATCACTTTTAAAAATGTTTAAATCGTCATATCTCGTTAACCGAGCGTCTAAACACCCCAAAACTTGCAAAATTCAAAATTCTCTAAAAACAAAACTACAAGTCCAAAACTTATAGAAAATACATTTTTGTGCTCTGTGAGTCGATATCCTTCGCATACAATTCAATTGGAGTTGAAAAATTCACGTTTGGAGAAAATCACTTTTAAAAATGTTTAAATCGTCATATCTCGTTAACCGAGCGTCTAAACACATCAAAACTTTGCAAAATTCAAAATTCTCTAAAAACAAAACTACAAGTCCAAAACTTATAGAAAATACATTTTTGTGCTCTGTGAGTCGATATCCTTCGCATACAATTCAATTATAGTTGAAAAATTCACGTTTGGAGAAAATCACTTTTAAAAATGTTTAAATCGTCATATCTCGTTAACCGAGCGTCTAAACACATCAAAACTTGCAAAATTCAAAATTCTCTAAAAACAAAACTACAAGTCCAAAACTTATAGAAAATACATTTTTATGCTCTGTGAGTCGATATCTTTCGCATACAATTCAATTGGAGTTGAAAAATTCACGTTTGGAGAAAATCACTTTTAAAAATGTTTAAATCGTCATATCTCGTTAACCGAGCGTCTAAACACATCAAAACTTTGCAAAATTCAAAATTCTCTAAAAACAAAACTACAAGTCCAAAACATATAGAAAATACATTTTTGTGCTCTGTGAGTCGATATCCTTCGCATACAATTCAATTGGAGTTGAAAAATTCACGTTTGGAGAAAATCACTTTTAAAAATGTTTAAATCGTCATATCTCGTTAACCGAGCGTCTAAACACATCAAAACTTGCAAAATTCAAAATTCTCTAAAAACAAAACTACAAGTCCAAAACTTATAGAAAATACATTTTTGTGCTCTGTGAGTCGATATATTCAATTGGAGTTGAAAAATTCACGTTTAGAGAATATCACTTTTAAAAATGTTTAAATCGTCATATCTCGTTAACCGAGCGTCTAAACACATCAAAACTTTGCAAAATTCAAAATTCTCTAAAAACAAAACTACAAGTCCAAAACTTATAGAAAATACATTTTTGTGCTCTGTGAGTCGATATCCTTCGCATACAATTCAATTGGAGTTGAAAAATTCACGTTTGGAGAAAATCACTTTTAAAAATGTTTAAATCGTCATATCTCGTAAACCGAGCGTCTAAACACCCCAAAACTTGCAAAATTCAAAATTCTCTAAAAACAAAACTACAAGTCCAAAACTTATAGAAAATACATTTTTGTGCTCTGTGAGTCGATATCCTTCGCATACAATTCAATTGGAGTTGAAAAATTCACGTTTGGAGAAAATCACTTTTAAAAATGTTTAAATCGTCATATCTCGTTAACCGAGCGTCTAAACACATCAAAACTTTGCAAAATTCAAAATTCTCTAAAAACAAAACTACAAGTCCAAAACTTATAGAGAATACATTTTTTTGCTCTGTGAGTCGATATCCTTCGCATACAATTCAATTGGAGTTGAAAAATTCACGTTTAGAGAAAATCACTTTCAAAAATGTTTAAATCGTCATATCTCGTTAACCGAGCGTCTAAACACATCAAAACTTTGCAAAATTCAAAATTCTCTAAAAACAAAACTACAAGTCCAAAACTTATAGAAAATACATTTTTGTGCTCTGTGAGTCGATATCCTTCGCATACAATTCAATTTTAGTTGAAAAATTCACGTTGAGAGAAAATCACTTTTAAAAATGTTTAAATCGTCATATCTCGTTAACCGAGCGTCTAAACACATCAAAACTTTGCAAAATTCAAAATTCTCTAAAAACAAAACTACAAGTCCAAAACTTATAGAAAATACATTTTTGTGCTCTGTGAGTCGATATCCTTCGCATACAATTCAATTGGAGTTGAAAAATTCACGTTTGGAGAAAATCACTTTTAAAAATGTTTAAATCGTCATATCTCGTTAACCGAGCGTCTAAACACATCAAAACTTGCAAAATTCAAAATTCTCTAAAAAAAAAACTACAAGTCCAAAACTTATAGAAAATACATTTTTGTGCTGTGTGAGTCGATATCCTTCGCATACAATTCAATTGGAGTTGAAAAATTCACGTTTAGAGAAAAATCACTTTTAAAAATGTTTAAATCGTCATATCTCGTTAACCGAGCGTCTAAACACATCAAAACTTGCAAAATTCAAAATTCTCTAAAAAAAAAACTACGAGTCCAAAACTTATAGAAAATACATTTTTGTGCTGTGTGAGTCGATATCCTTCGCATACAATTCAATTGGAGTTGAAAAATTCACGTTTGGAGAAAAATCACTTTTAAAAATGTTTAAATCGTCATATCTCGTTAACCGAGCGTCTAAACACATCAAAACTTGCAAAATTCAAAACTCTCTAAAAAAAAAACTACAAGTCCAAAACTTATAGAAAATACATTTTTGTGCTCTGTGAGTCCATATCCTTGGCATACAATTCAATTGGAGTTGAAAAATTAACGTTTGGAGAAAATCACTTTTAAAAATGTTTAAATCGTCATATCTCGTTAACCGAGCGTCTAAACACATCAAAACTTGCAAAATTCAAAATTCTCTAAAAACAAAACTACAAGTCCAAAACTTATAGAAAATACATTTTTGTGCTCTGTGAGTCGATATCCTTCGCATACAATTCAATTGGAGTTGAAAAATTCACGTTTGGAGAAAATCACTTTTAAAAATGTTTAAATCGTCATATCTCGTTAACCGAGCGTCTAAACACCCCAAAACTTGCAAAATTCAAAATTCTCTAAAAACAAAACTACAAGTCCAAAACTTATAGAAAATACATTTTTGTGCTCTGTGAGTCGATATCCTTCGCATACAATTCAATTGGAGTTGAAAAATTCACGTTTGGAGAAAATCACTTTTAAAAATGTTTAAATCGTCATATCTCGTTAACCGAGCGTCTAAACACATCAAAACTTTGCAAAATTCAAAATTCTCTAAAAACAAAACTACAAGTCCAAAACTTATAGAAAATACATTTTTGTGCTCTGTGAGTCGATATCCTTCGCATACAATTCAATTATAGTTGAAAAATTCACGTTTGGAGAAAATCACTTTTAAAAATGTTTAAATCGTCATATCTCGTTAACCGAGCGTCTAAACACATCAAAACTTGCAAAATTCAAAATTCTCTAAAAACAAAACTACAAGTCCAAAACTTATAGAAAATACATTTTTATGCTCTGTGAGTCGATATCTTTCGCATACAATTCAATTGGAGTTGAAAAATTCACGTTTGGAGAAAATCACTTTTAAAAATGTTTAAATCGTCATATCTCGTTAACCGAGCGTCTAAACACATCAAAACTTTGCAAAATTCAAAATTCTCTAAAAACAAAACTACAAGTCCAAAACATATAGAAAATACATTTTTGTGCTCTGTGAGTCGATATCCTTCGCATACAATTCAATTGGAGTTGAAAAATTCACGTTTGGAGAAAATCACTTTTAAAAATGTTTAAATCGTCATATCTCGTTAACCGAGCGTCTAAACACATCAAAACTTGCAAAATTCAAAATTCTCTAAAAACAAAACTACAAGTCCAAAACTTATAGAAAATACATTTTTGTGCTCTGTGAGTCGATATATTCAATTGGAGTTGAAAAATTCACGTTTAGAGAATATCACTTTTAAAAATGTTTAAATCGTCATATCTCGTTAACCGAGCGTCTAAACACATCAAAACTTTGCAAAATTCAAAATTCTCTAAAAACAAAACTACAAGTCCAAAACTTATAGAAAATACATTTTTGTGCTCTGTGAGTCGATATCCTTCGCATACAATTCAATTGGAGTTGAAAAATTCACGTTTGGAGAAAATCACTTTTAAAAATGTTTAAATCGTCATATCTCGTTAACCGAGCGTCTAAACACATCAAAACTTTGCAAAATTCAAAATTCTCTAAAAACAAAACTACAAGTCCAAAACATATAGAAAATACATTTTTGTGCTCTGTGAGTCGATATCCTTCGCATACAATTCAATTGGAGTTGAAAAATTCACGTTTGGAGAAAATCACTTTTAAAAATGTTTAAATCGTCATATCTCGTTAACCGAGCGTCTAAACACATCAAAACTTGCAAAATTCAAAATTCTCTAAAAACAAAACTACAAGTCCAAAACTTATAGAAAATACATTTTTGTGCTCTGTGAGTCGATATATTCAATGGGAGTTGAAAAATTCACGTTTAGAGAATATCACTTTTAAAAATGTTTAAATCGTCATATCTCGTTAACCGAGCGTCTAAACACATCAAAACTTTGCAAAATTCAAAATTCTCTAAAAACAAAACTACAAGTCCAAAACTTATAGAAAATACATTTTTGTGCTCTGTGAGTCGATATCCTTCGCATACAATTCAATTGGAGTTGAAAAATTCACGTTTGGAGAAAATCACTTTTAAAAATGTTTAAATCGTCATATCTCGTTAACCGAGCGTCTAAACACATCAAAACTTTGCAAAATTCAAAATTCTCTAAAAACAAAACTACAAGTCCAAAACATATAGAAAATACATTTTTGTGCTCTGTGAGTCGATATCCTTCGCATACAATTCAATTGGAGTTGAAAAATTCACGTTTGGAGAAAATCACTTTTAAAAATGTTTAAATCGTCATATCTCGTTAACCGAGCGTCTAAACACATCAAAACTTGCAAAATTCAAAATTCTCTAAAAACAAAACTACAAGTCCAAAACTTATAGAAAATACATTTTTGTGCTCTGTGAGTCGATATCCTTCGCATACAATTCAATTGGAGTTGAAAAATTCACGTTTAGAGAAAATGACTTTTAAAAATGTTTAAATCGTCATATCTCGTTAACCGAGCGTCTAAACACATCAAAACTTTGCAAAATTCAAAATTCTCTAAAAACAAAACTACAAGTCCAAAACTTATAGAAAATACATTTTTGTGCTCTGTGAGTCGATATCCTTCGCATACAATTCAATTGGAGTTGAAAAATTCACGTTTGGAGAAAATCACTTTTAAAAATGTTTAAATCGTCATATCTCGTTAACCGAGCGTCTAAACACATCAAAACTTTGCAAAATTCAAAATTCTCTAAAAACAAAACTACAAGTCCAAAACATATAGAAAATACATTTTTGTGCTCTGTGAGTCGATATCCTTCGCATACAATTCAATTGGAGTTGAAAAATTCACGTTTGGAGAAAATCACTTTTAAAAATGTTTAAATCGTCATATCTCGTTAACCGAGCGTCTAAACACATCAAAACTTGCAAAATTCAAAATTCTCTAAAAACAAAACTACAAGTCCAAAACTTATAGAAAATACATTTTTGTGCTCTGTGAGTCGATATCCTTCGCATACAATTCAATTGGAGTTGAAAAATTCACGTTTGGAGAAAATCACTTTTAAAAATGTTTAAATCGTCATATCTCGTTAACCGAGCGTCTAAACACATCAAAACTTGCAAAATTCAAAATTCTCTAAAAACAAAACTACAAGTCCAAAACTTATAGAAAGTACATTTTTGTGCTCTGTGAGTCGATATCCTTCGCATACAATTCAATTGGAGTTGAAAAATTAACGTTTGGAGAAAATCACTTTTAAAAATGTTTAAATCGTCATATCTCGTTAACCGAGCGTCTAAACACATCAAAACTTGCAAAATTCAAAATTCTCTAAAAAAAAAACTACAAGTCCAAAACTTATAGAAAATACATTTTTGTGCTCTGTGAGTCGATATCCTTCGCATACAATTCAATTGGAGTTGAAAAATTCACGTTTGGAGAAAATCACTTTTAAAAATGTTTAAATCGTCATATCTCGTTAACCGAGCGTCTAAACACATCAAAACTTTGCAAAATTCAAAATTCTCTAAAAACAAAACTACAAGTCCAAAACTTATAGAAAATACATTTTTGTGCTCTGTGAGTCGATATCCTTCGCATACAATTCAATTGGAGTTGAAAAATTCACGTTTGGAGAAAATCACTTTTAAAAATGTTTAAATCGTCATATCTCGTTAACCGAGCGTCTAAACACATCAAAACTTGCAAAATTCAAAATTCTCTAAAAACAAAACTACAAGTCCAAAACTTATAGAAAATACATTTTTGTGCTCTGTGAGTCGATATCCTTCGCATACAATTCAATTGGAGTTGAAAAATTCACGTTTGGAGAAAATCACTTTTAAAAATGTTTAAATCGTCATATCTCGTTAACCGAGCGTCTAAACACCCCAAAACTTGCAAAATTCAAAATTCTCTAAAAACAAAACTACAAGTCCAAAACTTATAGAAAATACATTTTTGTGCTCTGTGAGTCGATATCCTTCGCATACAATTCAATTGGAGTTGAAAAATTCACGTTTGGAGAAAATCACTTTTAAAAATGTTTAAATCGTCATATCTCGTTAACCGAGCGTCTAAACACATCAAAACTTTGGAAAATTCAAAATTCTCTAAAAACAAAACTACAAGTCCAAAACTTATAGAAAATACATTTTTGTGCTCTGTGAGTCGATATCCTTCGCATACAATTCAATTGGAGTTGAAAAATTCACGTTTGGAGAAAATCACTTTTAAAAATGTTTAAATCGTCATATCTCGTTAACCGAGCGTCTAAACACATCAAAACTTGCAAAATTCAAAATTCTCTAAAAACAAAACTACAAGTCCAAAACTTATAGAAAATACATTTTTGTGCTCTGTGAGTCGATATCCTTCGCATACAATTCAATTGGAGTTGAAAAATTCACGTTTGGAGAAAATCACTTTTAAAAATGTTTAAATCGTCATATCTCGTTAACCGAGCGTCTAAACACATCAAAACTTGCAAAATTCAAAATTCTCTAAAAAAAAAACTACAATTCCAAAACTTATAGAAAATACATTTTTGTGCTCTGTGAGTCGATATCCTTCGCATACAATTCAATTGGAGTTGAAAAATTCACGTTTGGAGAAAATCACTTTTAAAAATGTTTAAATCGTCATATCTCGTTAACCGAGCGTCTAAACACATCAAAACTTGCAAAATTCAAAATTCTCTAAAACAAAACTACAAGTCCAAAACTTATAGAAAATACATTTTTGTGCTCTGTGAGTCGATATCCTTCGCATACAATTCAATTGGAGTTGAAAAATTCACGTTTGGAGAAAATCACTTTTAAAAATGTTTAAATCGTCATATCTCGTTAACCGAGCGTCTAAACACATCAAAACTTGCAAAATTCAAAATTCTCTAAAAACAAAACTACAAGTTCAAAACTTATAGAAAATACATTTTTGTGCTCTGTGAGTCGATATCCTTCGCATACAATTCAATTGGAGTTGAAAAATTCACGTTTAGAGAAAATGACTTTTAAAAATGTTTAAATCGTCATATCTCGTTAACCGAGCGTCTAAACACATCAAAACTTTGCAAAATTCAAAATTCTCTAAAAACAAAACTACAAGTCCAAAACTTATAGAAAATACATTTTTGTGCTCTGTGAGTCGATATCCTTCGCATACAATTCAATTGGAGTTGAAAAATTCACGTTTGGAGAAAATCACTTTTAAAAATGTTTAAATCGTCATATCTCGTTAACCGAGCGTCTAAACACATCAAAACTTTGCAAAATTCAAAATTCTCTAAAAACAAAACTACAAGTCCAAAACATATAGAAAATACATTTTTGTGCTCTGTGAGTCGATATCCTTCGCATACAATTCAATTGGAGTTGAAAAATTCACGTTTGGAGAAAATCACTTTTAAAAATGTTTAAATCGTCATATCTCGTTAACCGAGCGTCTAAACACATCAAAACTTGCAAAATTCAAAATTCTCTAAAAACAAAACTACAAGTCCAAAACTTATAGAAAATACATTTTTGTGCTCTGTGAGTCGATATCCTTCGCATACAATTCAATTGGAGTTGAAAAATTCACGTTTGGAGAAAATCACTTTTAAAAATGTTTAAATCGTCATATCTCGTTAACCGAGCGTCTAAACACATCAAAACTTGCAAAATTCAAAATTCTCTAAAAACAAAACTACAAGTCCAAAACTTATAGAAAGTACATTTTTGTGCTCTGTGAGTCGATATCCTTCGCATACAATTCAATTGGAGTTGAAAAATTAACGTTTGGAGAAAATCACTTTTAAAAATGTTTAAATCGTCATATCTCGTTAACCGAGCGTCTAAACACATCAAAACTTGCAAAATTCAAAATTCTCTAAAAAAAAAACTACAAGTCCAAAACTTATAGAAAATACATTTTTGTGCTCTGTGAGTCGATATCCTTCGCATACAATTCAATTGGAGTTGAAAAATTCACGTTTGGAGAAAATCACTTTTAAAAATGTTTAAATCGTCATATCTCGTTAACCGAGCGTCTAAACACATCAAAACTTTGCAAAATTCAAAATTCTCTAAAAACAAAACTACAAGTCCAAAACTTATAGAAAATACATTTTTGTGCTCTGTGAGTCGATATCCTTCGCATACAATTCAATTGGAGTTGAAAAATTCACGTTTGGAGAAAATCACTTTTAAAAATGTTTAAATCGTCATATCTCGTTAACCGAGCGTCTAAACACATCAAAACTTGCAAAATTCAAAATTCTCTAAAAACAAAACTACAAGTCCAAAACTTATAGAAAATACATTTTTGTGCTCTGTGAGTCGATATCCTTCGCATACAATTCAATTGGAGTTGAAAAATTCACGTTTGGAGAAAATCACTTTTAAAAATGTTTAAATCGTCATATCTCGTTAACCGAGCGTCTAAACACCCCAAAACTTGCAAAATTCAAAATTCTCTAAAAACAAAACTACAAGTCCAAAACTTATAGAAAATACATTTTTGTGCTCTGTGAGTCGATATCCTTCGCATACAATTCAATTGGAGTTGAAAAATTCACGTTTGGAGAAAATCACTTTTAAAAATGTTTAAATCGTCATATCTCGTTAACCGAGCGTCTAAACACATCAAAACTTTGGAAAATTCAAAATTCTCTAAAAACAAAACTACAAGTCCAAAACTTATAGAAAATACATTTTTGTGCTCTGTGAGTCGATATCCTTCGCATACAATTCAATTGGAGTTGAAAAATTCACGTTTGGAGAAAATCACTTTTAAAAATGTTTAAATCGTCATATCTCGTTAACCGAGCGTCTAAACACATCAAAACTTGCAAAATTCAAAATTCTCTAAAAACAAAACTACAAGTCCAAAACTTATAGAAAATACATTTTTGTGCTCTGTGAGTCGATATCCTTCGCATACAATTCAATTGGAGTTGAAAAATTCACGTTTGGAGAAAATCACTTTTAAAAATGTTTAAATCGTCATATCTCGTTAACCGAGCGTCTAAACACATCAAAACTTGCAAAATTCAAAATTCTCTAAAAAAAAAACTACAATTCCAAAACTTATAGAAAATACATTTTTGTGCTCTGTGAGTCGATATCCTTCGCATACAATTCAATTGGAGTTGAAAAATTCACGTTTGGAGAAAATCACTTTTAAAAATGTTTAAATCGTCATATCTCGTTAACCGAGCGTCTAAACACATCAAAACTTGCAAAATTCAAAATTCTCTAAAACAAAACTACAAGTCCAAAACTTATAGAAAATACATTTTTGTGCTCTGTGAGTCGATATCCTTCGCATACAATTCAATTGGAGTTGAAAAATTCACGTTTGGAGAAAATCACTTTTAAAAATGTTTAAATCGTCATATCTCGTTAACCGAGCGTCTAAACACATCAAAACTTGCAAAATTCAAAATTCTCTAAAAACAAAACTACAAGTTCAAAACTTATAGAAAATACATTTTTGTGCTCTGTGAGTCGATATCCTTCGCATACAATTCAATTGGAGTTGAAAAATTCACGTTTGGAGAAAATCACTTTTAAAAATGTTTAAATCGTCATATCTCGTTAACCGAGCGTCTAAACACATCAAAACTTGCAAAATTCTCTAAAAACAAAACTACAAATCCAAAACTTATAGAAAATACATTTTTGTGCTCTGTGAGTCGATATCCTTCGCATACAATTCAATTGGAGTTGAAAAATTCACGTTTGGAGAAAATCACTTTTAAAAATGTTTAAATCGTCATATCTCGTTAACCGAGCGTCTAAACACATCAAAACTTGCAAAATTCAAAATTCTCTAACAACAAAACTACAAGTCCAAAACTTATAGAAAATACATTTTTGTGCTCTGTGAGTCGATATCCTTCGCATACAATTCAATTGGAGTTGAAAAATTTTCTAAAAACAAAACTACAAGTCCAAAACTTATAGAAAATACATTTTTGTGCTCTGTGAGTCGATATCCTTCGCATAAAATTCAATTGGAGTTGAAAAATTCACGTTTAGAGAATATCACTTTTAAAAATGTTTAAATCGTCATATCTCGTTAACCGAGCGTCTAAACACATCAAAACTTTGCAAAATTCAAAATTCTCTAAAAACAAAACTACAAGTCCAAAACTTATAGAAAATACATTTTTGTGCTCTGTGAGTCGATATCCTTCGCATACAATTCAATTGGAGTTGAAAAATTCACGTTTGGAGAAAATCACTTTTAAAAATGTTTAAATCGTCATATCTCGTTAACCGAGCGTCTAAACACATCAAAACTTTGCAAAATTCAAAATTCTCTAAAAACAAAACTACAAGTCCAAAACATATAGAAAATACATTTTTGTGCTCTGTGAGTCGATATCCTTCGCATACAATTCAATTGGAGTTGAAAAATTCACGTTTGGAGAAAATCACTTTTAAAAATGTTTAAATCGTCATATCTCGTTAACCGAGCGTCTAAACACATCAAAACTTGCAAAATTCAAAATTCTCTAAAAACAAAACTACAAGTCCAAAACTTATAGAAAATACATTTTTGTGCTCTGTGAGTCGATATATTCAATTGGAGTTGAAAAATTCACGTTTGGAGAAAATCACATTTAAAAATGTTTAAATCGTCATATCTCGTTAACCGAGCGTCTAAACACATCAAAACTTGCAAAATTCAAAATTCTCTAACAACAAAACTACAAGTCCAAAACTTATAGAAAATACATTTTTGTGCTCTGTGAGTCGATATCCTTCGCATACAATTCAATTGGAGTTGAAAAATTCACGTTTGGAGAAAATCACTTTTAAAAATGTTTAAATCGTCATATCTCGTTAACCGAGCGTCTAAACACCCCAAAACTTGCAAAATTCAAAATTCTCTAAAAACAAAACTACAAGTCCAAAACTTATAGAAAATACATTTTTGTGCTCTGTGAGTCGATATCCTTCGCATACAATTCAATTGGAGTTGAAAAATTCTCTAAAAACAAAACTACAAGTCCAAAACTTATAGAAAATACATTTTTGTGCTCTGTGAGTCGATATCCTTCGCATACAATTCAATTGGAGTTGAAAAATTCACGTTTGGAGAAAATCACTTTTAAAAATGTTTAAATCGTCATATCTCTTAACCGAGCGTCTAAACACATCAAAACTTTGCAAAATTCAAAATTCTCTAAAAACAAAACTACAAGTCCAAAACTTATAGAAAATACATTTTTGTGCTCTCTGAGTCGATATCCTTCGCATACAATTCAATTGGAGTTGAAAAATTCACGTTTAGAGAAAATCACTTTTAAAAATGTTTAAATCGTCATATCTCGTTAACCGAGCGTCTAAACACATCAAAACTTGCAAAATTCTCTAAAAACAAAACTACAAGTCCAAAACTTATAGAAAATACATTTTTGTGCTCTGTGAGTCGATATCCTTCGCATACAATTCAATTGGAGTTGAAAAATTCACGTTTGGAGAAAATCACTTTTAAAAATGTTTAAATCGTCATATCTCGTTAACCGAGCGTCTAAACACATCAAAACTTTGCAAAATTCAAAATTCTCTAAAAACAAAACTACAAGTCCAAAACTTATAGAAAATACATTTTTGTGCTCTGTGAGTCGATATCCTTCGCATACAATTCAATTGGAGTTGAAAAACTCACGTTTGGAGAAAATCACTTTTAAAAATGTTTAAATCGTCATATCTCGTTAACCGAGCGTCTAAACACCCCAAAACTTGCAAAATTCAAAATTCTCTAAAAACAAAACTACAAGTCCAAAACTTATAGAAAATACATTTTTGTGCTCTGTGAGTCGATATCCTTCGCATACAATTCAATTGGAGTTGAAAAATTCACGTTTGGAGAAAATCACTTTTAAAAATGTTTAAATCGTCATATCTCGTTAACCGAGCGTCTAAACACCCCAAAACTTGCAAAATTCAAAATTCTCTAAAAACAAAACTACAAGTCCAAAACTTATAGAAAATACATTTTTGTGCTCTGTGAGTCGATATCCTTCGCATACAATTCAATTGGAGTTGAAAAATTCTCAAAAAACAAAACTACAAGTCCAAAACTTATAGAAAATACATTTTTGTGCTCTGTGAGTCGATATCCTTCGCATAAAATTCAATTGGAGTTGAAAAATTCACGTTTAGAGAAAATCACTTTTAAAAATGTTTAAATCGTCATATCTCGTTAACCGAGCGTCTAAACACATCAATACTTTGCAAAATTCAAAATTCTCTAAAAACAAAACTAAAAGTCCAAAACTTATAGAAAATACATTTTTGTGCTCTGTGAGTCGATATCCTTCGCATAAAATTCAATTGGAGTTGAAAAATTCACGTTTAGAGAAAATCACTTTTAAAAATGTTTAAATCGTCATATCTCGTTAACATCTAAAATCTAAACACATCAAACTTTGCAAAATTCAAAATTCTCTAAAAACAAAACTACAAGTCCAAAACTTATAGAAAATACATTTTTGTGCTCTGTGAGTCGATATCCTTTGCATACAATTCAATTGGAGTTGAAAAATTCTCTAAAAACAAAACTACAAGTCCAAAACTTATAAAAAATACATTTTTGTGCTCTGTGAGTCGATATCCTTCGCATTAAATTCAATTGGAGTTGAAAAATTCACGTTTAGAGAAAATCACTTTTAAAAATGTTTAAATCGTCATATCTCGTTAACCGAGCGTCTAAACACATCAAACTTTGCAAAATTCAAAATTCTCTAAAAACAAAACTACAAGTCCAAAACTTATAGAAAATACATTTTTGTGCTCTGTGAGTCGATATCCTTCGCATACAATTCAATTGGAGTTGAAAAATTCACGTTTGGAGAAAATCACTTTTAAAAATGTTTAAATCGTCATATCTCGTTAACCGAGCGTCTAAACACATCAAAACTTGCAAAATTCAAAATTCTCTAAAAACAAAACTACAAGTCCAAAACTTATAGAAAATACATTTTTGTGCTCTGTGAGTCGATATCCTTCGCATACAATTCAATTGGAGTTGAAAAATTCTCTAAAAACAAAACTACAAGTCCAAAACTTATAGAAAATACATTTTTGTGCTCTGTGAGTCGATATCCTTCGCATAAAATTCAATTGGAGTTGAAAAATTCACGTTTAGAGAAAATCACTTTTAAAAATGTTTAAATCGTCATATCTCGTTAACCGAGCGTCTAAACACATCAAAACTTTGCAAAATTCAAAATTCTCTAAAAACAAAACTACAAGTCCAAAACTTATAGAAAATACATTTTTGTGCTCTGTGAGTCGATATCCTTCGCATACAATTCAATTGGAGTTGAAAAATTCACGTTTGGAGAAAATCACTTTTAAAAATGTTTAAATCGTCATATCTCGTTAACCGAGCGTCTAAACACATCAAAACTTTGCAAAATTCAAAATTCTCTAAAAACAAAACTACAAGTCCAAAACTTATAGAAAATACATTTTTGTGCTCTGTGAGTCGATATCCTTCGCATACAATTCAATTGGAGTTGAAAAATTCACGTTTGGAGAAAATCACTTTTAAAAATGTTTAAATCGTCATATCTCGTTAACCGAGCGTCTAAACACCCCAAAACTTGCAAAATTCAAAATTCTCTAAAAACAAAACTACAAGTCCAAAACTTATAGAAAATACATTTTTGTGCTCTGTGAGTCGATATCCTTCGCATACAATTCAATTGGAGTTGAAAAATTCACGTTTGGAGAAAATCACTTTTAAAAATGTTTAAATCGTCATATCTCGTTAACCGAGCGTCTAAACACCCCAAAACTTGCAAAATTCAAAATTCTCTAAAAACAAAACTACAAGTCCAAAACTTATAGAAAATACATTTTTGTGCTCTGTGAGTCGATATCCTTCGCATACAATTCAATTGGAGTTGAAAAATTCTCTAAAAACAAAACTACAAGTCCAAAACTTATAGAAAATACATTTTTGTGCTCTGTGAGTCGATATCCTTCGCATAAAATTCAATTGGAGTTGAAAAATTCACGTTTAGAGAAAATCACTTTTAAAAATGTTTAAATCGTCATATCTCGTTAACCGAGCGTCTAAACACATCAATACTTTGCAAAATTCAAAATTCTCTAAAAACAAAACTAAAAGTCCAAAACTTATAGAAAATACATTTTTGTGCTCTGTGAGTCGATATCCTTCGCATAAAATTCAATTGGAGTTGAAAAATTCACGTTTAGAGAAAATCACTTTTAAAAATGTTTAAATCGTCATATCTCGTTAACCGAGCGTCTAAACACATCAAACTTTGCAAAATTCAAAATTCTCTAAAAACAAAACTACAAGTCCAAAACTTATAGAAAATACATTTTTGTGCTCTGTGAGTCGATATTCTTCGCATACAATTCAATTGGAGTTGAAAAATTCACGTTTGGAGAAAATGACTTTTAAAAATGTTTAAATCGTCATATCTCGTTAACCGAGCGTCTAAACACATCAAAACTTGCAAAATTCAAAATTCTCTAAAAACAAAACTACAAGTCCAAAACTTATAGAAAATACATTTTTGTGCTCTGTGAGTCGATATCCTTCGCATACAATTCAATTATAGTTGAAAAATTCTCTAAAAACAAAACTACAAGTCCAAAACTTATAGAAAATACATTTTTGTGCTCTGTGAGTCGATATCCTTCGCATACAATTCAATTGGAGTTGAAAAATTCACGTTTGGAGAAAATCACTTTTAAAAATGTTTAAATCGTCATATCTCGTTAACCGAGCGTCTAAACACATCAAAACTTTGCAAAATTCAAAATTCTCTAAAAACAAAACTACAAGTCCAAAACTTATAGAAAATACATTTTTGTGCTCTGTGAGTCGATATCCTTCGCATACAATTCAATTGGAGTTGAAAAATTCACGTTTAGAGAAAATGACTTTTAAAAATGTTTAAATCGTCATATCTCGTTAACCGAGCGTCTAAACACATCAAAACCTTGCAAAATTCAAAATTCTCTAAAAACAAAACTACAAGTCCAAAACTTATAGAAAATACATTTTTGTGCTCTGTGAGTCGATATCCTTCGCATACAATTCAATTGGAGTTGAAAAATTCACGTTTGGAGAAAATCACTTTTAAAAATGTTTAAATCGTCATATCTCGTTAACCGAGCGTCTAAACACCCAAAAACTTGCAAAATTCAAAATTCTCTAAAAACAAAACTACAAGTCCAAAACTTATAGAAAATACATTTTTGTGCTCTGTGAGTCGATATCCTTCGCATACAATTCAATTGGAGTTGAAAAATTCACGTTTGGAGAAAATCACTTTTAAAAATGTTTAAATCGTCATATCTCGTTAACCGAGCGTCTAAACACCCCAAAACTTGCAAAATTCAAAATTCTCTAAAAACAAAACTACAAGTCCAAAACTTATAGAAAATACATTTTTGTGCTCTGTGAGTCGATATCCTTCGCATACAATTCAATTGGAGTTGAAAAATTCTCTAAAAACAAAACTACAAGTCCAAAACTTATAGAAAATACATTTTTGTGCTCTGTGAGTCGATATCCTTCGCATAAAATTCAATTGGAGTTGAAAAATTCACGTTTAGAGAAAATCACTTTTAAAAATGTTTAAATCGTCATATCTCGTTAACCGAGCGTCTAAACACATCAATACTTTGCAAAATTCAAAATTCTCTAAAAACAAAACTAAAAGTCCAAAACTTATAGAAAATACATTTTTGTGCTCTGTGAGTCGATATCCTTCGCATAAAATTCAATTGGAGTTGAAAAATTCACGTTTAGAGAAAATCACTTTTAAAAATGTTTAAATCGTCATATCTCGTTAACCGAGCGTCTAAACACATCAAACTTTGCAAAATTCAAAATTCTCTAAAAACAAAACTACAAGTCCAAAACTTATAGAAAATACATTTTTGTGCTCTGTGAGACGATATTCTTCGCATACAATTCAATTGGAGTTGAAAAATTCACGTTTGGAGAAAATGACTTTTAAAAATGTTTAAATCGTCATATCTCGTTAACCGAGCGTCTAAACACATCAAAACTTGCAAAATTCAAAATTCTCTAAAAACAAAACTACAAGTCCAAAACTTATAGAAAATACATTTTTGTGCTCTGTGAGTCGATATCCTTCGCATACAATTCAATTATAGTTGAAAAATTCTCTAAAAACAAAACTACAAGTCCAAAACTTATAGAAAATACATTTTTGTGCTCTGTGAGTCGATATCCTTCGCATACAATTCAATTGGAGTTGAAAAATTCACGTTTGGAGAAAATCACTTTTAAAAATGTTTAAATCGTCATATCTCGTTAACCGAGCGTCTAAACACATCAAAACTTTGCAAAATTCAAAATTCTCTAAAAACAAAACTACAAGTCCAAAACTTATAGAAAATACATTTTTGTGCTCTGTGAGTCGATATCCTTCGCATACAATTCAATTGGAGTTGAAAAATTCACGTTTAGAGAAAATGACTTTTAAAAATGTTTTAAATCGTCATATCTCGTTAACCGAGCGTCTAAACACATCAAAACTTTGCAAAATTCAAAATTCTCTAAAAACAAAACTACAAGTCCAAAACTTATAGAAAATACATTTTTGTGCTCTGTGAGTCGATATCCTTCGCATACAATTCAATTGGAGTTGAAAAATTCACGTTTGGAGAAAATCACTTTTAAAAATGTTTAAATCGTCATATCTCGTTAACCGAGCGTCTAAACACATCAAAACTTTGCAAAATTCAAAATTCTCTAAAAACAAAACTACAAGTCCAAAACTTATAGAAAATACATTTTTGTGCTCTGTTAGTCGATATCCTTCGCATACAATTCAATTGGAGTTGAAAAATTCACGTTCGGAGAAAATCACTTTTAAAAATGTTTAAATCGTCATTATCTCCTTAACCAAGCGTCTAAACACCATCAAACTTGCAAAATTCAAAATTCTCTAAAAACAAAACTACAAGTCCAAAACTTATAGAAAATACATTTTTGTGCTCTGTGAGTCGATATCCTTCGCATACAATTCAATTGGAGTTGAAAAATTCACGTTCGGAGAAAATCACTTTTAAAAATGTTTAAATCGTCATTATCTCCTTAACCAAGCGTCTAAACACCATCAAATTTGCAAAATTCAAAATTCTCTAAAAACAAAACTACAAGTCCAAAACTTATAGAAAATACATTTTTGTGCTCTGTGAGTCGATATCCTTCGCATACAATTCAATTGGAGTTGAAAAATTCTCTAAAAACAAAACTACAAGTCCAAAACTTATAGAAAATACATTTTTGTGCTCTGTGAGTCGATATCCTTCGCATACAATTCAATTGGAGTTGAAAAATTCACGTTCGGAGAAAATCACTTTTAAAAATGTTTAAATCGTCATTATCTCCTTAACCAAGCGTCTAAACACCATCAAACTTGCAAAATTCAAAATTCTCTAAAAACAAAACTACAAGTACAAAACTTATAGAAAATGACTTTTAAAAATGTTTAAATCGTCACAACTCCTTAACCAAGCGTCTAAACACCATCATGATGTGACATCTTCGGGACATCTTCGGGACATCTTCGAGACATCTTCGGGACTTCTTCGGGACTTCTTCGGGACTTCTTCGGGACATGCTCGGGACATGCTCGGGACATGCTTGGGACATTTTCGGGACATGCTCGGGACATCTTCGGGACATATTCGGGACATCTTCGGGACATCTTCGAGACATCTTCGGGACATCTTCGGGACATCTTCGGGACATCTTCGGGACAACATCGGGACATCTTCGGGTCATCTTCGGGACATCTTCGGGACATCTTCGGGACATCTTCGGGACATGCTCGGAACATCTTCGGGACATGCTCGGGACATCTTCGGGACATCTTCGGGACATCTTCGAGGCATCTTCGGGACATCTTCGGGACATGCTCGGGACATCTTCGGGACTTCTTCGGGACATCTTCGGGACATCTTCGGGACATCTTCGAGACATCTTCGGGACATCTTCAGGACATGCTCGGGACATGCTCGGGACATCTTCGGGACATCTTCGGGACATCTTCGGGACATATTCGGGACATCTTCGGGACATCTTCGAGACATCTTCGGGACATCTTCGGGACATCTTCGGGACATCTTCGGGACATCTTCGGGACATCTTCGGGACAACATCGGTACATCTTCGGGTCATCTTCGGGACATCTTCGGGACATGCTCGGGACATCTTCGGGACATCTTCGGGACATCTTCGAGGCATCTTCGGGACATCTTCGGGACATGCTCCGGACATCTTCGGGACTTCTTCGGGACATCTTCGGGACATCTTCAGGACATCTTCGAGACATCTTCGGGACATCTTCGGGACATGCTCGGGACATGCTCGGGACATCTTCGGGACATCTTTGGGACATCTTCGGGACATGCTCGGGACATCTTCGGGACATGCTCGGGACATCTTCGAGACATCTTCTGGACATCTTCGGGACATCTTCGAGGCATCTTCGGGACTTCTTCGGGACATCTTCGGGACATCTTCGGGACATGCTCGGGACATCTTCGGGACATCTTCGGGACATCTTCGGGACATGCTCGGGACATCTTCGGGACTTCTTCGGGACATCTTCGGGACATCTTCGAGACATCTTCGGGACATCTTTGGGACATCTTCGGGACATGCTCGGGACATCTTCGGGACATGCTCGGGACATCTTCGGGACATCTTCGGGACATCTTCGGGACATGCTCGGGACATCTTCGGGACATGCTCGGGACATCTTCGGGACATGCTCGGGACATCTTCGGGACATCTTCGGGACATCTTCGGGACATCTTCGGGACATCTTCAGGATATCTTCGGGACATCTTCGGGACATCTTCGGGACATGCTCGGGACATGCTCGGGACATTTTCGGGACATGCTCGGGCCATTTCGGGACATCTTCGGGACATCTTCGGGACATCTTCGGGACATGCTCGGGACATCTTCGAGACATCTTCGGGACATCTTCGGGACATCTTCGCGACATCTTCGGGACATGCTCGAGACATCTTCGGGACATCTTCGGGACACCTTCGGGACATCTTCGGGACATCTTCGGGACATCTTCGGGACATCTTCGGGACATCTTCGGGACATCTTCGAGACATCTTCGGGACATCTTCGGTACATGCTCGGGACATCTTCGGGACATCTTCGGGACATCTTCGCGACATCTTCGGGACATGCTCGGGACATCTTCGGGACATCTTCGGGACATCTTCGGGACATCTTCGGGACATCTTCGGGACATCTTAGGGACATCTTCGATACATATTCGGGACATGCTCGGGACATCTTCGGGACATCTTCGGGACATGCTCGGGACATGCTCGGGACATCTTCGGGACATCTTTGGGACATCTTCGGGACATGCTCGGGACATCTTCGGGACATGCTCGGGACATCTTCGAGACATCTTCTGGACATCTTCGGGACATCTTCGAGGCATCTTCGGGACTTCTTCGGGACATCTTCGGGACATCTTCGGGACATGCTCGGGACATCTTCGGGACATCTTCGGGACATCTTCGGGACATGCTCGGGACATCTTCGGGACTTCTTCGGGACATCTTCGGGACATCTTCGAGACATCTTCGGGACATCTTCGGGACATGCTCGGGACATCTTCGGGACATCTTCGGGACATCTTCGGGACATGCTCGGGACATCTTCGGGACATGCTCGGGACATCTTCGGGACATGCTCGGGACATCTTCGGGACATCTTCGGGACATCTTCGGGACATCTTCGGGACATCTTCAGGATATCTTCGGGACATCTTCGGGACATCTTCGGGACATGCTCGGGACATGCTCGGGACATTTTCGGGACATGCTCGGGCCATTTCGGGACATCTTCGGGACATCTTCGGGACATGCTCGGGACTCTTCGAGACATCTTCGGGACATCTTCGGGACATCTTCGCGACATCTTCGGGACATGCTCGAGACATCTTCGGGACATCTTCGGGACATCTTCGGGACATCTTCGGGACATCTTAGGGACATCTTCGGGACATCTTCGCGACATCTTCGGGACATGCTCGGGACATCTTCGGGACATCTTCGGGACATCTTCGGGACATCTTCGGGACATCTTCGGGACATCTTAGGGACATCTTCGATACATATTCGGGACATGCTCGGGACATCTTCGGGACATCTTCGGGACATCTTCGGGACATCTATGGGACATCTTCGGGACATCTTCGGGACATTTTCGGGACATCTTCGGGACATCTTCGGGACACCTTCGGGACATCTTCGAGACATCTTCGGGACATCTTCGGGACATGCTCGGGACATCTTCGGAACATCTTCGGGACATCTTCGGGACATGCTCGGGACATCTTCGGGACATCTTCGGGACACCTTCAGGACATCTTCGGGACATTTTCGGAACATCTTCGGGACATCTTCGAGACATCTTCGGGACATCTTCGGGACATGCTCGGGACATCTTCGGGACATCTTCGGGATATCTTCGGAACATCTTCGGGACATCTTCGGGACATGCTCGGGACATCTTCGGGACATGCTCGGGACATTTTCGGGACATCTTCGGGACATCTTCGGGACATCTTCGAGACATCTTCGGGACATCTTCGGGACATGCTCGGGACATCTTCGGGACATCTTCGGGACATCTTCGGGACATCTTCGGGACATCTTCGGGACATGCTCAGGACATCTTCGGGACATGCTCGTTACATTCGGGACATCTTCGGGACATCTTCGGGACATCTTCGGGACATCTATGGGACATCTTCGAGACATCTTCGGGACATCTTCGGTACATGCTCGGGACATCTTCGGGACATCTTCGGGACATCTTCGCGACATCTTCGGGACATGCTCGGGACATCTTCGGGACATCTTCGGGACATCTTCGGGACATCTTCGGGACATCTTCGGGACATCTTCGGGACATTTTCGGGACATCTTCGGTACATGCTCGGGACATCTTCGGGACATCTTCGGGACATCTTCGCGACATCTTCGGGACATGCTCGGGACATCTTCGGGACATCTTCGGGACATCTTCGGGACATCTTCGGGACATCTTCGGGACATCTTAGGGACATCTTCGGGACATATTCGGGACATGCTCGGGACATCTTCGGGACATCTTCGGGACATGCTCGGGACATCTTCGGGACATCTTCGGGACATCTTCGGGACATCTTCGAGACATCTTCGGGACATCTTTGGGACATGCTCGGGACATCTTCGGAACATCTTCGGGACATCTTCGGGACATGCTCGGGACATCTTCGGGACATCTTCGGGACACCTTCAGGACATCTTCGGGACATTTTCGGGACATCTTCGGGACATCTTCGAGACATCTTCGGGACATCTTCGGGACATGCTCGGGACATCTTCGGGATATCTTCGGGATATCTTCGGAACATCTTCGGGACATCTTCGGGACATGCTCGGGACATCTTCGGGACATGCTCGGGACATTTTCGGGACATCTTCGGGACATCTTCGGGACATCTTCGAGACATCTTCGGGACATCTTCGGGACATGCTCGGGACATCTTCGGGACATCTTCGGGACATCTTCGGGACATCTTCGGGACATCTTCGGGACATGCTCAGGACATCTTCGGGACATGCTCGTTACATTCGGGACATCTTCGGGACATCTTCGGGACATCTTCAGGACATCTATGGGACATCTTCGAGACATCTTCGGGACATGCTCGGGAGATCTTCGGGACATCTTCGGGACATCTTCGGGACATGCTCGGGAAATCTTCGGGACATGCTCGGGACATTTTCGGGACATCTTCGGGACATCTTCGGGACACCTTCGGGACATCTTCGGGACATCTTCGGGACATGCTCGGGGCATCTTCGGGACATGCCGGTGACATCTTCGGGACATCTTCGGGACATGCTCGGGACATGCTCGGGACATCTTCCGGACATCTTCGGGACATCTTCGGGACATCTTCGAGACATCTTCGGGACATCTTCGGGATATCTTCGGGACATGCTCGGGACATGCTCAGGACATATTCGGGACATGCTCGAGACATCTTCGGGACATCTTCGGGACATGAAAATCACTTTTAAAAATGTTTAAATCGTCATATCTCCTTAACCAAGCGTCTAAACACCCCCAAACTTGCGAAATTCAAAACTCTCTAAAAACAAAACTACAAGTCCAAAACTTATAGAAAATACATTTTTGTGCTCTTTGAGTCGATATCCTTCGCATACAATTCAATTGGATTTGAAAATTCACGTTTGAAGAAAATCACATTTCAAAATCTTTAAATCGTCATATCTCTTTAACGGAGCGTCTAAACACCCCCAAACTTGCGAAATTCAAAATTCTCTAAAAACAAAACTACAAGTCCAAAACTTATAGAAAATACATTTTTGTACTCTGTGAGTCGATATCCGTCGCATTCAATTCAATTGGAGTTGAAAAATTCATGTTTAGAGAAAATCACTTTTAAAAATGTTTAAATCGTCATATCTCCTTAACCCACCGTCTAAACACCATCAAAATTGCAAAATTCAAAATTCTCTAAAAACAAAACTACAAGTCCAAAACTTATAGAAAATACATTTTTGTACTCTGTGAGTCGATATCCGTCGCATACAATTCAATTGGAGTTGAAAAATTCACGTTTGAAGAAAATCACATTTCAAAATCTTTAAATCGTCATATCTCCTTAACGGAGCGTCTAAACACCCCCAAACTTGCAAAATTCAAAATTCTCTAAAAACAAACTACAAGTCCAAAACTTATTGAAAATACATTTTTGTGCTCTGTGAGTCGATATCCGTCGAATACAATTCAATTGGATTTGAAAAATTCACGTTTGAAGAAAATCACATTTAAAAATCTTTAAATCGTCATATCTCATTAACGGAGCGTCTTAACACCCCCAAACTTGCAAAATTCAAAATTCTCTAAAAACAAACTACAAGTCCAAAACTTATAGAAAATACATTTTTGTGCTCTGTGAGTCGATATCCGTCGAATACAATTCAATTGGATTTGAAAATTCACGTTTGAAGAAAATCACATTTCAAAATCTTTAAATCGTCATATCTCCTTAACCAAGCGTCTAAACACTATCAAACTTGCAAAATTCAAAATTCTCTAAAAACCAAACTACAAGTCCAAAACTTATAGAAAATACATTTTTGTGCTCTGTGAGTCGATATCCTTCGCATACAATTCAATTGGAGTTGAAAAATTCACGTTTGAAGAAAATCACATTCCAAAATCTTTAAATCGTCATATCTCTTTAACGGAGCGTCTAAACACCCCCAAACTTGCGAAATTCAAAATTCTCTAAAAACAAAACTACAAGTCCAAAACTTATAGAAAATACATTTTTGTACTCTGTGAGTCGATATCCGTCGCATTCAATTCAATTGGAGTTGAAAAATTCATGTTTAGAGAAAATCACTTTTAAAAATGTTTAAATCGTCATATCTCCTTAACCCACCGTCTAAACACCATCAAAATTGCAAAATTCAAAATTCTCTAAAAACAAAACTACAAGTCCAAAACTTATAGAAAATACATTTTTGTACTCTGTGAGTCGATATCCGTCGCATACAATTCAATTGGAGTTGAAAAATTCACGTTTGAAGAAAATCACATTTCAAAATCTTTAAATCGTCATATCTCCTTAACGGAGCGTCTAAACACCCCCAAACTTGCAAAATTCAAAATTCTCTAAAAACAAACTACAAGTCCAAAACTTATAGAAAATACATTTTTGTGCTCTGTGAGTCGATATCCGTCGAATACAATTCAATTGGATTTGAAAAATTCACGTTTGAAGAAAATCACATTTCAAAATCTTTAAATCGTCATATCTCATTAACGGAGCGTCTTAACACCTCCAAACTTGCAAAATTCAAAATTCTCTAAAAACAAACTACAAGTCCAAAACTTATAGAAAATACATTTTTGTGCTCTGTGAGTCGATATCCTTCGCATACAATTCAATTGGAGTTGAAAAATTCACGTTCGAAGAAAATTTAATTTCAAAATGTTTAAATCGTCATATCTCCTCAACGGAGCGTCTAAACACCCCCAAACTTGCAAAATTCAAAATTCTCTAAAAACAAAACTACAAGTCCAAAACTTATAGAAAATACATTTTTGTGCTCTGTGAGTCGATATCCGTCGGATACAATTCAATTGGATTTGAAAAATTCATGTTTGAAGAAAATCACATTTCAAAATCTTTAAATCGTCATATCTCCTTAACGGAGCGTCTAAACACCCCCAAACTTGCGAAATTCAAAATTCTCTAAAAATAAAACTACAAGCCCAAAACTTATAGAAAATACATTTTTGTGCTCTGTGAGTCGATATCCTTCGCATACAATTCAATTGGAGTTGAAAAATTCACGTTTGGAGAAAATCACTTTTAAAAATGTTTAAATCGTCATATCTCCTTAACCAAGCGTCTAAACACTATCAAACTTGCAAAATTCAAAATTCTCTAAAAACAAAACTACAAGTCCAAAACTTATAGAAAATACATTTTTGTGCTCTGTGAGTCGATATCCTTCGCATACAATTCAATTGGAGTTGAAAAATTCACGTTTGAAGAAAATCACATTTCAAAATCTTTAAATCGTCATATCTCCTTAACGGAGCGTCTAAACACCCCCAAACTTGCAAAATTCAAAATTCTCTAAAAACAAAACTACAAGTCCAAAACTTATAGAAAATACATTTTTGTGCTCTGTGAGTCGATATCCTTCGCATACAATTCAATTGGAGTTGAAAAATTCACGTTTGAAGAAAATTACATTTCAAAATCTTTAAATCGTCATATCTCCTTAACGGAGCGTCTTAACACCCCCAAACTTGCAAAATTCAAAATTCTCTAAAAACAAACTACAAGTCCAAAACTTATAGAAAATACATTTTTGTGCTCTGTGAGTCGATATCCGTCGCATACAATTCAATTGGAGTTGAAAAATTCACGTTCGAAGAAAATTTAATTTCAAAATGTTTAAATCGTCATATCTCCTCAACGGAGCGTCTAAACACCCCCAAACTTGCAAAATTCAAAATTCTCTAAAAACAAAACTACAAGTCCAAAACTTATAGAAAATACATTTTTGTGCTCTGTGAGTCGATATCCTTCGCATACAATTCAATTGGAGTTGAAAAATTAACGTTTGGAGAAAATGACTTTTAAAAATGTTTAAATCGTCATAACTCCTTAACCAAGCGTCTAAACACCATCAAACTTGAAAAATTCAAAATTCTCTAAAAACAAAACTACAAGTCCAAAACTTATAGAAAATACATTTTTGTGCTCTGTGAGTCGATATCCTTCGCATACATTTCAATTGGAGTTGAAAAATTCACGTTTGGAGAAAATCACTTTTAAAAATGTTTAAATCGTCATAACTCCTTAACCAAGCGTCTAAACACCATCAAACTTGCAAAATTCAAAATTCTCTAAAAACAAAACTACAAGTCGAAAACTTATAGAAAATACATTTTTGTGCTCTGTGAGTCGATATCCTTCGCATACAATTCAATTGGAGTTGAAAAATTCATGTTTGGAGAAAATCACTTTTAAAAATGTTTAAATCGTCATAACTCCTTAACCAAGCGTCTAAACACCATCAAACTTGCAAAATTCAAAATTCTCTAAAAACAAAACTACAAGTACAAAACTTATAGAAAAACTTGGAGAAAATGACTTTTAAAAATGTTTAAATCGTCATAACTCCTTAACCAAGCGTCTAAACACCATCATGATGTGACATCTTCGGGACATCTTCGGGACATCTTCGAGACATCTTCGGGACTTCTTCGGGACTTCTTCGGGACTTCTTCGGGACATGCTCGGGACATGCTCGGGACATGCTTATGACATTTTCGGGACATGCTCGGGACATCTTCGGGACATATTCGGGACATCTTCGGGACATCTTCGAGACATCTTCGGGACATCTTCGGGACATCTTCGGGACATCTTCGGGACAACATCGGGACATCTTCGGGTCATCTTCGGGACATCTTCGGGACATCTTCGGGACATCTTCGGGACATGCTCGGAACATCTTCGGGACATGCTCGGGACATCTTCGGGACATCTTCGGGACATCTTCGAGGCATCTTCGGGACATCTTCGGGACATGCTCGGGACATCTTCGGGACTTCTTCGGGACATCTTCGGGACATCTTCGGGACATCTTCGAGACATCTTCGGGACATCTTCGGGACATGCTCGGGACATGCTCGGGACATCTTCGGGACATCTTCGGGACATCTTCGGGACATGCTCGGGACATCTTCGAGACATCTTCTGGACATCTTCGGGACATCTTCGAGACATCTTCGGGACTTCTTCGGGACATGCTCGGGACATCTTCGGGACTTCTTCGGGACATCTTCGGGACATCTTCGAGACATCTTCGGGACATTTTCGGGACATGCTCGGGACATCTTCGGGACATCTTCGGGACATGCTCGGGACATCTTCGGGACATGCTCGGGACATCTTCGGGACATGCTCGGGACATCTTCGGGACATCTTCGGGACATCATCTGGAGTTGAAGAAAATCACATTTCAAAATCTTTAAATCGTCATATCTCCTTAACGGAGCGTCTTAACACCCCCAAACTTGCAAAATTCAAAATTCTCTAAAAACAAACTACAAGTCCAAAACTTATAGAAAATACATTTTTGTGCTCTGTGAGTCGATATCCGTCGCATACAATTCAATTGGAGTTGAAAAATTCACGTTCGAAGAAAATTTAATTTCAAAATGTTTAAATCGTCATATCTCCTCAACGGAGCGTCTAAACACCCCCAAACTTGCAAAATTCAAAATTCTCTAAAAACAAAACTACAAGTCCAAAACTTATAGAAAATACATTTTTGTGCTCTGTGAGTCGATATCCTTCGCATACAATTCAATTGGAGTTGAAAAATTCACGTTTGGAGAAAATCACTTTTAAAAATGTTTAAATCGTCATATCTCGTTAACCGAGCGTCTAAACACATCAAAACTTGCAAAATTCAAAATTCTCTAAAAACAAAACTACAAGTCCAAAACTTATAGAAAATACATTTTTGTGCTCTGTGAGTCGATATCCGTCGCATACAATTCAATTGGAGTTGAAAAATTCACGTTCGAAGAAAATTTAATTTCAAAATCTTTTAATCGTCATATCTCCTTAACGGAGCGTCTTAACACCCCCAAACTTGCAAAATTCAAAATTCTCTAAAAACAAACTACAAGTCCAAAACTTATAGAAAATACATTTTTGTGCTCTGTGAGTCGATATCCGTCGCATACAATTCAATTGGAGTTGAAAAATTCACGTTCGAAGAAAATTTAATTTCAAAATCTTTTAATCGTCATATCTCCTTAACGGAGCGTCTTAACACCCCCAAACTTGCAAAATTCAAAATTCTCTAAAAACAAACTACAAGTCCAAAACTTATAGAAAATACATTTTTGTGCTCTGTGAGTCGATATCCGTCGCATACAATTCAATTGGAGTTGAAAAATTCACGTTCGAAGAAAATTTAATTTCAAAATGTTTAAATCGTCATATCTCCTCAACGGAGCGTCTAAACACCCCCAAACTTGCAAAATTCAAAATTCTCTAAAAACAAAACTACAAGTCCAAAACTTATAGAAAATACATTTTTGTGCTCTGTGAGTCGATATCCTTCGCATACAATTCAATTGGAGTTGAAAAATTCACGTTTGAAGAAAATCACATTTCAAAATCTTTAAATCGTCATATCTCCTTAACGGAGCGTCTAAACACCCCCAAACTTGCAAAATTCAAAATTCTCTAAAAACAAAACTACAAGTCCAAAACTTATAGAAAATACATTTTTGTGCTCTGTGAGTCGATATCCTTCGCATACAATTGAATTGGAGTTGAAAAATTCACGTTTGAAGAAAATCACATTTCAAAATCTTTAAATCGTCATATATCCTTAACGGAGCGTCTTAACACCCCCAAACTTGCAAAATTCAAAATTCTCTAAAAACAAACTACAAGTCCAAAACTTATAGAAAATACATTTTTGTGCTCTGTGAGTCGATATCCGTCGCATACAATTCAATTGGAGTTGAAAAATTCACGTTCGAAGAAAATTTAATTTCAAAATGTTTAAATCGTCATATCTCCTCAACGGAGCGTCTAAACACCCCCAAACTTGCAAAATTCAAAATTCTCTAAAAACAAAACTACAAGTCCAAAACTTATAGAAAATACATTTTTGTGCTCTGTGAGTCGATATCCTTCGCATACAATTCAATTGGAGTTGAAAAATTCACGTTTGAAGAAAATCACATTTCAAAATCTTTAAATCGTCATATCTCCTTAACGGAGCGTCTTAACACCCCCAAACTTGCAAAATTCAAAATTCTCTAAAAACAAACTACAAGTCCAAAACTTATAGAAAATACATTTTTGTGCTCTGTGAGTCGATATCCGTCGCATACAATTCAATTGGAGTTGAAAAATTCACGTTCGAAGAAAATTTAATTTCAAAATGTTTAAATCGTCATATCTCCTCAACGGAGCGTCTTAACACCCCCAAACTTCCAAAATTCAAAATTCTCTAAAAACAAAACTACAAGTCCAAAACTTATAGAAAATACATTTTTGTGCTCTGTGAGTCGATATCCTTCGCATACATTTCAATTGGAGTTGAAAAATTCACGTTTGGAGAAAATCACTTTTAAAAATGTTTAAATCGTCATAACTCCTTAACCAAGCGTCTAAACACCATCAAACTTGCAAAATTCAAAATTCTCTAAAAACAAAACTACAAGTCCAAAACTTATAGAAAATACATTTTTGTGCTCTGTGAGTCGATATCCTTCGCATACAATTCAATTGGAGTTGAAAAATTAACGTTTGGAGAAAATGACTTTTAAAAATGTTTAAATCGTCATAACTCCTTAACCAAGCGTCTAAACACCATCAAACTTTCAAAATTCAAAATTCTCTAAAAACAAAATTACAAGTCCAAAACTTATAGAAAAACTTGGAGAAAATGACTTTTAAAAATGTTTAAATCGTCATAACTCCTTAACCAAGCGTCTTAACACCATCAAACTTGCAAAATTCAAAATTCTCTAAAAACAAAACTACAAGTCCAAAACTTATAGAAAATACATTTTTGTGCTCTGTGAGTCGATATCCTTCGCATACATTTCAATTGGAGTTGAAAAATTCACGTTTGGAGAAAATCACTTTTAAAAATGTTTAAATCGTCATAACTCCTTAACCAAGCGTCTAAGCACCATCAAACTTGCAAAATTCAAAATTCTCTAAAAACAAAACTACAAGTACAAAACTTATAGAAAAACTTGGAGAAAATGACTTTTAAAAATGTTTAAATCGTCATAACTCCTTAACCAAGCGTCTAAACACCATCATGATGTGACATCTTCGGGACATCTTCGGGACATCTTCGAGACATCTTCGGGACTTCTTCGGGACTTCTTCGGGACTTCTTCGGGACATGCTCGGGACATGCTCGGGACATGCTTGGGACATTTTCGGGACATGCTCGGGACATCTTCGGGACATATTCGGGACATCTTCGGGACATCTTCGAGACATCTTCGGGACATCTTCGGGACATCTTCGGGACATCTTCGGGACATCTTCGGGACATCTTCGGGACAACATTGGGACATCTTCGGGTCATCTTCGGGACATCTTCGGGACATCTTCGGGACATCTTCGGGACAACATTGGGACATCTTCGGGTCATCTTCGGGACATCTTCGGAACATCTTCGGGACATGCTCGGGACATCTTCGGGACATCTTCGGGACATCTTCGAGGCATCTTCGGGACATCTTCGGGACATGCTCGGGACATCTTCGGGACTTCTTCGGGACATCTTCGGGACATCTTCGGGACATCTTCGAGACATCTTCGGGACATCTTCGGGACATGCTCGGGACATGCTCGGGACATCTTCGGGACATCTTCGGGACATCTTCGGGACATGCTCGGGACATCTTCGAGACATCTTCTGGACATCTTCGGGACATCTTCGAGACATCTTCGGGACTTCTTCGGGACATGCTCGGGACATCTTCGGGACTTCTTCGGGACATCTTCGGGACATCTTCGAGACATCTTCGGGACATCTTCGGGACATGCTCGGGGCATCTTCGGGACATCTTCGGGACATCTTCGGGACATGCTCGGGACATCTTCGGGACATGCTCGGGACATCTTCGGGACATGCTCGGGACATCTTCGGGACATCTTCGGGACATCATCTGGAGTTGAAGAAAATCACATTTCAAAATCTTTAAATCGTCATATCTCTTTAACGGAGCGTCTTAACACCCCCAAACTTGCAAAATTCAAAATTCTCTAAAAACAAACTACAAGTCCAAAACTTATAGAAAATACATTTTTGTGCTCTGTGAGTCGATATCCGTCGCATACAATTCAATTGGAGTTGAAAAATTCACGTTCGAAGAAAATTTAATTTCAAAATCTTTTAATCGTCATATCTCCTTAACGGAGCGTCTTAACACCCCCAAACTTGCAAAATTCAAAATTCTCTAAAAACAAACTACAAGTCCAAAACTTATAGAAAATACATTTTTGTGCTCTGTGAGTCGATATCCGTCGCATACAATTCAATTGGAGTTGAAAAATTCACGTTCGAAGAAAATTTAATTTCAAAATGTTTAAATCGTCATATCTCCTCAACGGAGCGTCTTAATACCCCCAAACTTGCAAAATTCAAAATTCTCTAAAAACAAACTACAAGTCCAAAACTTATAGAAAATACATTTTTGTGCTCTGTGAGTCGATATCCGTCGCATACAATTCAATTGGAGTTGAAAAATTCACGTTCGAAGAAAATTTAATTTCAAAATGTTTAAATCGTCATATCTCCCCAACGGAGCGTCTAAACACCCCCAAACTTGCAAAATTCAAAATTCTCTAAAAACAAAACTACAAGTCCAAAACTTATAGAAAATACATTTTTGTGCTCTGTGAGTCGATATCCTTCGCATACAATTCAATTGGAGTTGAAAAATTCACGTTTGAAGAAAATCACATTTCAAAATCTTTAAATCGTCATATCTCCTTAACGGAGCGTCTTAACACCCCCAAACTTGCAAAATTCAAAATTCTCTAAAAACAAACTACAAGTCCAAAACTTATAGAAAATACATTTTTGTGCTCTGTGAGTCGATATCCGTCGCATACAATTCAATTGGAGTTGAAAAATTCACGTTCGAAGAAAATTTAATTTCAAAATGTTTAAATCGTCATATCTCCTCAACGGAGCGTCTTAACACCCCCAAACTTCCAAAATTCAAAATTCTCTAAAAACAAAACTACAAGTCCAAAACTTATAGAAAATACATTTTTGTGCTCTGTGAGTCGATATCCTTCGCATACATTTCAATTGGAGTTGAAAAATTCACGTTTGGAGAAAATCACTTTTAAAAATGTTTAAATCGTCATAACTCCTTAACCAAGCGTCTAAACACCATCAAACTTGCAAAATTCAAAATTCTCTAAAAACAAAACTACAAGTCCAAAACTTATAGAAAATACATTTTTGTGCTCTGTGAGTCGATATCCTTCGCATACAATTCAATTGGAGTTGAAAAATTAACGTTTGGAGAAAATGACTTTTAAAAATGTTTAAATCGTCATAACTCCTTAACCAAGCGTCTAAACACCATCAAACTTTCAAAATTCAAAATTCTCTAAAAACAAAATTACAAGTCCAAAACTTATAGAAAAACTTGGAGAAAATGACTTTTAAAAATGTTTAAATCGTCATAACTCCTTAACCAAGCGTCTTAACACCATCAAACTTGCAAAATTCAAAATTCTCTAAAAACAAAACTACAAGTCCAAAACTTATAGAAAATACATTTTTGTGCTCTGTGAGTCGATATCCTTCGCATACATTTCAATTGGAGTTGAAAAATTCACGTTTGGAGAAAATCACTTTTAAAAATGTTTAAATCGTCATAACTCCTTAACCAAGCGTCTAAGCACCATCAAACTTGCAAAATTCAAAATTCTCTAAAAACAAAACTACAAGTACAAAACTTATAGAAAAACTTGGAGAAAATGACTTTTAAAAATGTTTAAATCGTCATAACTCCTTAACCAAGCGTCTAAACACCATCATGATGTGACATCTTCGGGACATCTTCGGGACATCTTCGAGACATCTTCGGGACTTCTTCGGGACTTCTTCGGGACTTCTTCGGGACATGCTCGGGACATGCTCGGGACATGCTTGGGACATTTTCGGGACATGCTCGGGACATCTTCGGGACATCTTCGGGACATCTTCGGGACATCTTCGGGACATCTTCGGGACATCTTCGGGACATCTTCGGGACATCTTCGGGACATCTTCGGGACAACATTGGGACATCTTCGGGTCATCTTCGGGACATCTTCGGGACATCTTCGGGACATCTTCGGGACAACATTGGGACATCTTCGGGTCATCTTCGGGACATCTTCGGAACATCTTCGGGACATGCTCGGGACATCTTCGGGACATCTTCGGGACATCTTCGAGGCATCTTCGGGACATCTTCGGGACATGCTCGGGACATCTTCGGGACTTCTTCGGGACATCTTCGGGACATCTTCGGGACATCTTCGAGACATCTTCGGGACATCTTCGGGACATGCTCGGGACATGCTCGGGACATCTTCGGGACATCTTCGGGACATCTTCGGGACATGCTCGGGACATCTTCGGGACATCTTCTGGACATCTTCGGGACATCTTCGAGACATCTTCGGGACTTCTTCGGGACATGCTCGGGACATCTTCGGGACTTCTTCGGGACATCTTCGGGACATCTTCGAGACATCTTCGGGACATCTTCGGGACATGCTCGGGACATCTTCGGGACATCTTCGGGACATCTTCGGGACATGCTCGGGACATCTTCGGGACATGCTCGGGACATCTTCGGGACATGCTCGGGACATCTTCGGGACATCTTCGGGACATCATCTGGAGTTGAAGAAAATCACATTTCAAAATCTTTAAATCGTCATATCTCTTTAACGGAGCGTCTTAACACCCCCAAACTTGCAAAATTCAAAATTCTCTAAAAACAAACTACAAGTCCAAAACTTATAGAAAATACATTTTTGTGCTCTGTGAGTCGATATCCGTCGCATACAATTCAATTGGAGTTGAAAAATTCACGTTCGAAGAAAATTTAATTTCAAAATCTTTTAATCGTCATATCTCCTTAACGGAGCGTCTTAACACCCCCAAAATTGCAAAATTCAAAATTCTCTAAAAACAAACTACAAGTCCAAAACTTATAGAAAATACATTTTTGTGCTCTGTGAGTCGATATCCGTCGCATACAATTCAATTGGAGTTGAAAAATTCACGTTCGAAGAAAATTTAATTTCAAAATGTTTAAATCGTCATATCTCCTCAACGGAGCGTCTTAATACCCCCAAACTTGCAAAATTCAAAATTCTCTAAAAACAAACTACAAGTCCAAAACTTATAGAAAATACATTTTTGTGCTCTGTGAGTCGATATCCGTCGCATACAATTCAATTGGAGTTGAAAAATTCACGTTCGAAGAAAATTTAATTTCAAAATGTTTAAATCGTCATATCTCCCCAACGGAGCGTCTAAACACCCCCAAACTTGCAAAATTCAAAATTCTCTAAAAACAAAACTACAAGTCCAAAACTTATAGAAAATACATTTTTGTGCTCTGTGAGTCGATATCCTTCGCATACAATTCAATTGGAGTTGAAAAATTCACGTTTGAAGAAAATCACATTTCAAAATCTTTAAATCGTCATATCTCCTTAACGGAGCGTCTTAACACCCCCAAACTTGCAAAATTCAAAATTCTCTAAAAACAAACTACAAGTCCAAAACTTATAGAAAATACATTTTTGTGCTCTGTGAGTCGATATCCGTCGCATACAATTCAATTGGAGTTGAAAAATTCACGTTCGAAGAAAATTTAATTTCAAAATGTTTAAATCGTCATATCTCCTCAACGGAGCGTCTTAACACCCCCAAACTTCCAAAATTCAAAATTCTCTAAAAACAAAACTACAAGTCCAAAACTTATAGAAAATACATTTTTGTGCTCTGTGAGTCGATATCCTTCGCATACATTTCAATTGGAGTTGAAAAATTCACGTTTGGAGAAAATCACTTTTAAAAATGTTTAAATCGTCATAACTCCTTAACCAAGCGTCTAAACACCATCAAACTTGCAAAATTCAAAATTCTCTAAAAACAAAACTACAAGTCCAAAACTTATAGAAAATACATTTTTGTGCTCTGTGAGTCGATATCCTTCGCATACAATTCAATTGGAGTTGAAAAATTAACGTTTGGAGAAAATGACTTTTAAAAATGTTTAAATCGTCATAACTCCTTAACCAAGCGTCTAAACACCATCAAACTTTCAAAATTCAAAATTCTCTAAAAACAAAATTACAAGTCCAAAACTTATAGAAAAACTTGGAGAAAATGACTTTTAAAAATGTTTAAATCGTCATAACTCCTTAACCAAGCGTCTTAACACCATCAAACTTGCAAAATTCAAAATTCTCTAAAAACAAAACTACAAGTCCAAAACTTATAGAAAATACATTTTTGTGCTCTGTGAGTCGATATCCTTCGCATACATTTCAATTGGAGTTGAAAAATTCACGTTTGGAGAAAATCACTTTTAAAAATGTTTAAATCGTCATAACTCCTTAACCAAGCGTCTAAGCACCATCAAACTTGCAAAATTCAAAATTCTCTAAAAACAAAACTACAAGTACAAAACTTATAGAAAAACTTGGAGAAAATGACTTTTAAAAATGTTTAAATCGTCATAACTCCTTAACCAAGCGTCTAAACACCATCATGATGTGACATCTTCGGGACATCTTCGGGACATCTTCGGGACATCTTCGGGACATCTTCGGGACTTCTTCGGGACTTCTTCGGGACATGCTCGGGACATGCTCGGGACATGCTTGGGACATTTTCGGGACATGCTCGGGACATCTTCGGGACATATTCGGGACATCTTCGGGACATCTTCGGGACATCTTCGGGACATCTTCGGGACATCTTCGGGACATCTTCGGGACATCTTCGGGACAACATTGGGACATCTTCGGGTCATCTTCGGGACATCTTCGGGACATCTTCGGGACATCTTCGGGACAACATTGGGACATCTTCGGGTCATCTTCGGGACATCTTCGGAACATCTTCGGGACATGCTCGGGACATCTTCGGGACATCTTCGGGACATCTTCGAGGCATCTTCGGGACATCTTCGGGACATGCTCGGGACATCTTCGGGACTTCTTCGGGACATCTTCGGGACATCTTCGGGACATCTTCGAGACATCTTCGGGACATCTTCGGGACATGTTCGGGACATGCTCGGGACATCTTCGGGACATCTTCGGGACATCTTCGGGACATGCTCGGGACATCTTCGAGACATCTTCTGGACATCTTCGGGACATCTTCGAGACATCTTCGGGACTTCTTCGGGACATGCTCGGGACATCTTCGGGACTTCTTCGGGACATCTTCGGGACATCTTCGAGACATCTTCGGGACATCTTCGGGACATGCTCGGGACATCTTCGGGACATCTTCGGGACATCTTCGGGACATGCTCGGGACATCTTCGGGACATGCTCGGGACATCTTCGGGACATGCTCGGGACATCTTCGGGACATCTTCGGGACATCATCTGGAGTTGAAGAAAATCACATTTCAAAATCTTTAAATCGTCATATCTCTTTAACGGAGCGTCTTAACACCCCCAAACTTGCAAAATTCAAAATTCTCTAAAAACAAACTACAAGTCCAAAACTTATAGAAAATACATTTTTGTGCTCTGTGAGTCGATATCCGTCGCATACAATTCAATTGGAGTTGAAAAATTCACGTTCGAAGAAAATTTAATTTCAAAATCTTTTAATCGTCATATCTCCTTAACGGAGCGTCTTAACACCCCCAAACTTGCAAAATTCAAAATTCTCTAAAAACAAACTACAAGTCCAAAACTTATAGAAAATACATTTTTGTGCTCTGTGAGTCGATATCCGTCGCATACAATTCAATTGGAGTTGAAAAATTCACGTTCGAAGAAAATTTAATTTCAAAATGTTTAAATCGTCATATCTCCTCAACGGAGCGTCTAAACACCCCCAAACTTGCAAAATTCAAAATTCTCTAAAAACAAAACTACAAGTCCAAAACTTATAGAAAATACATTTTTGTGCTCTGTGAGTCGATATCCGTCGCATACAATTCAATTGGAGTTGAAAAATTCACGTTTGAAGAAAATCACATTTCAAAATCTTTAAATCGTCATATCTCCTTAACGGAGCGTCTAAACACCCCCAAACTTGCAAAATTCAAAATTCTCTAAAAACAAAACTACAAGTCCAAAACTTATAGAAAATACATTTTTGTGCTCTGTGAGTCGATATCCTTCGCATACAATTCAATTGGAGTTGAAAAATTCACGTTTGAAGAAAATCACATTTCAAAATCTTTAAATCGTCATATCTCCTTAACGGAGCGTCTTAACACCCCCAAACTTGCAAAATTCAAAATTCTCTAAAAACAAACTACAAGTCCAAAACTTATAGAAAATACATTTTTGTGCTCTGTGAGTCGATATCCGTCGCATACAATTCAATTGGAGTTGAAAAATTCACGTTCGAAGAAAATTTAATTTCAAAATGTTTAAATCGTCATATCTCCTCAACGGAGCGTCTAAACACCCCCAAACTTGCAAAATTCAAAATTCTCTAAAAACAAAACTACAAGTCCAAAACTTATAGAAAATACATTTTTGTGCTCTGTGAGTCGATATCCTTCGCATACAATTCAATTGGAGTTGAAAAATTCACGTTTGAAGAAAATCACATTTCAAAATCTTTAAATCGTCATATCTCCTTAACGGAGCGTCTTAAAACCCCCAAACTTGCAAAATTCAAAATTCTCTACAAACAAACTTCAAGTCCAAAACTTATAGAAAATACATTTTTGTGCTCTGTGAGTCGATATCCGTCGCATACAATTCAATTGGAGTTGAAAAATTCACGTTCGAAGAAAATTTAATTTCAAAATGTTTAAATCGTCATATCTCCTCAACGGAGCGTCTTAACACCCCCAAACTTCCAAAATTCAAAATTCTCTAAAAACAAAACTACAAGTCCAAAACTTATAGAAAATACATTTTTGTGCTCTGTGAGTCGATATCCTTCGCATACATTTCAATTGGAGTTGAAAAATTCACGTTTGGAGAAAATCACTTTTAAAAATGTTTAAATCGTCATAACTCCTTAACCAAGCGTCTAAACACCATCAAACTTGCAAAATTCAAAATTCTCTAAAAACAAAACTACAAGTCCAAAACTTATAGAAAATACATTTTTGTGCTCTGTGAGTCGATATCCTTCGCATACAATTCAATTGGAGTTGAAAAATTAACGTTTGGAGAAAATGACTTTTAAAAATGTTTAAATCGTCATAACTCCTTAACCAAGCGTCTAAACACCATCAAACTTTCAAAATTCAAAATTCTCTAAAAACAAAATTACAAGTCCAAAACTTATAGAAAAACTTGGAGAAAATGACTTTTAAAAATGTTTAAATCGTCATAACTCCTTAACCAAGCGTCTTAACACCATCAAACTTGCAAAATTCAAAATTCTCTAAAAACAAAACTACAAGTCCAAAACTTATAGAAAATACATTTTTGTGCTCTGTGAGTCGATATCCTTCGCATACATTTCAATTGGAGTTGAAAAATTCACGTTTGGAGAAAATCACTTTTAAAAATGTTTAAATCGTCATAACTCCTTAACCAAGCGTCTAAGCACCATCAAACTTGCAAAATTCAAAATTCTCTAAAAACAAAACTACAAGTACAAAACTTATAGAAAAACTTGGAGAAAATGACTTTTAAAAATGTTTAAATCGTCATAACTCCTTAACCAAGCGTCTAAACACCATCATGATGTGACATCTTCGGGACATCTTCGGGACATCTTCGAGACATCTTCGGGACTTCTTCGGGACATCTTCGGGACTTCTTCGGGACATGCTCGGGACATGCTCGGGACATGCTTGGGACATTTTCGGGACATGCTCGGGACATCTTCGGGACATCTTCGGGACATCTTCGGGACATCTTCGGGACATCTTCGGGACATCTTCGGGACATCTTCGGGACATCTTCGGGACATCTTCGGGACAACATTGGGACATCTTCGGGTCATCTTCGGGACATCTTCGGGACATCTTCGGGACATCTTCGGGACAACATTGGGACATCTTCGGGTCATCTTCGGGACATCTTCGGAACATCTTCGGGACATGCTCGGGACATCTTCGGGACATCTTCGGGACATCTTCGAGGCATCTTCGGGACATCTTCGGGACATGCTCGGGACATCTTCGGGACTTCTTCGGGACATCTTCGGGACATCTTCGGGACATCTTCGAGACATCTTCGGGACATCTTCGGGACATGCTCGGGACATGCTCGGGACATCTTCGGGACATCTTCGGGACATCTTCGGGACATGCTCGGGACATCTTCGAGACATCTTCGGGACATCTTCGGGACATCTTCGGGACATCTTCGGGACTTCTTCGGGACATGCTCGGGACATCTTCGGGACTTCTTCGGGACATCTTCGGGACATCTTCGAGACATCTTCGGGACATCTTCGGGACATGCTCGGGACATCTTCGGGACATCTTCGGGACATCTTCGGGACATGCTCGGGACATCTTCGGGACATGCTCGGGACATCTTCGGGACATGCTCGGGACATCTTCGGGACATCTTCGGGACATCATCTGGAGTTGAAGAAAATCACATTTCAAAATCTTTAAATCGTCATATCTCTTTAACGGAGCGTCTTAACACCCCCAAACTTGCAAAATTCAAAATTCTCTAAAAACAAACTACAAGTCCAAAACTTATAGAAAATACATTTTTGTGCTCTGTGAGTCGATATCCGTCGCATACAATTCAATTGGAGTTGAAAAATTCACGTTCGAAGAAAATTTAATTTCAAAATCTTTTAATCGTCATATCTCCTTAACGGAGCGTCTTAACACCCCCAAAATTGCAAAATTCAAAATTCTCTAAAAACAAACTACAAGTCCAAAACTTATAGAAAATACATTTTTGTGCTCTGTGAGTCGATATCCGTCGCATACAATTCAATTGGAGTTGAAAAATTCACGTTCGAAGAAAATTTAATTTCAAAATGTTTAAATCGTCATATCTCCTCAACGGAGCGTCTAAACACCCCCAAACTTGCAAAATTCAAAATTCTCTAAAAACAAAACTACAAGTCCAAAACTTATAGAAAATACATTTTTGTGCTCTGTGAGTCGATATCCTTCGCATACAATTCAATTGGAGTTGAAAAATTCACGTTTGAAGAAAATCACATTTCAAAATCTTTAAATCGTCATATCTCCTTAACGGAGCGTCTTAACACCCCCAAACTTGCAAAATTCAAAATTCTCTAAAAACAAAACTACAAGTCCAAAACTTATAGAAAATACATTTTTGTGCTCTGTGAGTCGATATCCTTCGCATACAATTCAATTGGAGTTGAAAAATTCACGTTTGAAGAAAATCACATTTCAAAATCTTTAAATCGTCATATCTCCTTAACGGAGCGTCTTAACACCCCCAAACTTGCAAAATTCAAAATTCTCTAAAAACAAACTACAAGTCCAAAACTTATAGAAAATACATTTTTGTGCTCTGTGAGTCGATATCCGTCGCATACAATTCAATTGGAGTTGAAAAATTCACGTTCGAAGAAAATTTAATTTCAAAATGTTTAAATCGTCATATCTCCTCAACGGAGCGTCTAAACACCCCCAAACTTGCAAAATTCAAAATTCTCTAAAAACAAAACTACAAGTCCAAAACTTATAGAAAATACATTTTTGTGCTCTGTGAGTCGATATCCTTCGAATACAATTCAATTGGAGTTGAAAAATTCACGTTTGAAGAAAATCACATTTCAAAATCTTTAAATCGTCATATCTCCTTAACGGAGCGTCTTAAAACCCCCAAACTTGCAAAATTCAAAATTCTCTACAAACAAACTACAAGTCCAAAACTTATAGAAAATACATTTTTGTGCTCTGTGAGTCGATATCCGTCGCATACAATTCAATTGGAGTTGAAAAATTCACGTTCGAAGAAAATTTAATTTCAAAATGTTTAAATCGTCATATCTCCTCAACGGAGCGTCTTAACACCCCCAAACTTGCAAAATTCAAAATTCTCTAAAAACAAAACTACAAGTCCAAAACTTATAGAAAATACATTTTTGTGCTCTGTGAGTCGATATCCTTCGCATACATTTCAATTGGAGTTGAAAAATTCACGTTTGGAGAAAATCACTTTTAAAAATGTTTAAATCGTCATAACTCCTTAACCAAGCGTCTAAACACCATCAAACTTGCAAAACTCAAAATTCTCTAAAAACAAAACTACAAGTCCAAAACTTATAGAAAATACATTTTTGTGCTCTGTGAGTCGATATCCTTCGCATACAATTCAATTGGAGTTGAAAAATTAACGTTTGGAGAAAATGACTTTTAAAAATGTTTAAATCGTCATAACTCCTTAACCAAGCGTCTAAACACCATCAAACTTTCAAAATTCAAAATTCTCTAAAAACAAAATTACAAGTCCAAAACTTATAGAAAAACTTGGAGAAAATGACTTTTAAAAATGTTTAAATCGTCATAACTCCTTAACCAAGCGTCTTAACACCATCAAACTTGCAAAATTCAAAATTCTCTAAAAACAAAACTACAAGTCCAAAACTTATAGAAAATACATTTTTGTGCTCTGTGAGTCGATATCCTTCGCATACATTTCAATTGGAGTTGAAAAATTCACGTTTGGAGAAAATCACTTTTAAAAATGTTTAAATCGTCATAACTCCTTAACCAAGCGTCTAAACACCATCAAACTTGCAAAATTCAAAATTCTCTAAAAACAAAACTACAAGTACAAAACTTATAGAAAAACTTGGAGAAAATGACTTTTAAAAATGTTTAAATCGTCATAACTCCTTAACCAAGCGTCTAAACACCATCATGATGTGACATCTTCGGGACATCTTCGGGACATCTTCGAGACATCTTCGGGACTTCTTCGGGACTTCTTCGGGACATGCTCGGGACATGCTTGGGACATTTTCGGGACATGCTCGGGACATCTTCGGGACATATTCGGGACATCTTCGGGACATCTTCGAGACATCTTCGGGACATCTTCGGGACATCTTCGGGACATCTTCGGGACATCTTCGGGACAACATCGGGACATCTTCGGGTCATCTTCGGGACATCTTCGGGACATCTTCGGGACATCTTCGGGACACCTTCGGGACATGCTCGGGACATCTTCGGGACATGCTCGGGACATCTTCGGGACATCTTCGGGACATCTTCGAGGCATCTTCGGGACATCTTCAGGACATGCTCGGGACATCTTCGGGACTTCTTCGGGACATCTTCGGGACATCTTCGGGACATCTTCGAGACATCTTCGGGACATCTTCGGGACATGCTCGGGACATGCTCGGGACATCTTCGGGACATCTTCGGGACATGCTCGGGACATCTTCGGGACATGCTCGGGACATCTTCGAGACATCTTCTGGACATCTTCGGGACATCTTCGAGGCATCTTCGGGACTTCTTCGGGACATGCTCGGGACATCTTCGGGACTTCTTCGGGACATCTTCGGGACATCTTCGAGACATCTTCGGGACATCTTCGGGACATGCTCGGGACATCTTCGGGACATCTTCGGGACATCTTCGGGACATGCTCGGGACATCTTCGGGACATGCTCGGGACATCTTCGGGACATGCTCGGGACATCTTCGGGACACCTTCGGGACATCTTCGGGACATCTTCGGGACATCTTCGGGACATCTTCGGGACATCTTCGGGACATCTTCGAGACATCTTCGGGACATCTTCGGTACATGCTCGGGACATCTTCGGGACATCTTCGGGACATCTTCGCGACATCTTCGGGACATCTTCGGGACATCTTCGGGACATCTTAGGGACATCTTCGGGACATATTCGGGACATGCTCGGGACATCTTCGGGACATCTTCGGGACATCTTCGGGACATCTTCGGGACATCTTCGGGACATCTTCGGGACATCTTCGGGACATTTTCGGGACATCTTCGGGACATCTTCGGGACACCTTCGGGACATCTTCGAGACATCTTCGGGACATCTTCGGGACATGCTCGGGACATCTTCGGAACATCTTCGGGACATCTTCGGGACATGCTCGGGACATCTTCGGGACATGCTCGGGACATCTTCGGGACATCTTCGGGATATCTTCGGAACATCTTCGGGACATCTTCGGGACATGCTCGGGACATCTTCGGGACATGCTCGGGACATTTTCGGGACATCTTCGGGACATCTTCGGGACATCTTCGAGACATCTTCGGGACATCTTCGGGACATGCTCGGGAAATCTTCGGGACATCTTCGGGACATCTTCGGGACATCTTCGGGACATGCTCGGGACATCTTCGGGACATGCTCGGGACATTTTCGGGACATCTTCGGGACATCTTCGGGACATCTTCGAGACATCTTCGTCATAACTCCTTAACCAAGCGTCTTAACACCATCAAACTTGCAAAATTCAAAATTCTCTAAAAACAAAACTACAAGTCCAAAACTTATAGAAAATACATTTTTGTGCTCTGTGAGTCGATATCCTTCGCATACATTTCAATTGGAGTTGAAAAATTCACGTTTGGAGAAAATCACTTTTAAAAATGTTTAAATCGTCATAACTCCTTAACCAAGCGTCTAAACACCATCAAACTTGCAAAATTCAAAATTCTCTAAAAACAAAACTACAAGTACAAAACTTATAGAAAAACTTGGAGAAAATGACTTTTAAAAATGTTTAAATCGTCATAACTCCTTAACCAAGCGTCTAAACACCATCATGATGTGACATCTTCGGGACATCTTCGGGACATCTTCGAGACATCTTCGGGACTTCTTCGGGACTTCTTCGGGACTTCTTCGGGACATGCTCGGGACATGCTTGGGACATTTTCGGGACATGCTCGGGACATCTTCGGGACATATTCGGGACATCTTCGGGACATCTTCGAGACATCTTCGGGACATCTTCGGGACATCTTCGGGACATCTTCGGGACATCTTCGGGACATCTTCGGGACAACATCGGGACATCTTCGGGTCATCTTCGGGACATCTTCGGGACATCTTCGGGACATCTTCGGGACACCTTCGGGACATGCTCGGGACATCTTCGGGACATGCTCGGGACATCTTCGGGACATCTTCGGGACATCTTCGAGGCATCTTCGGGACATCTTCGGGACATGCTCGGGACATCTTCGGGACTTCTTCGGGACATCTTCGGGACATCTTCGGGACATCTTCGAGACATCTTCGGGACATCTTCGGGACATGCTCGGGACATGCTCGGGACATCTTCGGGACATCTTCGGGACATGCTCGGGACATCTTCGGGACATGCTCGGGACATCTTCGAGACATCTTCTGGACATCTTCGGGACATCTTCGAGGCATCTTCGGGACTTCTTCGGGACATGCTCGGGACATCTTCGGGACTTCTTCGGGACATCTTCGGGACATCTTCGAGACATCTTCGGGACATCTTCGGGACATGCTCGGGACATCTTCGGGACATCTTCGGGACATCTTCGGGACATGCTCGGGACATCTTCGGGACATGCTCGGGACATCTTCGGGACATGCTCGGGACATCTTCGGGACATCTTCGGGACATCTTCAGGACATCTTCGGGACATCTTCGGGACATCTTCGGGACATGCTCGGGACATCTTCGGGACTTCTTCGGGACATCTTCGGGACATCTTCGAGACATCTTCGGGACATCTTCGGGACATGCTCGGGAGATCTTCGGGACATCTTCGGGACATCTTCGGGACATGCTCGGGACATCTTCGGGACATCTTCGGGACATCTTCGGGACATGCTAGGGACATCTTCGGGACTTCTTCGGGACATCTTCGGGACATCTTCGAGACATCTTCGGGACATCTTCGGGACATGCTCGGGACATCTTCGGGACATCTTCGGGACATCTTCGGGACATGCTCGGGACATCTTCGGGACATGCTCGGGACATCTTCGGGACATGCTCGGGACATCTTCGGGACATCTTCGGGACATCTTCAGGACATCTTCGGGACATCTTCGGGACATCTTCGGGACATGCTCGGGACATGCTCGGGACATTTTCGGGACATGCTCGGGCCATTTCGGGACATCTTCGGGACATCTTCGGGACATCTTCGGGACATGCTAGGGACATCTTCGAGACATCTTCGGGACATCTCCGGGACATCTTCGCGACATCTTCGGGACATGCTCGAGACATCTTCGGGACATCTTCGGGACACCTTCGGGACATCTTCGGGACATCTTCGGGACATCTTCGGGACATCTTCGGGACATCTTCGGGACATCTTCGAGACATCTTCGGGACATCTTCGGTACATGCTCGGGACATCTTCGGGACATCTTCGGGACATCTTCGCGACATCTTCGGGACATGCTCGGGACATCTTCGGGACATCTTCGGGACATCTTCGGGACATCTTCGGGACATCTTAGGGACATCTTCGGGACATATTCGGGACATGCTCGGGACATCTTCGGGACATCTTCGGGACATCTTCGGGACATCTTCGGGACATCTTCAGGACATTTTCGGGACATCTTCGGGACATCTTCGGGACACCTTCGGGACATCTTCGAGACATCTTCGGGACATCTTCGGGACATGCTCGGGACATCTTCGGAACATCTTCGGGACATCTTCGGGACATGCTCGGGACATCTTCGGGACATCTTCGAGACATCTTCGGGACATCTTCGGGACATGCTCGGGACATCTTCGGGACATCTTCGGGATATCTTCGGAACATCTTCGGGACATCTTCGGGACATGCTCGGGACATCTTCGGGACATGCTCGGGACATTTTCGGGACATCTTCGGGACATCTTCGGGACATCTTCGAGACATCTTCGGGACATCTTCGGGACATGCTCGGGAAATCTTCGGGACATCTTCGGGACATCTTCGGGACATCTTCGGGACATGCTCGGGACATCTTCGGGACATGCTCGGGACATTTTCGGGACATCTTCGGGACATCTTCGGGACATCTTCGAGACATCTTCGGGACACCTTCAGGACATCTTCGGGACATTTTCGGGACATCTTCGGGACATCTTCGAGACATCTTCGGGACATCTTCGGGACATGCTCGGGACATCTTCGGGACATCTTCGGGATATCTTCGGAACATCTTCGGGACATCTTCGGGACATGCTCGGGACATCTTCGGGACATGCTCGGGACATTTTCGGGACATCTTCGGGACATCTTCGGGACATCTTCGAGACATCTTCGGGACATCTTCGGGACATGCTCGGGACATCTTCGGGACATCTTCGGGACATCTTCGGGACATCTTCTGGACATCTTCGGGACATCTTCGGGACATGCTCAGGACATCTTCGGGACATGCTCGTTACATTCGGGACATCTTCGGGACATCTTCGGGACATCTTCGGGACATCTATGGGACATCTTCGGGACATCTTCGGGACATGCTCGGGAGATCTTCGGGACATCTTCGGGACATCTTCGGGACATGCTCGGGAAATCTTCGGGACATGCTCGGGACATTTTCGGGACATCTTCGGGACATCTTCGGGACACCTTCGGGACATCTTCGGGACACCTTCGGGACATCTTCGAGACATCTTCGAGACATCTTCGGGACATGCTCGGGACATCTTCGGGACATGCCGGTGACATCTTCGGGACATCTTCGGGACATCTTCGGGACATCTTCGGGACATCTTCGGGACATGCTCGGGACATCTTCGGGACATCTTCGGGACATGCTCGGGACATGCTCGGGACATCTTCCGGACATCTTCGGGACATCTTCGGGACATCTTCGAGACATCTTCGGGACATCTTCGGGATATCTTTGGGACATGCTCGGGACATGCTCAGGACATATTCGGGACATGCTCGAGACATCTTCGGGAAATCTTCGGGACATGAAAATCACTTTTAAAAATGTTTAAATCGTTATATCTCCTTAACCAAGCGTCTAAACACCATCAAACTTGCAAAATTCAAAATTCTCTAAAAACCAAACTACAAGTCTAAAACTTATAGAAAATACATTTTCGTGCTCTGTGAGTCGATATCCGTCGCATACAATTCAATTGGAGTTGACAAAATTCACGTTGGGAGAAAATCACTTTTAAAAATCTTTAAATCGTCATATCTCCTTAACGGAGCGTCTAAACACCCCCAAACTTGCGGAATTCAAAGTTCTCTAAAAAAAAAACTACAAGTCCAAAACTTATAGAAAATACATTTTTGTGCTCTGTGAGTCGATATCCTTCGCATACAATTCAATTGGAGTTGAAAAATTCACGTTCGAAGAAAATTTAATTTCAAAATGTTTAAATCGTCATATCTCCTCAACGGAGCGTCTAAACACCCCCAAACTTGCAAAATTCAAAATTCTCTAAAAACAAAACTACAAGTCCAAAACTTATAGAAAATACATTTTTGAGCTCTGTGAGTCGATATCCTTCGCATACAATTCAATTGGAGTTGAAAATTCACGTTTGAAGAAAATCACATTTCAAAATCTTTAAATCGTCATATCTCTTTAACGGAGCGTCTAAACACCCCCAAACTTGCGAAATTCAAAATTCTCTAAAAACAAAACTACAAGTCCAAAACTTATAGAAAATACATTTTTGTATTCTGTGAGTCGATATCCGTCGCATTCAATTCAATTGGAGTTGAAAAATTCATGTTTAGAGAAAATCACTTTTAACAATGTTTAAATCGTCATATCTCCTTAACCCACCGTCTAAACACCATCAAAATTGCAAAATTCAAAATTCTCTAAAAACAAAACTACAAGTCCAAAACTTATAGAAAATACATTTTTGTACTCTGTGAGTCGATATCGTTGAAAAATTCATGTTCGAAGAAAATTTAATTTCAAAATGTTTAAATCGTCATATCTCCTCAACGGAGCGTCTAAACACCCCCAAACTTGCAAAATTCAAAATTCTCTAAAAACAAAACTACAAGTCCAAAACTTATAGAAAATACATTTTTGTGCTCTGTGAGTCGATATCCTTCGCATACAATTCAATTGGAGTTGAAAAATTCATGTTTAGAGAAAATCACTTTTAACAATGTTTAAATCGTCATATCTCCTTAACCCACCGTCTAAACACCATCAAAATTGCAAAATTCAAAATTCTCTAAAAACAAAACTACAAGTCCAAAACTTATAGAAAATACATTTTTGTGCTCTGTGAGTCGATATCCGTCGAATACAATTCAATTGGATTTGAAAAATTCACGTTTGAAGAAAATCACATTTCAAAATCTTTAAATCGTCATATCTCATTAACGGAGCGTCTTAACACCCCCAAACTTGCAAAATTCTAAATTCTCTAAAAACAAACTACAAGTCCAAAACTTATAGAAAATACATTTTTGTGCTCTGTGAGTCGATATCGTTGAAAAATTCATGTTCGAAGAAAATTTAATTTCAAAATGTTTAAATCGTCATATCTCCTCAACGGAGCGTCTAAACACCCCCAAACTTGCAAAATTCAAAATTCTCTAAAAACAAAACTACAAGTCCAAAACTTATAGAAAATACATTTTTGTGCTCTGTGAGTCGATATCCTTCGCATACAATTCAATTGGAGTTGAAAAATTCACGTTTGAAGAAAATCACATTTCAAAATCTTTAAATCGTCATATCTCCTTAACGGAGCGTCTAAACACCCCCAAACTTGCAGAATTCAAAATTCTCTAAAAACAAAACTACAAGTCCAAAACTTATAGAAAATACATTTTTGTGCTCTGTGAGTCGATATCCGTCGGATACAATTCAATTGGATTTGAAAAATTCATGTTTGAAGAAAATCACATGTGAAAATCTTTAAATCGTCATATCTCCTTAACGGAGCGTCTAAACACCCCCAAACTTGCAAAATTCAAAATTCTCTAAAAACAAAACTACAAGTCCAAAACTTATAGAAAATACATTTTTGTGCTCTGTGAGTCGATATCCGTCGCATACAATTCAATTGGAGTTGAAAAATTCACGTTCGAAGAAAATTTAATTTCAAAATGTTTAAATCGTCATATCTCCTCAACGGAGCGTCTAAACACCCCCAAACTTGCAAAATTCAAAATTCTCTAAAAACAAAACTACAAGTCCAAAACTTATAGAAAATACATTTTTGTGCTCTGTGAGTCGATATCCTTCGCATACAATTCAATTGGAGTTGAAAAATTCACGTTTGAAGAAAATCACATTTCAAAATCTTTAAATCGTCATATCTCCTTAACGGAGCGTCTAAACACCCCCAAACTTGCAAAATTCTCTAAAAACAAAACTACAAGTCCAAAACTTATAGAAAATACATTTTTGTGCTCTGTGAGTCGATATCCTTCGCATACAATTCAATTGGAGTTGAAAAATTCACGTTTGAAGAAAATCACATTTCAAAATCTTTAAATCGTCATATCTCCTTAACGGAGCGTCTTAACACCCCCAAACTTGCAAAATTCAAAATTCTCTAAAAACAAACTACAAGTCCAAAACTTATAGAAAATACATTTTTGTGCTCTGTGAGTCGATATCCGTCGGATACAATTCAATTGGATATGAAAAATTCATGTTTGAAGAAAATCACATGTGAAAATCTTTAAATCGTCATATCTCCTTAACGGAGCGTCTAAACACCCCCAAACTTGCAAAATTCAAAATTCTCTAAAAACAAAACTACAAGTCCAAAACTTATAGAAAATACATTTTTGTGCTCTGTGAGTCGATATCCGTCGCATACAATTCAATTGGAGTTGAAAAATTCACGTTCGAAGAAAATTTAATTTCAAAAAGTTTAAATCGTCATATCTCCTCAACGGAGCGTCTAAACACCCCCAAACTTGCAAAATTCAAAATTCTCTAAAAACAAAACTACAAGTCCAAAACTTATAGAAAATACATTTTTGTGCTCTGTGAGTCGATATCCTTCGCATACAATTCAATTGGAGTTGAAAAATTCACGTTTGAAGAAAATCACATTTCAAAATCTTTAAATCGTCATATCTCCTTAACGGAGCGTCTTAACACCCCCAAACTTGCAAAATTCAAAATTCTCTAAAAACAAACTACAAGTCCAAAACTTATAGAAAATACATTTTTGTGCTCTGTGAGTCGATATCCGTCGCATACAATTCAATTTGAGTTGAAAAATTCACGTTCGAAGAAAATTTAATTTCAAAATGTTTAAATCGTCATATCTCCTCAACGGAGCGTCTAAACACCCCCAAACTTGCAAAATTCAAAATTCTCTAAAAACAAAACTACAAGTCCAAAACTTATAGAAAATACATTTTTGTGCTCTGTGAGTCGATATCCTTCGCATACAATTCAATTGGAGTTGAAAAATTCACGTTTGAAGAAAATCACATTTCAAAATCTTTAAATCGTCATATCTCCTTAACGGAGCGTCTTAACACCCCCAAACTTGCAAAATTCAAAATTCTCTAAAAACAAAACTACAAGTCCAAAACTTATAGAAAATACATTTTTGTGCTCTGTGAGTCGATATCCGTCGGATACAATTCAATTGGATTTGAAAAATTCATGTTTGAAGAAAATCACATTTGAAAATCTTTAAATCGTCATATCTCCTTAACGGAGCGTCTAAACACCCCCAAACTTGCAAAATTCAAAATTCTCTAAAAACAAAACTACAAGTCCAAAACTTATAGAAAATACATTTTTGTGCTCTGTGAGTCGATATCCTTCGCATACAATTCAATTGGAGTTGAAAAATTCACGTTTGAAGAAAATCACATTTGAAAATCTTTAAATCGTCATATCTCCTTAACGGAGCGTCTTAACACCCCCAAACTTGCAAAATTCAAAATTCTCTAAAAACAAAACTACAAGTCCAAAACTTATAGAAAATACATTTTTGTGCTCTGTGAGTCGATATCCTTCGCATACAATTCAATTGGAGTTGAAAAATTCACGTTTGAAGAAAATCACATTTCAAAATCTTTAAATCGTCATATCTCCTTAACGGAGCGTCTTAACACCCCCAAACTTGCAAAATTCAAAATTCTCTAAAAACAAAACTACAAGTCCAAAACTTATAGAAAATACATTTTTGTGCTCTGTGAGTCGATATCCTTCGCATACAATTCAATTGGAGTTGAAAAATTCACGTTTGAAGAAAATCACATTTCAAAATCTTTAAATCGTCATATCTCCTTAACGGAGCGTCTAAACACCCCCAAACTTGCAAAATTCTCTAAAAACAAAACTACAAGTCCAAAACTTATAGAAAATACATTTTTGTGCTCTGTGAGTCGATATCCTTCGCATACAATTCAATTGGAGTTGAAAAATTCACGTTTGAAGAAAATCACATTTCAAAATCTTTAAATCGTCATATCTCCTTAACGGAGCGTCTTAACACCCCCAAACTTGCAAAATTCAAAATTCTCTAAAAACAAAACTACAAGTCCAAAACTTATAGAAAATACATTTTTGTGCTCTGTGAGTCGATATCCGTCGGATACAATTCAATTGGATTTGAAAAATTCATGTTTGAAGAAAATCACATTTGAAAATCTTTAAATCGTCATATCTCCTTAACGGAGCGTCTAAACACCCCCAAACTTGCAAAATTCAAAATTCTCTAAAAACAAAACTACAAGTCCAAAACTTATAGAAAATACATTTTTGTGCTCTGTGAGTCGATATCCTTCGCATACATTTCAATTGGAGTTGAAAAATTCACGTTTGGAGAAAATCACTTTTAAAAATGTTTAAATCGTCATAACTCCTTAACCAAGCGTCTAAACACCATCAAACTTGCAAAATTCAAAATTCTCTAAAAACAAAACTACAAGTCCAAAACTTATAGAAAATACATTTTTGTGCTCTGTGAGTCGATATCCTTCGCATACAATTCAATTGGAGTTGAAAAATTAACGTTTGGAGAAAATGACTTTTAAAAATGTTTAAATCGTCATAACTCCTTAACCAAGCGTCTAAACACCATCAAACTTTCAAAATTCAAAATTCTCTAAAAACAAAATTACAAGTCCAAAACTTATAGAAAAACTTGGAGAAAATGACTTTTAAAAATGTTTAAATCGTCATAACTCCTTAACCAAGCGTCTTAACACCATCAAACTTGCAAAATTCAAAATTCTCTAAAAACAAAACTACAAGTCCAAAACTTATAGAAAATACATTTTTGTGCTCTGTGAGTCGATATCCTTCGCATACAATTCAATTGGAGTGGAAAAATTCACGTTCGAAGAAAATTTCATTTTAAAATGTTTAAATCGTCATATCTCCTCAACGGAGCGTCTAAACACCCCAAAACTTGCAAAATTCAAAATTCTCTAAAAACAAAACTACAAGTCCAAAACTTATAGAAAATACATTTTTGTACTCTGTGAGTCGATATCCGTCGCATACAATTCAATTGGAGTTGAAAAATTCATGTTTGGAGAAAATCACTTTTAATAATGCTTAAATCGTCATATCTCCTTAACCAACCGTCTAAACACCATCAAAATTGCAAAATTCAAAATTCTCTAAAAACAAAACTACAAGTCCAAAACTTATAGAAAATACATTTTTGTGCTCTGTGAGTCGATATCCGTCGGATACAATTCAATTGGATTTGAAAAATCATGTTTGAAGAAAATCACATTTCAAAATCTTTAAATCGTCATATCTCCTTAACGGAGCGTCTTAACACCCCCAAACTTGCAAAATTCAAAATTCTCTAAAAACAAAACTACAAGGCGAAAACTTATAGAAAATACATTTTTGTGCTCTGTGAGTCGATATCCGTCGGATACAATTCAATTGGATTTGAAAAATTCACGTTTGAAGAAAATCACATTTCAAAATCTTTAAATCGTCATATCTCCTTAACGGAGCGTCTAAACACCCCCAAACTTGCAAAATTCAAAATTCTCTAAAAACAAAACTACAAGTCCAAAACTTATAGAAAATACATTTTTGTGCTCTGTGAGTCGATATCCTTCGCATACAATTCAATTGGAGTTGAAAAATTCACGTTTGAAGAAAATCACATTTCAAAATCTTTAAATCGTCATATCTCCTTAACGGAGCGTCTAAACACCCCCAAACTTGCAGAATTCAAAATTCTCTAAAAAAAAAACTACAAGTCCAAAACTTATAGAAAATACATTTTTGTGCTCTGTGAGTCGATATCCGTCGCATACAATTCAATTGGAGTTGAAAAATTCACGTTCGAAGAAAATTTAGTTTCAAAATGTTTAAATCGTCATATCTCCTCAACGGAGCGTCTAAACACCCCCAAACTTGCAAAATTCAAAATTCTCTAAAAACAAAACTACAAGTCCAAAACTTATAGAAAATACATTTTTGTGCTCTGTGAGTCGATATCCTTCGCATACAATTCAATTGGAGTTGAAAAATTCACGTTTGAAGAAAATCACATTTCAAAATCTTTAAATCGTCATATCTCCTTAACGGAGCGTCTAAACACCCCCAAACTTGCAAAATTCTCTAAAAACAAAACTACAAGTCCAAAACTTATAGAAAATACATTTTTGTGCTCTGTGAGTCGATATCCGTCGGATACAATTCAATTGGATTTGAAAAATTCATGTTTGAAGAAAATCACATGTGAAAATCTTTAAATCGTCATATCTCCTCAACGGAGCGTCTAAACACCCCCAAACTTGCAAAATTCAAAATTCTCTAAAAACAAAACTACAAGTCCAAAACTTATAGAAAATACATTTTTGTGCTCTGTGAGTCGATATCCTTCGCATACAATTCAATTGGAGTTGAAAAATTCACGTTTGAAGAAAATCACATTTCAAAATCTTTAAATCGTCATATCTCCTTAACGGAGCGTCTAAACACCCCCAAACTTGCAAAATTCAAAATTCTCTAAAAACAAAACTACAAGTCCAAAACTTATAGAAAATACATTTTTGTGCTCTGTGAGTCGATATCCTTCGCATACAATTCAATTGGAGTTGAAAAATTCACGTTTGAAGAAAATCACATTTCAAAATCTTTAAATCGTCATATCTCCTTAACGGAGCGTCTAAACACCCCCAAACTTGCAAAATTCAAAATTCTCTAAAAACAAAACTACAAGTCCAAAACTTATAGAAAATACATTTTTGTACTCTGTGAGTCGATAAATGGGTCATGCCCCATGTGGGTCATGCCCCACGTTGGTCATGCCCCATGTGGGTCATGTCCCACGTGGGTCATGCCTACGGTGACCATATTTCTGAAAGCCAAACCCGGGACGGATAAAAAATTCGTTGGATCGTTTTGAAAGTATTGATTTTTCAAAAAAAATTTACAATATTTTTAAATGAGTTTTCATAGTTTTTCCTTTTTTTGATATTAAGATTTCCTAAACGATTTTATGGGAGCGTTTTTGTTGAAATCATTTAAGTCGTTTAAGAAATCAGAAATCAAGAAAATAATTTTTTAATAATGTCTGTTAATAACTTCTAAAAAAATATTTTTTTAATCAAAATCGGGAGATCTGTTTTTTAACATTTTTATTTAAAAAATGGTTTTGAAATTGTACCTTAAGAAAACTTTTAACATGTCCTTAAAAGTTATGAAACTTATATGGGTTCTTTACTCTTCCATTATGTTGTTCTTTATTGGAAAACATTTTTCCTGGTGTACTAACCTGACAAACAGAAGCTGGAACTAAATAATTGACGAACATTTAAAAAAAAAAACTAAAGCCTAAAACTAGAGGCAAAACGAAAATTTTCATACAAAACCAGAACAACGAAATCGTAAACGAAAATTTTGCTTTTCGTTGCACAGTACGCAGCTTAGGCAACGAAATTCTTACCTGTGCTAGAATATATGGAGAGTTTTTAATCGTTTTTTTTTTTTACTTTGGAGACTTAGAAATTTTTTCGTTTTGCTTCAGCAGCGTAATAGAAAAAAATTAATTTCCAACCACTGTTTTCTTGTTTTCCGTACAAAGTTTTTAAAATATTGAATACAAAAATCAGAGAATGTGGAAATGCGGGACAATCACGGGACAAATTAAAAAATACGGGACACTTATACGTCTCGGGTTTCTTAAATAAAAACCCGGGACAAGCTGTAGAAATACGGGACAGTCCCGGGTAAACCGGGACGGATGGTCACCGTAGTCATGCCCCATGTGGGTCATGTCCCATGTGGGTAATGCCCCATGTGGGTCATGTCCCATGTGGGTCATGCCCCATGTGGGTCATGCCCCATGTGGGTCATGCCCCATGCGGGTCATGTCCCATATGGGTCATGTCCCATGTGGGTCATGCCCCACGTGGGTCATGCCCCATGTTGGTCATGCCCCATGTGGGTCATGCCCCATGTGGGTCATGCCCCACGTGGGTCATGCCCCATGTGGGTCATGCCCCACGTGGGTCATGCCCCATGTGGGTCATGCCCCACGTGGGTCATGCCTCATGTGGGTCATGCCCCATGTGGGTCATGCCCCATGTGCGTCATGCCCCATGTGGGTCATGCCCCATGCGGGTCATGTCCCATATTGGTCATGTCCAATGTGGGTCATGCCCCATGTGGGTCATGCCCCATGTGGGTCATGCCCCATGCGGGTCATGTCCCATGTGGGTAATGATCCATGTGGGTCATGCCCCATGTTGGTCATGCCCCATGTGGGTCATGCCCCATGTGGGTCATGCCCCATGTGGGTCAAGCCCCATGCGGGTCATGTCCCATATGGGTCATGTCCCATGTGGGTCATGCCCAATGTGGGTCATGCCCCATGTGGGTCATGTCCCATGTGGGTCATGCACCACGTGGGTCATGTCCCATGTGGGTCATGCCCCACGTGGGTCATGCCCCATGTGGGTCATGTCCCATGTGGGTAATGCCCCATGTGGTTCATGTCCCATGTGGGTCTTGCCCCATGTGGGTCATGCCCCATGTGGGTCATGCTCCAGGCTGTCATGTCCCACATGTGGGTCATGTCCCATGTGGGTCATGCCCCATGTGGGTCAAGGCCCATCTGGGTCATGCCCCATGTGGGTCATGTCCCATGTGGGTCATGCCCCACGCGGGTCATGCCCCACGTGGGTCATGAGCAATGTGGGTCATGCCCCATGTGGGTCATGCCAAACGTAGGTCATGCCCCATGTGGGTCATGCCCCATGTGGGTCATGCCCCATGTGGGTCATGCCCCATGTGGGTCATGCCCCTTGTGGGTCATGCCCCATGTGGGTCATGTCCCATGTGGGTCATGTCCCATGTGGGTCATGCCCCACGTGGGTCATGCCCCATGTGGGTCATGCCCCATGTGCGTCATGCCCCATGTGGGTCATGCCCCATGTGGTTCATGTCCCATGTGGGTCTTGCCCCATGTGGGTCATGCCCCATGTGGGTCATGCTCCATGCTGTCATGTCCCACATGTGGGTCATGTCCCATGTGGGTCATGCCCCATGTGGGTCAAGGCCCATCTGGGTCATGCCCCATGTGGGTCATGTCCCATGTGGGTCATGCCCCACGCGGGTCATGCCCCACGTGGGTCATGAGCAATGTGGGTCATGCCCCATGTGGGTCATGCCCCACGTGGGTCATGCCCCATGTGGGTCATGCACCACGTGGGTCATGTCCCATGTGGGTCATGCCCCACGTGGGTCATGCCCCATGTGGGTCATGTCCCATGTGGGTAATGCCCCATGTGGTTCATGTCCCATGTGGGTCTTGCCCCATGTGGGTCATGCCCCATGTGGGTCATGCTCCATGCTGTCATGTCCCACATGTGGGTCATGTCCCATGTGGGTCATGCCCCATGTGGGTCAAGGCCCATCTGGGTCATGCCCCATGTGGGTCATGTCCCATGTGGGTCATGCCCCACGCGGGTCATGCCCCACGTGGGTCATGAGCAATGTGGGTCATGCCCCATGTGGGTCATGCCCCACGTGGGTCATGCCCCATGTGGGTCATGCCCCACGTGGGTCATGCCTCATGTGGGTCATGCCCCATGTGGGTCATGCCCCATGTGGGTCATGCCCCATGTGGGTCATGCCCCATGTGGGTCATGTCCCATGTGGGTCATGCCCCATGTTGGTCATGCCCCATGTGGGTCATGCCCCATGTGGGTCATGCCCCATGTGGGTCAAGCCCCATGCGGGTCATGTCCCATATGGGTCATGTCCCATGTGGGTCATGCCCCATGTGGGTCATGCCCCATGTGGGTCATGTCCCATGTGGGTCATGCACCACGTGGGTCATGTCCCATGTGGGTCATGCCCCACGTGGGTCATGCCCCATGTGGGTCATGTCCCATGTGGGTAATGCCCCATGTGGGTCATGTCCCATGTGGGTCATGCCCCATGTGGGTCATGCCCCACGTGGGTCATGCCCCATGTGGGTCATGTCCCATGTGGGTAATGCCCCATGTGGGTCATGTCCCATGTGGGTCGTGTCCCATGTGGGTCATGCCCCACGTGGGTCATGCCCCATGTGGGTCATGTCCCATGTGGGTAATGCCCCATGTGGGTCATGTCCCATGTGGGTCATGCCCCATGTGGGTCATGTCCCATGTGGGTAATGCCCCATGTGGGTCATGCCCCATGTGGGTCATGCCCCATGTGGGTCATGCCCCATGTGGGTCATGCCCCATGTGGGTCATGCCCCATGTGGGTCATGCCCCATGTGGGTCATGCCCCATGTGGGTCATGCCCCATGTGGGTAATGCCCCATGTGGGTCATGCCCCATGTGGGTCATGCCCCATGCGGGTCATGTCCCATATGGGTCATGTCCCATGTGGGTCATGCCCCACGTGGGTCATGCCCCATGTGGGTCATGTCCCATGTGGGTAATGCCCCATGTGGGTCATGCCCCATGTGGGTCATGTTCCATGTATGTCATGCCCCATGTGGGTCATGTCCCATGTGGGTCATGCCCCATGTGGGTCATGCCCCATGTGGGTCATGCCCCATGCGGGTCATGTCCCATATGGGTCATGTCCCATGTGGGTCATGTCCCACGTGGGTCATGCCCCATGTGGGTCATGTCCCATGTGGGTCATGCCCCATGTGGGTCATGCCCCATGCGGGTCATGTCCCATATGGGTCATGTCCCACGTGGGTCATGCCCCATGTGGGTCATGCCCCATGTGGGTCATGCCCCATGTGGGCCATGCCCCATGTGGGTCAAGCCCCATGCGGGTCATGTCCCATATGGGTCATGTCCCATGTGGGTCATGCCCAATGTGGGTCATGCCCCACGTGGGTCATGCCCCATGTGGGTCATGTCCCACGTGGGTCCTGCCCCATGCGGGTCCTGTCCCATATGGGTCATGTCCCACGTGGGTCATGCCCCATGTGGGTCATGCCCCATGTGGGTCATGCCCAATGTGGGTCATGCCCCATGTGGGTCAAGCCCCATGCGGGTCATGTCCCATATGGGTCATGCCCCACGTGGGGCATGCCCCATGGGGGTCATGTCCCACGTGGGTCATGCCCTATGTGGGTCATGTCCCATGTGCGTAATGCCCCATGTGGGTCATGTTCCATGTATGTCATGCCCCATGTGGGTCATGTCCCATGTGGGTCATGCCCCATGTGGGTCATGCCCCACGTGGGTCATGTCCCATGTGGGTCATGCCCCACGTGGGTCATGCCCCATGTGGGTCATGTCCCATGTGGGTAATGCCCCATGTGGGTCATGTCCCATGTGGGTCATGCCCCATGTGGGTCATGCCCCATGTGGGTCATGTCCCATGTGGGTCATGCCCCACGTGGGTCATGCCCCATGTGGGTCATGTCCCATGTGGGTAATGCCCCATGTGGGTCATGTCCCATGTGGGTCATGCCCCATGTGGGTCATGCCCCATGTGGGTCATGCTCCATGCTGTCATGTCCCACATGTGGGTCATGTCCCATGTGGGTCATGCACCACGTGGGTCATGTCCCATGTGGGTCATGCCCCACGTGGGTCATGCCCCATGTGGGTCATGTCCCATGTGGGTAATGCCCCATGTGGGTCATGTCCCATGTGGGTCATGCCCCATGTGGGTCATGCCCCATGTGGGTCATGCTCCATGCTGTCATGTCCCACATGTGGGTCATGTCCCATGTGGGTCATGCCCCATGTGAGTCAAGGCCCATCTGGGTCATGCCCCATGTGGATCATGTCCCATGTGGGTCATGCCCCACGCGGGTCATGCCCCACGTGGGTCATGAGCAATGTGGGTCATGCCCTACGTGGGTCATACCCCATGTGGGTCATGCCCCATATAAGTCATGCCCCATGTGGGTTATGCCCCATGGGGCATGACCCACGTGGGGACAACACCCACATGGGGCATGACCCACATGGGGCATGACCCACATGGGACATGACCACGTGACTCATGCCCCATGGGGCATAACCCACATGGGGCATGACTCATATGGGGCATGACCCACATGGGGCATGACCCACATGGGGCATGACCCACATGGGGCATGACCCACGTTTGGCATGACAGACATGGGACATGACCCACATGGGGCATGACCCACATGGGGCATTACCCACATGGGGCATGACCCACATGGGGCATGACCCACATGGGGCATGACCCACATGGGGCATGACCCACATGGGGCATGACCCACATGGGGCATGACCCACATGGGGCATGACCCACATGGGGCATGACCCACATGGGGCATGACCCACATGAGGCATGACCCACGTGGGGCATGACCCACATGGGGCATGACCCACGTGGGGCATGACCCACATGGGGCATGACCCACATAGGGCATGACCCAAATGGGGCATGACCAACATGGGGCATGACCCACGTGGGGCATGACCCACATGGGGCATGACCCACATGGGACATGACCCACATGGGGCATGACATACATGGAACATGACCCACATGGGGCATTACGCACATGGGACATGACCCACATAGGGCATGACCCACGTGGGACATGACCCACATGGGGCATGCCCCACGTGGGGCATGACCCACATTGGGCATGACCCACATGGGACATGACCCATATGGGACATGACCCGCATGGGGCTTGACCCAGATGGGGCATGACCCACATGGGGCATGACCCACATGGGGCATGACCCACATGGGGCATGACCAACATGGGGCATGACCCACATGGATCATTACCCACATGGGACATGACCCGCATGGGGCATGACCCACATGGGGCATGACCCACATGGGGCATGACCCACATGGGACATGACCCATATGGGACATGACCCGCATGGGGCATGACCCACATGGGGCATGACCCACATGGGGCATGACCCACATGGGGCATGACCCACATGGGGCATGACCCACATGGGGCATGACCCACATGGGGCATGACCCACATGGGGCATGACCCACATGGGGCATGACCCACATGGGGCATGACCCACATGGGGCATGACCAACGTGGGGCATGACCCACATGGGACATGACCCATATGGGACATGACCCATATGGGACATGACCCGCATCTGGCATGACCCACATGGGGCATGACCCACATGGGGCATGACCCACATGGGGCATGACCCACATGGGGCATGACCCACATGGGGCATGACCCACATGGGGCATGACCCACATGGGGCATGACCCACATGGGGCATGACCCACATGGGGCATTACGCACATGGGACATGACCCACATAGGGCATGACCCCCGTGGGACATGACCCACATGGGGCATGACCCACATGGGGCATGACCCAAATGGGGCATGACCAACATGGGGCATGACCCACGTGGGGCATGACCCACATGGGACATGACCAACGTGGGGCATGACCCACATGGGGCATGACCCACATGGGGCATGACCCACATGGGGCATGACCCACATGGGGCATGACCCACATGGGGCATGACCCACATGGGGCATGACCCAAATGGGGCATGACCAACATGGGGCATGACCCACGTGGGGCATGACCCACATGGGACATGACCCATATGGGACATGACCCGCATGGGGCATCACCCACATGGGGCATGACCCACATGGGACATGATCCACATGGGGCATGACATACATGGAACATGACCCACATGGGGCATTACGCACATGGGACATGACCCACATAGGGCATGACCCACGTGGGACATGACCCACATGGGGCATGACCCACGTGGGGCATGACCCACATTGGGCATGACCCACATGGGACATGACCCATATGGGACATGACCCATATGGGACATGACCCGCATGGGGCTTGACCCACATGGGGCATGACCCACATGGGGCATGACCCACATGGGGCATGACCCACGTGGGGCATGACCCACGTGGGGCATGACCCACATGGGGCATGACCCACATGGGGCATGACCCACATGAGGCATGACCCACGTGGGGCATGACCCACATGGGGCATGACCCACATAGGGCATGACCCAAATGGGGCATGACCAACATGGGGCATGACCCAAATGGGGCATGACCAACATGGGGCATGACCCACGTGGGGCATGACCCACATGGGGCATGACCCACATGGGACATGACCCACATGGGGCATGACATACATGGAACATGACCCACATGGGGCATTACGCACATGGGACATGACCCACATAGGGCATGACCCACGTGGGACATGACCCACATGGGGCATGCCCCACGTGGGGCATGACCCATATGGGACATGACCCGCATGGGGCTTGACCCACATGGGGCATGACCCACATTGGGCATGACCCACATGGGGCATGACCCACATGGGGCATGACCCACGTGGGACATGACCCATATGGGACATGACCCGCATGGGGCATGACCCACGTGGGACATGACCCACATGGGGCATGACCCACGTGGGGCATGACCCACATTGGGCATGACCCACATGGGACATGACCCATATGGGACATGACCCGCATGGGGCTTGACCCACATGGGGCATGACCCACATGGGGCATGACCCACATGGGGCATGACCCACATGGGGCATGACCCACGTGGGACATGACCCATATGGGACATGACCCGCATGGGGCATGACCCACATGGGGCATGACCCACATGGGACATGACCCACATGGGGCATGACCCACGTGGGACATGACCCACATGGGACATGACCCATATGGGACATGACCCGCATGGGGCATGACCCACATGGGGCATGACCCACATGGGGCATGACCCACATGGGACATGACCCACATGGGGCATGACATACATGGAACATGACCCACATGGGGCATGACCCACATGGGGCATTACCCACATGGGACATGACCCACATGGGGCATGACCCACGTGGGGCATGACCCACATGGGACATGACCCATATGGGACATGACCCGCATGGGGCATGACCCACATGGGGCATGACCCACATGGGGCATGACCCACATGGGGCATGACATACATGGAACATGACCCACATGGGGCATGACCAACTTGGGGCATGACCCACATGGGACATGACCCATATGGGACATGACCCGCATCTGGCATGACCCACATGGGGCATGACCCACATGGGGCATGACCCACATGGGACATGACCCATATGGGACATGACCCGCATGGGGCATGACCCACATGGGGCATGACCTACATGGGGCATGACCCAAATGGGGCATGACCAACATGGGGCATGACCCACGTGGGGCATGACCCACGTGGGGCATGACCCACGTGGGGCATGACCCACATGGGACATGACCCATATGGGACATGACCCGCATGGGGCATGACCCACATGGGGCATGACCCACATGGGACATGACCCACATGGGGCATGACATACATGGAACATGACCCACATGGGGCATGACCCACATGGGACATGACCCATATGGGACATGACCCGCATGGGGCATGACCCACATGGGGCATGACCCACATGGGGCATGACCCAAATGGGGCATGACCAACATGGGGCATGACCCACGTGGGGCATGACCCACATGGGACATGACCCATATGGGACATGACCCACATGGGGCATGACCCACATGGTTCATGACCCACATGGGACATGACCCATATGGGACATGACGCACATGGGGCTAACCCACATGGGGCATGACCCACGTGGGGCATGACCCACATGGGGCATGACCCACATGGGGCATGACCCAAATGTGGCATGACCAACATGGGGCATGACCCACGTGGGGCATGACCCACATGGGACATGACCCATATGGGACATGACCCGCATGGGGCATGACCCACATGGGGCATGACCCACATGGGGCATGACCCACATGGGACATGACCCACATGGGGCATGACATACATGGAACATGACCCACATGGGGCATTACGCACATGGGACATGACCCACATAGGGCATGACCCACATGGGACATGACCCACATGGGGCATGACCCACATGGGGCTTGACCCACATGGGACATGACCCATATGGGACATGACCCGCATGGGGCATGACCCACATGGGGCATGACCCACATGGGGCATGACCCACATGGGGCATGACCCACGTGGGGCATGACCCACGTGGGGCATGACCCACCTGGGGCATGAGCAACATGGAGCATGACCCACATGGGGCATTACCCACATGGGACATGACCCACATGGGGCATACATTGTTAAGATTTAATTCAAATTTTCCTCATTTTAAGACAATGAACCAAGAAAAGCAATTTGTTTTCGTCCCATATATATATTTTTTCTTGTTCACATTCTTTCCACTGTCGAAGTAAGTCTTGCTCCAATATTTTCACCCACTCCCAGATCTTACAAAAACTAAAAAGTAATAAAATTATTGAAAAATATTATAGGTGAGCCCCCCTCCCCCTAAAATTTTTGTGGTTACGCCGCTGGAAATGGGGTTAACATGAGAAAAATGTCTCTAAAAGCGAAGGGGCTCCATTTCTGAAGTAAAACATAGCTTCCAAGCAAAATAACAATGTAAAGAAACAAAATTTTCCAACAAAAAAATTTAACAAATTGTGTACCTAGATTTACAACCACTTAATGCATACGAAGCCAAATATGGCTTCCGTACTTTTTACCCTCCCAAGACCAGCCCAATAATTTTTTTACAATAAAAATTGGTTTATAGCATACACAAGTAGACAATCGATAAAAAATAAATTTTTTATTCCACTTTACTTTCCAAACAAACGCAGTAATTAACTCTTAAAGTATGAATATATTCTACACTTTCGATTTCAATGCACACGACTGATCGACTCACCTGTGATCATAAAATACACCTTTATTTTGGGTCGGACACACGAAAAAACTATCTCTATTGGTTCTCAGGAACACAAAGAAGAGGATTGTATTTAATCTTTACCATTTTTTTGTGACAGATATGAGAAAAGTGCATACAAACAGACAAAACGATATTTGGCTTCGTATGCAGTAGAGGGTTAAAGATTTTTAAATGTGATTTTCTTCTCTAAAAACAAAACTACAAGTCCAAAACTTATAGAAAATACATTTTTGTGCTCTGTGAGTCGATATCCTCCGCATACAATTTAATTTGAGTAGAAAAATTCACTTTTGAAGCAAATCACATTTCAAAATCTTTAAATCGTCATATCTCCTTAACGAAGCGTCAAAACACACGTCGATATCCTTCGCATTTTTTCATTTTAGAGGAAGACCATAAGAGAAGTTGAACAGGATCCTTATTCAGTGCTTCTGGATTCTAAGAAACATTATACGAAACAGGTATGTATGTGGGAGCTTTGGTTATACTTTGTCAAAGCTCCCTATATTAAAAAACGACATCTTTGCCAAATAAATAAACGAGTACCTACGTTGATTTATTCAGCAATGCATTGTAAGAGTCTACTAGATTTAAGTTATCATAATTCTTTGCTTAACAAAAGTTTAGACAAAATTAATCGATATTTAAGTGGAATGGAATGGAAGTTCAAGATAAATTTTACTACTCCAGTAAGAATTCTTATAAGCACCTGAACATCAAAAGCCTTAATCTCGATTTCTTCATTATTTTACCTTTTGTAATAGATACAAATAATAACACAAAAAATGCTATATCACATCTAAGAATTATTCAAGTTTGTTGCTCAGCTCTTTCGTTTTTACTTCACCGTTTAATCAACCAATTACATCTCTGAATAAATATAATTATGTATCCATCCACACAAATACTTTAAAATTAATTTCATTTTTTGTTAACAAAATACCGGCACAAAAATTTCCAATAATTTATATATGTGTGCGTACCGTGTTGCCCTTCAAATGAAACTTCATATTTATCAAATAACTTTTCATCTAAATTCCTGAGAAAAAAATTTAAAATTCATTAAATTTGTTTTTTTCTTCTTCGACATCTTTGAACTTCTCATTTCTCACACGGATCACGTCAAAAAGCCTTACTCAATTTGCCAAAACACAGTTAAGAACTATTGAAAGCATGAATAACCAAATTAAACTCAACCGATCCGGTAGAGAGACAGAAAACGTTTTGAGAACATTCAAACTTGGCCAAATTGGCGTCCGGAAATTAAATAAACTTCACAAGGATATCCGATTTCGAGAGCAAGAAAATATAAAAAAAAAAAACGAAAAACAAAGTCTTTCCTAATGCATTTTGGCATAGGCTAGAAACTCGTGTCTTTATTTGGGTTTCATCTTGCAAGCAATATTCAAAAAAAGGAAACAATGCAAAGTGCTCTGCTCCATCAGGGAATGCAATTTTCCCACCAAAAATAAAGAAGATGAAAGAAAAAAAAAACTAAACAAAAATGAAAAAGGGAATGGAATAGAAACTTAAAATTCAAAGTCTCAAACTAACACTATACTCTTCATCGTATATTTCAAATGCTCTCGTCCTTATATAACACAGCCAGCAAATATATGAACTTTTAGAACCATTCAAAGGACGATGAAAGAAAATTGTGAAAAATTGTTAGAAAACTTAAAAGCAGGTATCTATGTCCTTTGTTGCATTTTCCAGGTCTTAGTCTTGTTCTCTGTCTTGTGCTCTATTCCTTTCGTGTTTGGTCACTGCTTTTTTGGTATACGAGATAGAAGGTTTTCTAAAGGGACACATTTCATTGTGTTATCCAATTAGATTCGTGTCGAAAGTTTGCCACTCTGCTTTTTGTTAAACTATCGTTGTTGGAGGCTCTTTGATCCTAGGCAGTGTTTTCGACTTAAAGTTAGAAGAAAAAGAATGAAAAAATGAATAAGAAATGGGTCTTGTTTCCATTTTTAATCAAATCTAAGAAACCCTTAGCCTTGGCAAAAAAAATGTTTCATTTTAATTTTTTACCAAATAAAATAATATGCAAGAATGTGTCAAATATAACAGTTCCAGATGCTTAACATATGCATAAAACAATAAATTACTTTATCACAACCAGGGTTGTAAAAACTCATTTTTTTAATGCAACTGTTTTACATTACAAATTAAAATAAATTTTTTTTGCAAATACAAAATTGCAATAGAAAAAAATATATTGCAGCTGAAAAAAATTTTGCATTAAAAATTTTTTTTATTGCAACTGAAAAATATTTGCGTTGAAAATAAAATTTTAATTGTAAATAAAAATATTTTGCATTAAAAAAAAAAAATTATTGCAAATAAACATTTTCTGTATTGATAAATATATATATATATAAATATATAAAATATTTATTTTTTTAATATTCGTTGTATTTCTTACAATTTGGGCTATTTGGCCATAAATGAGCTATTTCAACTATAATATTGAACCTAACCTAAGGTCAAATAGTCAAATTTTGCAAGAAATTTTTTTCTAATGCAGAAATTTGTTTGCTTGCACTTAAATTTCTCTATGCAAAATATTTTTACTTGCAATAAAAATTTTATTTTCAATGCAAATGTTTTTCAGTTCCAATAATATTTCTTATAATGCAAATAATTATTGCAACTAAAAATATTTTGAATTGATTAAAGAAAATGATTGCAAATAAAAAATTCTCTGCACTGAAAAAAAAATTCAATGCAAAACGTGTGCATTAAATATTTTGTTTAATACTTGTCAAATTTCTTACAATTTTGGCTATTTGACCATACATAAACTTTTTAAACTATAAAGCTAAAGATAATATAAGGTCAAAAAGTCAAATTTGTAAGAAATACGAAGAGTATTAAAAAAAGAAAAATATTTAATGCACACAATTTTTTTATTCAAGGCAGAAAATTTTTCAATGCAAAACATTTTTTTTTGCAATAAAAATTTTATATTCAATGCAATTTTTTTTTCATTTGCAATAACGTTTTTTTTAGAGCAAAATATTTTTAGTGCAATAAATATTTTTTTTTTTTTCAATGCAAACATTATTCAGTTGCAATAAATTATTTTTTTTTGTAATGCAAATATTTTTCAGTTGCAATAAATATTTTTTTTTTAAATTTGTACAACCCTGGTTGCAATAAATATTTTTTTTTAATTTCAAATGCATTTTTTAATTGATATTTTTACAGCTCTGATCACAACTTATACATAACTAATCAAGTTTGGTGCTCAGCTCTTTCGTTTTTACTTTTATTAACCGATCACGTCTTTGAATCTGCAAAAGTTCTCCATACTTAAAGCTGTTTTGAAGTCAATGAAACTAAATTATTGAAATTTAACTGTATTTAAAACCACCTAGATGTTTAAGAAGTATGATTTCTTAAAAAAAAAAGTGCAAGACCAAAAAATATCCAACTTAAAATTTTGATTATTACTTTTATTTTCTTTTTGCCTAATTTGACTGTTACTTTAAGAAAAGCCATAATTCTTAAAAAAAATCAAAAGGTGTAAAATACAAAAATTGACCTTGTGCTCCATCATCTTTTACCTTTTTTCAAACCTTGCCAAAATTCAAATTGGAATGCCAAAATAGCAAAAGTTATTAAGTCTGCTTCATCGTCCACCATCCAGCCACAAAGCCACACACACACGTTTAAGTTGGTTTGGATTTTTTCAAAAAAAAAAGGAAAAAAACCTCCCCAATATACGACTTGGTATTATTTGTTGTCAATTAAAGTTAAAAACTCCACGCATAATTGGAGCGTGAAACCGAAAATATTAATCGAAAATATCTCGCCCTCTATACCTACGAAAAACAAAATATAGAGAAGTTCCTGCCATCACACTCCCTTTGCCCGCATATTATTATTATTATATTATTATTATGCTCGCTGCTCGTAGATGTCACAATGTCGGGCATTCCAATTAAAAAAAGCCAACCATCCAAATTAAGCTGGACGCGTGTAAACTGCATGATATCACACCGCGCGATAAATGAATTTCAAGCGATTGAATGTGCTCAAACACACAACACCATAACCACACTTCCGCCTCAGTTCATATTTAGTTGGCCGCCATCAAACCGCTCCGCTTGCTGGCGATGGACGCCATTGTCAATGAGTGCTGCCATCTGTTATTATTAAATGTTATTCGCTGCCGCCCTCTGTGCGAACAAAAATTTTATAAAATTTATGGAAAATAATTAAAACTTTTTTATTTTAGTTTTTTTTTTTTAATTGTTATGTCGTATTGGCATATTATTAGTTGCGGCCTTAGCGGTGGTAGCGGTAATGGTAGTATTTGTTTTAAGGACTTTGCGTTACCGGCCGCAAAAATATGCGAATACAATGTTGCATCAGCATAACGGAAGACTTAGTCCAAACAATTCCACATGTTCAATTATTATCTGGGGTCGCAATGGTAAAAAGTGGGCGTTATATGAGCTCTATAGCGGTGAGTTTTACAAATTTGTAATTAATAAATGAAAAAGTGCGGGCTATAAAATGCTATACGCTGAGTGGTCATCATGGTCAGCATATTAGTGTTAGTTGAATGAGTTTTTTTTTTTTTGTTCTATTACCAACCAACAACTGGTCTACACCTATACACACTATGGCTTTGTATGGTATTTTGTAAAAAGGATGTACTTATATTTTTCTATTCGAAGGACGGTATGCCGTTGATTTGTTTTACGTTGTATTCATTCACCATAGTGAAAAAGGTTTTTGCCGATTTTCAATTTATTTTGAAAAACTAATGATGGCTTTTAACTAAAAATTAATTAACGCAAATATTTTCGGACAATGGTTATATAGTGTGCGGCAGCAGCAGGTTAAGTTTATGTTCTTTTTTTGGTATTATTTTGTAGATGGAATTTTTGTGACAAAAATTTTGTAATTTTATAATATGTGGTGGATTATGTGGTATTGAGTGTAGTTGAATTGAAAAAAAAACTCATATCGATGCGATGGACAAAAGATTGAAAGAGTAAATTGTGGGCTTAGTTTATTAAATCCCTTCTTAATTAGGTTTCACGGTTCTTTAAACAAAATTAATGACGGGACATTGATGTAGGTAGTAAAAAAGAGGAAAGTATTCACCTGTAATTCTTTAAACAAATGAATTGACACAAAAATTAACGCCAATTAAATTTAATAATTTTTTTTTTTGTTTTTTACTTGTCAGAGCGCGATTTTGGCTAAGTGGTAGGATTTTAGTTTTTGAATTTATTTTTTGTTTAAATAACTTTTGGGCTATAATGTCGTTATAAAATATCTGTAGTTGCTTTGCATTAAAATATTAATTTAACAAATTTAAAAAAATAGTTCGTTACCTTTGCCTCTGCAAGACACCATACTCAATTTTTTGAAAAGTTAAATAGCCTGTAACTAGCGTACGGTACCTCATTTTTTTGTTTTCTGTAAGAATATTAATATCTAATCGTCTAGGCCTTAGACGATATTGTTAAAATGGGAAAATACTTATTTTATTTTCGATTTAACCGAAGGTTGTAGGAATTTATTTCTATCACCGATAACACAATTAAAAAATAAAGTGCGTCGTGCACGAACGTGCTCTTGTTTAAACCTTTAATTTGAAAAAACGAGAAAAAATATAAAATTCGTCCTTCAAAGAACTTCTAAAGTAAATTTGAGCTCCTATCAGAACAAAAGTATGCAGTATCAGACTGCATCATCCTTTGAAGGACGAATTTTATATTTTTTCTTTATTTTTAATTGTGTCATTTGCTATGTTATCGGTGATATAAATAAATTCCTGCAACCTTCGGTTAAACCTCTTATTAAGACGCGTTAAAAAAAAAATATTTCAAAATCGTTATGAGGGCCAAAATATTATTAATTGCCTAAAAAGTTGTCCCGTTGGTTGAATTTCAATTTTCTTGAAGAAAAAGTACAAGTTAGTAGAACAATTTTATTAACATTATTTACATTTACAAGTTTAAAACCCAAATGAGGATTGAATTGTTTTCAAATCACGGTAACATTGTGGTTTATCTTGGTAACGCAGTGGTGTTATTGGAAAATTTAAAGTTTTAAAGCTGATTTTTGTTAACACAATGAAATAAAATAAATAAAACTAAAATTTGCAGTAAAGTATCGAAGTTGTTTGGTTTTGATCGTTGTCATAAAGATAGAAATATCATTCAAAACATCGCACAGTGTGCAATTGTGCCAAAAAATCAACTTTTTTAAATCCAAAAATGTAATCTTTGAAAATTTTGATTCTGATTTATATACAGGCTATAAAGAAAAATCGTTACGATTGAACCAGTTATTTGGCAGATTGTCACAATAAAAAAAAAAAAAACTTTACAATGGTACCTCCCATAGGTACCGTTTATAACGATAAAAAAAAAACATTTTTAATTAAAACATAGAATTCGTCTAAAAACATAGTATTCGTCTGAAATTGGTATATTTATGACAATTACCGTTATTTTTGGTCCAAACAAATTAGGTACATAATTCCAAAAACTCCTTTTGAACACTGTCCAAAAACTTTTAGGTACATAGTACCTACATAAATATGCTTAGTATTAAGTGGAGCCGTTTAGTCTATGAGTCATTCCATATGAAATCAACAAATTGGAGCCAAAATGTGTGCGGCATGATTTTTAATTTTAATAAAAAAAATTGAGGACAATCTTTGAGGTACAAGAAACAATAAACCACCACTATTTATTTTTTTGACTGTTTAGTTTCTGACCAATACCCATCCGAAGTCGAAAATTCGATCAATTTCACACTGGTGCATAACGGTTGTAGCTTTTTACTTATAATAGGCATTGAAATGGTTGATACTTTTTTTGATAGGGTAGTGTATGTGTATTTCATGTAAAAATATAAAACTAATCCAGAGCAATTTGAAACAAAATGGTTGCCATCTGAAATATTCAAAATTTGTCTTCAATTTTACGATTTTCACCTGCGCCCTGCGTTAATACGGTTACAAATTCAGGATTAATTTTTTTTTTGAATTTAAGTATGAACCCTTGCAATACCACGAAATAATTATCAATGCCCTAGAATAATGTCTTCTAAGAAAAAACAAAATTTGAAAATGCATGTTTTTGAAAAATGCTCAACTTTGGACTCAAAAAAACCGATGTGGTTCCAAAAATTAAAATTTGATATTTTCAGTAAATATAGTATAAATCTTTGTGAATCGTGGTGACTAAGTGTCATTTTGTTATTTTCAGTTTTTTAGGTAATATGATTTTTTTAAAGTAGTACTTTACAAAATAAAATAAAATAGTTAATAGTCCAGTCAAAAAAGGGTTTAACCTTGAAATGAAATTTTGTTTACTCAATATCTTCGTTTTGCCATTCTATAACTTACCTCAAAAGTCTAGAAAAAACTCATGTCCCAAGCAGCGATTTTCAAGGGCAAATCGTGAAATGGAGATTTTCAAAACTAGCGATAATAGACAATGGTTTTATATACACATATGATACATGACTCCGAGGTATTTTTTAATGGTGATTCCAAAAAATCTAAAATCAAAGCAATCTGGCGTCTTTCAAAAAAGTTATACTTCTTTTTCATCAGTCAACCCATATTATTTTTTTTAATCTGCACCTATTTTAGTTTAATCTGGAAAAGTAGGACTTGCGGACATGAGATTTTTGACATAAGTTATAGAATATCCAAACAAAGATAGAAACCAAAAAAATACCCTATTAGCACTTTTTCAAAGATAGTACAGGATGTTTTTTATTGCATGTCCTAAAATGTTCGACTTTCTAAAAAAATAGAATTTTTTCATAGATGTATATGTTTTTTCATTGTATTGTTTTGATTCTTAATGATAATGGATATGTAAACCTTCATTCAAAATTTGGTTACCCTGCCATAGCTTTTAAAGGTTTTTAGGTAGTAAGTTTGCACCTGTTATAATAATATGTGTTGACAGATGAAAAAGAGGTATAACTTTTTTGAAAGACGTCAGATTGCTTTGATTTTAGATTTTTTGGAATCACCATTAAAAAATACCTCGGAGTCATGTATCATATGTGTATATAAAACCATTGTCTATTATCGCTAGTTTTGAAAATCTCCATTTCACGATTTGCCCTTGAAAATCGCTGCTTGGGACATGAGATTTTTCTAGACTTTTGAGGTAAGTTATAGAATGGCAAAACGAAGATATTGAGTAAACAAAATTTCATTTCAAGGTTAAACCCTTTTTTGACTGGACTATTAACTATTTTATTTTATTTTGTAAAGTACTACTTTAAAAAAATCATATTACCTAAAAAACTGAAAATAACAAAATGACACTTAGTCACCACGATTCACAAAGATTTATACTATATTTACTGAAAATATCAAATTTTAATTTTTGGAACCACATCGGTTTTTTTGAGGCCAAAGATGAGCATTTTTCAAAAACATGCATTTTCAAATTTTGTTTTTTCTTAGAAGACATTATTCTAGGGCATTGATAATTATTTCGTGGTATTGCAAGGGTTCATACTTAAATTCAAAAAAAAAATTAATCCTGAATTTGTAACCGTATTAACGCAGGGCGCAGGTGAAAATCGTAAAATTGAAGACAAATTTTGAATATTTCAGATGGCAACCATTTTGTTTCAAATTGCTCTGGATTAGTTTTATATTTTTACATGAAATACACATACACTACCCTATCAAAAAAAGTATCAACCATTTCAATGCCTATTATAAGTAAAAAGCTACAACCGTTATGCACCAGTGTGAAATTGATCGAATTTTCGACTTCGGATGGGTATTGGTCAGAAACTAAACAGTCAAAAAAATAAATAGTGGTGGTTTATTGTTTCTAGTACCTCAAAGATTGTCCTCAATTTTTTTTATTAAAATTAAAAATCATGCCGCTCACCATATTTGTTGATTTTATATGGAATGACTCCTATAGCTCCTTATATAGACCGACAGACATAAATAATTTTAAAATATTTGTGATTGAAATTGAAATTGAAAAAAATTGCATTGAAAATAATTTTTTTTTGCAAATGAAAAAAATTGCATTACGAAAAATTGTTATCGCAAATTAAAAAACTGTTGCATTAAAAAAATTCAATGCATTAAATATTTTTTTATAGTCAATATCTATTTTGAACTACACTTAGGAGCAAAAAAATGGAATCAAACTTTTGCGTTTTTTTAAAACGTTAATTGGCCAGGATGTAATTGACATACATGAATGTTAATTGCACCATTAAAAAGCTTGAAACAAAGGCTTTAAATCAATACTAGGAACTTTAAAACCCGTTCACTTTATAAGGATCCAATCAACATAAATGAAGCATGTAAGCAAAAAAAAGACTGAAACTGAAACAGAGAGTATCTGGAAAATTTAACATTTTAAAAAAATTAAGTGCATTTTATTGACATATAACGTCAATAGTAACGATAGGAAAAAAAACTGAAATTGAAGCAGAGAATATCAAGAAAATTTAACATTTAGAAAAAAATGAAGTGCAATTTATTGACAGATAGCTATGATACTATCGTATGCATTTTGAAGTTTTTACCAACAATTAAAAGTAAAAAATTCAAGCTTTTAAATGAGACCATAAAACTTGAATAAACATTATTTTATCCATTGCAATTTTTGTTTTAAATAAAAATTATCTTTTTTGATTCCGTTTTTTTGCTCTTAAGTGTAGGTACAGGATAAACTACATATATTGAAGCGATTTGGTTGAAATTTGTTTTTTTTTTTATGGGTTTTTGTGAAATTATATGGAGGCATATTTTAAATTGCATGTAGGACCAAAATTAATGGTTCCTACTTTTCATATGACCGTGATAAAAAAGATGGTTTTTCATAAAAACAATATCTAAAATTAGTTTTTTTTTTAACGTTACTAACGGTACTTGCCTTGAGACCGTTTACTTGATGTCTGTTTCTAAAGCGACACGCTTTATTTTAATGAAATTTTTTTAAAACCATTTAGCAATTTCAAAAATAAATTTTGAAAAAATTCCACAAAATTGTTTTCGGGTTAAAAAAAAAGGTTAATTTTTTTTAAACGGGTTCATCATGAATTTTCTAGAAACTTTGTTTTATTTGTCCATAAATATTGTTTATTTTGAAAATTTTTAAAAATTCTTAAATAAAATAAAAAACTATTAAAAAAAACAGCTTCATTTTTTTTAATTCTTCGTTATTCAAGAAATTAAATCGAAAACTTTTAAAGAGATGTTTTTGTAAAGGAGAATGGGCATTTTGGACGTTGAGCGGCCATTAATAAAATTGATATCAAATGAAAGGACTATAACTTAGGAAAAACTTTTACTATGGACGTTTCGCAGTATTGCGTTATTATTAGTATTAGTATCGTTAATGCATTATTCAATGTATGAACGACAAATTGGTTTATATTTTTATTTGGAACATAAAATATGATGCTCTGTCATTTTCCCTAAGTCTGAAGTCATTACTCTTGAAAATCCGACCAATAGAACTCATAATATAAGATTTTTAAGACAACCACTTCAAGATTTTGTTCGAAAGTTTTCAAACAATTCAAAAAAATTGTTTAATGGAGTTAAAAAAAAAAAACAAAAACCTTTATTATTCCAAACAAATTTTAACATCAAAGCAAATCCATGCAACCCAGAAGTGCATTTTATTTAGTTTTGCATCAAGTTAACTATCTATTAGACTAATATAGGCAAATAATAGATCCGTTAGTAACAATTTTCATCAAAAAACTTTAAAACTCATTACTTAAAATTTAAAATAAAATTCCCCAAAAAAATCTCATCTTTACCTATCTGATTTTTGTTTGCTACTTCTTCTTCGACCGAAAAAGTCAAACAAAACATTTATTTTGCATCGAAGCTGACGATATTTAGAAAATATAACTTGACGGTGTTTTGTATGTTTAAACTGCGGCTAATTACAATTTATGCGACCCAACAAATCCCTTTAATGGCTTCCTGGCTGGTCCTTTTCCTTATATATTTCCCCATAACACCTCCATCCAATGCCCCCCTCAAAAATAACACAGTAAAAGCATCTATTTAGTCCCTTTTTTTTTATTTTTTGGTTGGTGAACACACAAAACATAATTAGACGACATTTTACTGTCTCAGGGACAATGATGTTTTTTTTTTCAAAACCTTCACTCTTGTCTTTTATAAATAAGGGAGGATTCCGGTTATATGGTATGGCATCCTGGAAATGGATCCCTGATGTTATAATGTGCTGGGTGTCGCAGCCAATTGTCTTATAAAGCTTCAAAAAAGCAAGACACAAAGAAAAAGAAAATAAAACCTTTCACTCCCACTCCTTTAGAATTTTTGAAGAAAAAAATACACAGAAAAAAAAAATAAATAAAAATCCAGACAAGGACCAAACGAAGACCAAAGCATCAAATGCACAACATGCTAAGCAGAGGGGTTGCACGCTAGGATTGCTTTTGGTGCGCGTCGGTCGTCTTCGTCTCCTTCATCGGTCGTCTTATACGCGTTTCCTGCCGCCACCTCCACCGCCCTATAAATGGTACGTGAGGCCCTAATTAAAAATTTACGTAGCGTAGCTGATTAAAGTGGTGCGCGACAAAATATTTATTTCTTAATTTCTTCTAACGACTTTACGTGATCGAAATATGCAAGAAGTCGTCGTTCGGTCGTCCCTATATCCCCCAAACCGAGTTGGGTCGGCCGTATCGACAAACGACTACAAACAAAGTCAACTTTTCTCTACAGAATTATGTACAATCTGATAGGAGGAGTTGACTGGCAATTGAGAAAACTCTATAAAAATGTCCATCGGGGTAGGGGAAGGCCATCAGCCAGATGGGGAGTTGGAAAGGGGGATTTTTTTGATGAAGCTAATAGCTTACAATTTCTCGCCAATGAAACAGATTGGCAAAAGTATCAGAGAAGCATACAGTTTTGCTTGGAAACTAATTACAATAATAATATAAATGCCATGGACGTTGCCTGCGTCATTATTTAATAAGTCGTTTGGTGTTGACACATTATTTGTTGCAGAATAATGAAGAGCTTCCGTATAGTGAGGTATAAATACCATAAAAAGAAAGGATGTTAATAAATATACAGGTTTTTAGGGAAGTTGATCGTTTTTGAAAGAAGGAATTTCGTCGATTTTGTGGAGTTTTTAATGAAGAAATATTATAACTTCAATTGTGCATGAAAATCGAGTCTGATGTTCACACAAAATTCAGTTCATAATGTTAGGCAAAATAGGCTTACAATATTGTTATGTATTAATAAGTTTCATTGCATGATTGTTAGTTATAACTGCAGTCAATTAAGGAAAATGGGTCGTTGGCTAAGGATTGAATTTACTTCGATGCCTATGC